>NC_137968.1:14938966-15473966 GCF_963924665.1 Micromys minutus
ATACAGTCAGACAGACAGACAGAGAAAGAGAGAGACAGAGAAAAGAGAGGCAGAGAGAGGAGACAAGGGAGGGGGGAGAGAAAAAGGGAGAAGGAGAAAGATAGAGGAAGAGAGAAACAACCCAACAACATAACAACAACAAAACTCTGTAGGCAACTAAAGAATAATGACAGTGAAGAAAGAGACACTTCCAAGGAAAAGAAAACCAATTGATTATCTATCACCAAATGGTCAGTCCCAAAAATGTACACATGAGTAACATTATACATCCTGAGTGTGTTGTGTTTAGGAATACACATACATCTATAAATACATGTACACATGTAGTAACAATGAGAAAAGAGAACTTGAGTTTGATAGACAGTAAGGAGGTATATATATAAGAAAAGAAAGTGGAAAGTGATGTAATTATACAGTGATTCTCGGAAAAGATAGAGTCTCAGTCATAATCGGAAAAGAGTAAGGATGGAAGCTGAGGTCAAATTCCAGACATGTAGTCAGACAAGAGGTTAGAGATGATGTGCTGCCAACTTCAAGGATACAGGAAGAGGCCATCAGCCAAAAGATGCAGCTGGAGCTTTTCCTGTTTGGTTCATCTACTTAATCTAATTACTAACTCTATTTAATCAAAAGTCTTTAACTTTCTCACCTCCAAAATTCATATTTTTTTCATAAATTCTAACTCTTATTTTCTCTCTCAATTGTTTTCTGTGATAACAAATAGATCCACTCGAGATGTTACTCTTATCTCATCTCCCTGCATCTCACATTTCTTGTTGGGATACAGTTAGTTAATAGATGTGTTATCTATGACTCAGTAATTAAATAAATGGTCATTGAACCTTTCATTGGACAGGGAAATTCTCCCTTGTTTGTGGTACCCTGCTTTCTTTCTTCTTCTTCTTCTTCTTCTTCTTCTTCTTCTTCTTCTTCTTCTTCTTCTTCTTCTTCTTCTTCTTCTTCTTCTTCTTCTTCTTCTACTTCTTCTTCTTCTTTTTGGAAAAAGCATTTATACAAATGTGAAATATCTTTTCAAAGTTAAGGCTAAAGTCAAACATCTCAGCAATATAATATCCCTACATCAAGCATTCAAGTATCATATGTTGGTTTCCTTTGTCTAGGAGATGCATTCCTTTGTGAATCTCTACAAGAAAGAAAACAAAAACAAAATAAATCATACAAAAACAAACAAACAACCTTCCTTTTCCCCAGCAATTAACTTCTGCTATCTTGCCATGTTTTGGAAAAAAACACACAGCTGTTTGTTTATAAGGTGAGATTTTTAAAAGAAAATATTTCTGCTATGGTGATGACATCACCGAAGATTCCTAAGTAAATCTATTTTAACTGGACAGCTAACATACATTTCCTAAGACACTTTAAATGTTTAATGTATAACATATTTATTTAACCTGATTGATTTTAGTTCCTTTATGAAAGAGTACTAAAATGTAACCTTATGACCTAAAACATAGCATCCTTGTAAAATCATGAAGTAATCAGAGATTTCTCTTCTTTTTAAAGTTTGAAATGTTGTCCGGTTCTTGGTCCTCCCTGCATGAGCACCCCCATCCGATTCTCCCTCCCCTACTTCTGTAAGAGGCTCCCCCCCAGCCATTCCCACCTCTCTTCTCTAACATCCCCCTCTCTGGGACATCAAACCTCCACAGGAGCAATCGCATCTCCTCCCACCAACACCACACAGGGAAGTCCTCAGAGATTTCCCATGGAGTAAAAGGAAACACGAAAACCCTGTGTCAGCTCCGTCATACCCGTAAGTCATTCACCACCATGTTCTCATAAATTCTATGTAACCTGTTGTTTCAGGATAAAGAATCGCTGAGGGGAAGCCACTGCTACTCTTGTCCTAAGTCTAGTTAGGCACACAATGAAGGCATTCAGAAATACTTTTCTTCTTCCAGACATTTCCACTTTGACTTTTGGTCTGAGTGCCTTGTTTTTCCGGTGTATATCAGAGTACTACATGTTGGAGTCTTTCTTTCCTTCCAGCATAAAGATCTCTGGGATTCATCTGCAGTCTAAAAGACCTTCATCATCTGAGCCACCTCAGTGGCCCATAAATTATTTTCTAAAGGAAATGAGTCAAGTAAATACTTCATCACATAAATGTTGTCTGTGTATTTGCTTATTATTGTTACATATTCTTTTTTTTAATGGCTTATAAACTTTCCAGAAATGATCCCAAGAAACCATTTTCTTTCTTTCTTTTTTTTAATTTAGTTTTTATTCTTATCGCTTTATTTAAAAAATAAAAAGAGGGATACATATACAGATTTTTAAAGGCATTTTAACATAACATTATATGAATATTTTTGTCAGTACTTAATTCTTTATCCTGAGTGAGATAACCAAATCACAAAAGAACAGACATAATATCCAGTCACTGATAATGGGATACTAACCCCAGAAAGCTCTGAACACCCCAGAAACAACTCACAGACTATATGAAGCTCATGAAAAACAAAGGCCAAAAAAGAAAAAAGAAAAAAGAAAAAGAAAGCCTCAGTCCTTCTTAGGGAAAAAAAATAAATGTATAGCACCCTCTCAGAGTGTGATACACCTGGACCTCAAATCATTAATAATCCAAGAGTTATTCTTATTGCTGATGATCACTTAGTAAGTAACATATTCACTTATGAACCCATATTTCTATTAGCAAAGTAATGCTTCATTGCACTGAAAATACTTACAGGAGATTTCACAATGTCAGTATATCAATCCTTGATGATACTTTTTACACTTTTAAATATGCCTCTCCTAGGTATGGTAGCACTTTAAAGTTAGGATAATAAACTTTCAGTATTCATTGATTCAGTTAAGAATAACTATGGAAATTTTCTGTGAGCAAGACTAAAGGAATCTTGAACGACCCATCTTGAATTTGTGAAACACGCGTATTCATCTCTCCGTGCTTTATGATTGTAGATATAATGTAGAGAGCTGCTTTCCGTTCTTTTGTCACTGCTTCTTAGACATGGAGAATTGGACGTTACTGCTGTGTTCTAAAACATACTCTTCCTTCTTGTATTCCCTTCTGTCTAGTGTTTTATCATAGCATTAAGAAAAGTGACTAATAAAAATTCTCTTCATGTCGTTTTGGCATTTGTATTTTATATCAAACAGTGTTTCTTTTATACACATGGAATGTTCTCAAACTTGAAATCAATATAACTTTACAGGCTTCTTTATAAAGAATAATATTGTATCCTCTGACCAGTGAGGACTTGTGCTTTACTAATATATATTCAGTTACAACATAAGTTTGTTTTTAAAGTTTATCCTTTTATTTTTATTCACATGGGTGTTTTGACTGCATGTATGTATATCCATCATATGTGTGCCTGATACTAGATTTCTTTGATATGGAGTTGTAGATCATTGTGAAGCGCCACGTGGATGATGTTAAACAAAGCTGGAATCTCAGCAGGAGCAGGATTTTTTTTTCCAATAAGAAATTACTCTCACCACAATCTTATCAGAAATGTTAACACCAGTATCGTGAACGACTACTGTATGACTCAATAAACAAATTTCTTCAAAAATATTATAACGCTTCTGAGTTTATTATAGTCTCTTGCATTTTCATAGTCAATTCCGTAAGATTTTTAAGCAAAAGCATGAGTGTTCCTGCTTTGATGAGAAATTTAAAGTGCTTAAAAACTATTGTTACACTTCTTCATCTTTTGTATTAAGATTTATTTATATGTATGGCATGTGTGTGACTGACTCTTTGTCTGAATATATGTCTGTGCTTACATGTTAATAGTGCTATTAATGGGCACAAAAAGATCTCAGATGCCCTGGGGAGGGGCTTGAAAGCTTGTGATATGGCATTTGTGAGTTGGCAACCAATCCTGTATCTGCTGATAGACTAACACTGAGCCATTTCCTCATCCTCTTAGCTGTAAGTGGAATGTTCTGGGAGTTGTTTCTGGTTTACAGAAATAAACCAGTGACTCCCTAAATAGCTTCACAAAGGCACAAGTGCATTTGAAAGGTTCCCAATCTACTACATGTTCTATAATTATTGAACCTAAATTGACCTATTAAAATCATTTAAAGTATGTCCTTAATGTAACAGCTCACATGTAATGCTGTATATTCTGGAAGCTCGGACAAATATAGAATTATCTATTACAACCATTGGAGTATTCCAGAAATATTAACCACCCAGAAAGATATAAATCCTGGTTACTTTCTTTCACATCTCTCTATTCCAAGAAAACAACCAAGTGTTTTAGGGTCTCTAAAGTTTTGCATTTTCAAATTTCTAATAGCATTCTAGTTAAAATTATGTGTATGTAACTTTAGCCTAGAGTCTTTCGTTAATATATTAATGCTTCCTGGTAAGTTGTGTTTCACTCATGAATTCCATGGCTTAGTAGTTTATTTCTCTATAGTGCTGAATGTTCCATTTCCCAAAAGCAGCAATTTATTTCTTCATCCACCTCCTGAAAGTCATTTTAGCTCATTTCAGTCTTTAAAAATTATGAATGATTTAATATGCAGACTTCATGGATTTAATTTTCATCTCATTTGGCCAAATACCAAAGGCCATGATTACAAAGTAATATCCAAAGAATTGTTTAGATCTTTTAATTTATTCCATACATGCTTTGAAAATTTTATATTTTCATCAGCAAAAGATAGATTTCCCATTACTCTAGCAATATTTGGTGACATCAGTGTTCCTAATTTTTGCTATTCTAAAAGGTATATCATGATAGTTTATTGCATTAATTTGTATTTCTCTGATGGTTTGTGACACAGACAGTAGGTATTTCCTCATGTTGGTTCGCCATATTTATGGCTCATATGATGAGATATTTGTTATTGTATTTGTCCTCTTTTAAATTGTACTGTTGAGTTTTAGGAACTATGAGTTGATGTCTATATACAAGTGAAGGCAGGCACAAGATAAGGCAAGGCCTGTGATTAAGAAATAAGAAAGGAAGGCAGAAAAAAATAAAAAAATAAAATTAAAAAAGTAAAAATATAAAAAGAAATAAAAATAAAGGAAGGCAGGCCGAGAATTTCAGAGACTGGACAGCGAGGATGAATTAAATTAAAGGTGTGCAGAAACTACTCCATCGTCTGAGAGCTTCTGTCATAAGAGCTGTAACACAGCCTCTTGGAAAGAGATTGGCTTTCCTGAAGCTTTCCTGCACCCCCTTCCCCACCAGAGTCTCTATGTGAGTCCTCCGGGATGCAGCCCCACAAAAGACTATGAGGATGTAGTGATTATCTCACAGCATCCACATTAGAATTCAAGCTCCCTTAAACTTGTACGCATGCCCATTATTAAATAGATTCTTTCCTTTCTTTCTTCCCCCTCTCTCTTTCTCCCTCTCGTCTTCCTTCTTTCTTTTAAAAGTACATTTAAGTTTATCATTTTAAAAATAAATAATACATAGCAAATTTTCAGATATTAAAATTTTATATTTATGATTATTCCTACTCCCTAGACAACTCATTAAGTTGTACATTAAAATTTTTATTTCTACTTTATTAAATACTTATCTGGGATAAGAGTCTAATTAATGGAAACTTAGCAGAAAATGAACCAAGATACCATGCCTCTAAGGTCTGTGTCAAAATACCTAATTTTAAGTCATTCAATGTGTGAGGAACAGTACCAGACATTTGTAGGTCCTTCCTGTATATATTACAGATTAGTATTTTGATGGGACTCCTGAGATGTGTGAACAATTGGGTCATTGACTTTGTGACTTTTCTTGGGATCTTTCCTTCTTTTGGTTTATTTTGTCCAACTGATCTGATAGTTTCTGTTCTATATTTTATTGTTTTATGTTTTATAAAAGAATCAATGAATGCATGAATGAATGTATAAATAAATAAGTGAATGAATGAATGAATGAATGAATGAAACCATAACAACTAAAGTAAGGTTAATATCTAAACTGTTGTTGATTTATGCTGGAAGAGGGGGAAAATTTTTTCCGAGTGACACTGGGTGTATCAACAACTCTAAGGCAGGACTCATGTTCAATAATAGTTAACCAACATAAAATGGACTCCATTTTGTGTGATCTTATTTGGTTAAATCTTGTGTTTTCCTGTTTTTGTTTGTCTGCTTGCTTGTTTTTTTAAATTTTTGATTCGTTTGGGTTATTGTTTTATTTTATTTATTTGAAATATTGCTTATTGTACTGGCTACTTTGCTTTTTATGAGGAAGAACTTGAAGGTGGGTAGGTAGGAAGGGGGAGAAGATCTGGAAGGACTTGGGGCAAGGGAAGAGTATAATCAGAATATATTTAAATTTATATATTGTTTAAATAATAAAAGTATGGATGAGGTATGATTAATCTTAAGATACATAAAACAATTGATATTTAAAGAAAATCTTTAAAACTTGAATGTAGAAATCATAGTTTAGACACTGAATTACTAACTTCTCCGTGTAGCTGTCATTTTCAGATACTTGTCTGAACAATTTGCAAACCCATTCACTAAGCTTTGCCCAATGTCTAACCTGACAGTATTCTCGGAAATACATACCAGAAGAGAGTCAGCGACCATTTCTGGACCAGAAATTGGTAAAATATCTGTAAGATCCCTGTCCTCAGAGAGTCTTGCTGGAGGATAATGTCGCCTGAGGAGACCACTATGATCTCCGGCCAAGCCTTCCTATCAGCTCTCCACTTTCAGCCTATTGTCTATACCCAGACCGCAGTGATTCTTAGAGTTCTCTGTCAGCCACTTCCCTGTGGCTGCTTAATGTTTTTAATCACTGCTGTTTGTCCATGGGTGTTTTGTGTGTTTGGTTGGTTGGTTTTGGCTCTGGATATTGAGTGTAGGACTTTAAACCAACTTTGGGTCTTACAGTCTTTTGCCTCCTCTTCTGAATGATTCCCTGAGTAGAATTTTTTATTTGGAGACATCCAATTTCAATTGTCTCTCCCATTCTCTTCCTCCCCCTTCTCCCTCCCTGTCCCCCCTTTCTCTTTCCCTCCTTCCCTCCCTCCCCCATCTCTTTCTCTCTGAATAAATCTGCCTGTGGGTCTCTGTATCTGTTCCTATCCGCTTCAGGAGAAAGATTTTTTGATGATGGCGGGATGAGACTGATCTATGAGTATAGTGGAATATCATTAGAAATCATTTTTATTGCTTTATAAAAAAACAGAACAGTAGTGATTTGGTTTTATCATAGGTCTCAGGGATATCTTATCTCTGGTTCTGGGCTAGCAAAGCATCAGCAAGTATCTGCTCCTTCTTGTGAAGTTGGACTTAGGTCACAATGATTAGCTTCTCCCATAAGTTCTATGTCAAAATAGCCCTAGCATATTTTGCAAACAAGACAGATTGTAGTTGAAAGGTTTTGTGTCTAGGTTGGTGTCCATGTTTCTCTTTTAGTAATCTGAGAAGTACCATCTCACACCAAAGAAAGTAGAACATAGAGTTACGGCTGCATAAAGAAACCAGTTCAACTTCTGCATGTTCAAACAGCTGTATTGGCCAAATGTGGTGTAGCCGGGATTTGAGGAAGACCAATTCCCAACTTTCTGAATAAAGCAAAGTTGATTTCCATAGTGGCTGTGAAAATTTGTACTCCCACCAGCAATGAAGGAATGTTTCCCTTACTCCTCCTCCTTAAGAGCATACGATGTCATTTGTTTTATTTATCTTATCCATTCTAGCTGGTATAAGTTGATATCTCAAAGTAGTTTTTATATGTATTTCCCTGAGAGCTAATGTTCAGCATTGCTTTAAGCATTTCTCAGCCATTTGATTTTCATCTGTTGAAATTCTATTTTTAGCTATGTACCAAATTTTAATTGGATTATTCAAGGAGTTGACATCTAATTTCATGAGTATTTATACAGTAGATACCAAAACTCTATGGGATATAAAGATGGTAAAATTTTCTCATTCTGTGTGCTGTTACTTTGTCTAATTTACAGTGTCCTTTGTCTTACAAAAGCTTTTCAGTTTAATTAGGTCTCATTTATCAATTCTTGATCTTAGTGCATGCACTTTTGGTGTTGTGTTTAGAAAGTTGTCTCTTGTGCCAAGAAGTAAAAGGCTGTTTTAAGGCTCTTCTGTCAGGCTCAATATGATTGGTATTTTGTTGAGGTTTTTAACCCACTTGAAACTGATTTTGTGACAATAATGGATGCATTTTCATTCAGACACAACGTTTGAAGAGCACCATTTTTGCAGGAGCTGTTTTTGTTGTTGTTTGTTTGGGTTTGGTTTGGATTTTTAATTAATTAATTAGTTTTTTATTTACACCTTATGTGTTATCCATCTCTCCATCCCTCCTTTCAGAGTTCCTCCCCTAACTCCATCCCCTTCACCTCTGAGAGGGTGCTTTCCAGTATTCCTACACCCTGAGGCATCAAGTGTATACAGGATTAGGCAATCCTCTTTCACTGAGGTCAGACAAGGTACCTTCTGCTACGTATGTGTCAGGGGCCTCAGACCAGCCTGTGAATGCTCTTGGGTTGATGGTTTATCTCTGGAAGCTCCCAGGACTCCAGGATAGTTGTTATAGTTGATTTTCCTATGGTATTGACATGCACTTCAGTTCTTTTAATCCTTACTCTAACTCTTCCATAGGGCTCCTGACCTCAGTCTATTGTTTGCCTGTCTGTATCTGCATCTGTCTCAGTCGGCTGCTGGTACAGTCTCTCAGAGGAAAGCCATGCTAGGCTCCTTTCTACAAGCAAAAGATACCGGAAGCAATAATGTCAGTGATTGGTGCCTGCCCATGGGATGGATCCCAAATTAGGCAAGTCACTAGGTGGCCATTCCTTCAGTGTCTGCTCCATTTTTGCTCCTGTGATAAAACAGAGCATCTTTTGGATATATGTTCAGGAGTGGCATAGTTGGCTCTTTAGGTAGAATAATTTCCAATTATCTGAGGAAATGCCAGATTGATTTCCAAAGTGCTTGTACAAATTTGGAACCCCACCAGAAATAGAGGAGTGCTCCTCCTTCCCCACATCCTCATCAGCATGTGCTGTCCTTTGTGTTTTGATCTTAACCATTCTGACTGGAATCTCAGGGTCCTTTTGATTTGCATAAGGATGTTAAACACTTCTTTAAGTGTTTCTTGGCCTTTTAAAATTTTCTCTGTTGAGAATTCTTTGTTTAGCATGGTACCCCATTTTTAATTGGGTTATTTGGTTGTTTTCTTTGTTTGTTTGTTTTGTTTTCTAAAGTCTGATCATGAAACACACACCAACACACACATACAATCTCATTTTTCAATTTGCCTTATCATTTCAATTGCTGGGCTATTATAAGCCTTCCTCACCTATCTTGTGCCCTTTTGACTCCCAGCTCAACACCCTAACTCTATTCTCAGCTTAATTATGTTTCTACTATACTACCTGTTACCCCAGGTCCAGTTGGGGAGGCATCCAATAGTCACTTGGTTGATATTGATATGCAGGTGAGGGCAGGCACAAGATAAGGCAAGGCCTGTGATTGGGCAGTAAAAAAGATAGACAGGGACAGAATTTTAGAAAGGTAGAGAGATAGGAGGGGGGAGGAAAGCCAATATGGGGGAGGAAGATGATCCATTTTTGTGTGGCTTTAAATATTTTATCATGGCTAAATTAGTAGAGAAAAATTTGTCTTATCTAGGTGAGCAGATTATATCTTATCAACTGGCTCTGAGTTTATTCTGTGGGTGTTGTGTGAAGTGAGAATTTATTGACATAAATCTGATTGATAAATCACAAGTTTTGATTTTGCCAGGCTATAATAGTAAAAATAACCACAGGGGAAGACACAGGGAATGTGGACAGAATTTGAAGCAGAGAGTTGCTGGAGGGTGGCCTCTGCCTGGGACAGAGAGTAGAGGAGGTAGCATGGTGTGGGGCTCTAGACCAGCATGTCATTTCTTTTTTGAAATATTAACTATAACACTTACATGGCTGACGGCTTCTTCTCCCAGAGAAGCACTGTGAATCTTTTTCCTCTCCTGCACTTCTTAGTCTGTCTGTGGGACCTAGAAGTCCCACCTCTTTCTTTCTGCCCAAAACTTGACCCACTGGCATCTTTATTGGTTGATTAAGAACCAATTGGAAAACAACATCTTAGCATCAGAACCCTCTACAGGTTGTTTATTTCTGGGTCTTAAATTCTATTCCTTTGATCAACCTATCTGTCTTTGTACCAATACCATATGTTATTTATAACTATTTCTCTATAGTGCAGCTTGAGCTCAGGAATGGTGATTTGCCCCTTGATCATGGTGAATGTTGTTTTTCATGTGCTAGGAATACTACTACATATTTTATGAATTCCCTTAGCAAAACGGTAGTATTTTGTTTTCTCCTAGGTCTCTGGCTTATCTTGGTTCAGGCTTGTAGCCACCCTCTGAACACTGTTAAGGATGGGTTCCATTACATGGAGCCTGATATCCAATCAGATATTGGTTGGTCACTGCTACAACCTTTGCAAAACTGTTGTAGCATTGCATGGCAAATCCCATGTGTATCTGTGTTTGTGTTAACCTTGGAAAAATGAAGAGTACCTTCCAGTACCATGAGCACTGGACCATAGGGGTAAAGACATGTAATGTCACCAGCTCAACTTTTCCATGTTTAGTAACTTGGACATCATTTTAGGCAATATACTCTTTCTGTTTGTTTGTGAATAGCAACCAATTATCTTGGCAATAGCCTGAGTTGTTTGGAGTTTTACATGGGGCCCTATTGATCCTCAACATAATATATAGACAACCTGTTCCCAGCAATGCAAACTTCATTTAGTGATAAGAGTTGTCCAGTTAGAGCTCTATATCCCCCATTGTCAATTTCATTTAGACCAAACTCATGCATGTATATATTTTAGGAATCTTCTACTGTATTAGATTTCCCAAGATTAGATTATGTTTCTTAGTTTTAGCTATCCTAGCCCATATTCTCATTCTTCTTTCCATCTTTCTGTTTCTGTTTAATCTTCCTGTTTCTGCTTGTTTTGTATATCCATGGCTATCAATTCTATACCAATTCTTAAAGAGATCCATTTCTCCCTGTTTCCTTACTTTATACCTAACCACTGTGTTTACATAGACTGTAGCTTGATTGTTGAAGATTTATTAGCTAACATCTATATATTAGGGAAAATACTATATTTTTTTCTGGTCTGGATTACCTCATGCAGAATGATTTTTTCTAGTTCCATTCATTTACCTGGGAAGTTTAAGATTTTATATTTTTAATGGCTGAGTAATACGCAATTGTATAAATGTAAAATACTTTCATTGTCTGTTCATCTGTTGACAGGCATGTAGTTTGATTCCAATTTATGGATATTATGAATAGAAAAGCTATAAATATGGAAGCACACATGTCTATGTAGTAAGATGTAGTGTCCCTGTGTGTATGCCCAAGAGTTGTACAGTGGGATCTTGGGGGAGATCTATTTCCAGTTCTCTAAGGAACCCCATACTGATTTTCATAGTAGCAGTGCATGTTTACCCTACCCTAGCAATAAATAAGTGTCCCCCTTACTCTGCATCATTGCTGCTATGAGCTGTCACTTTTTAAAAATAAATTGTAACCTTTTTGACTGCTATGAAATGAAAACTCTAATTAGCTTTGATTTGCATTTCCCTAGTGAGTAAGGATGCTGAACATTTCTTTCAGTGCTTCTCAGATACTTGGCTTTCCTCTTTTGAAATTTTTCTATTTAGATAGCTAGTACCCCATTTATCATTGGGTTGTTTGTTTCTTTGATGTCCAGTTTTTGATCTCTTTGTACATTTTTAAATATTGTCCCTCTATTGAATACATAGTTAATTTAAAAAAGCCCTTTCTCATTTATGTTTTTTATTATGAAAAACCGTAAATATGGCAGCATATATGAGTGTGGTTGGGACAACAGAACAAAAATAATGGAAGTGAAAGTGGCTTTAGGAAAAGGTCGATTAGAAAAGTCCAAAGGCTACTTAATCATAACCAATGTTAAGGACATGCAATGTTTCGATGTGACTACCAGAGATACAAAGACCAGGAGGAGAAATAGAGTACAAAGGTGGAGGGAGAGAAGGTGAAACAGAAGGAAAAAATAACAATAATATTATTGTTGTAGTTAACATTTATTGACCACTTACAAGGTGCCAAGAACACTTCTAAGCTCTTTATTTGCAGCTCTTCAAATGTCTTGGCATGTGATCACTCACAGGAGGACCAGACTGCTTTACATGAACATATTTATGGCTCAACATATGTTCTTTACATTTCACTTGTACATATATGGAATCTTCACAGAACTCTGTGGCTATATTTCCTTCATATACATGATGACATTTAAATTCTTTAGGAACCTGGGTCTGGTTGCTCTGGCCACATGAAATATAACTTACCCAGAGAAGTTCATATTATATGAATTAAAATGAAAGATTCTGTAAATCACTGCAGTGATCAGAGGTCGGATGTCTTCAATTACTGCTTTCAGAGGGCTGAATATTAGGTTAGGTTAGATCTGCATGAAGTAAATGGTCTCATCCATGTTTCAGTTTGGGTTAGCACTCAAGATTGTATCTGTTGTCCAGACAAACTTAATTCACTGTAAAGGTATTTTAGGGTTATTTTTCCTTTCCTTTTTCCTTTTTCTTAAAAATAATTTTTCAATATCCTTTCTTTTTCATACTAAGTAGTGGGCTGCTTTTCTCAGCTCCTACATGGGAAGAGCATCAGGTGATTAATTTCCCCAGATGAATGCAAAGTTCTCCCAGACAGGATGCTGTGACAAGTAAAAGAAGCAACCCTTTCCCTGTCTCCATTTCTTCATGTAGAGGCTATAAAAAAAGAAAGAAATCTCACCCTAACCATCAGTGATTCATTACCCAAATCTCTTGGTCTTAGTTAGAATCTGTGATTGGATTTCATTTCATTTGTCTTTTCATTGATGAGGACCAGACTGGAGGCCCTATTGTAAGGATTAAATTAGCAAAATATTCTACGACTTATTTAAATTCGCAGATTTTGGAGCTCTGAAGTTGTGTTACACTGCAACTCAGGTTGGCCTTAGTTTCTCTTTGTATTCCAAGCTTAACTTTATAATTATTGGTCACAGTTTAAGTACTGAGCTAGAGACACATACATAAACCATATCGTGTTTCATTTTTCTCGTGAGAAAATGCTAATACAATCAATACTCATGCACACCGAACATCTATCTTAAAGTAACCACTTACACACAAATGAAGAAAGATAAACTAATAAATATGTCATAATAGAAAATATCCAAAAAGTAAGTACATACTTGTCTTTGGGCAAATGCCATTTCTCGGGCATATAGAAATATAAGAATAATAGTATGTTATAAAACATTCACAGTCAAAAGAGCTTAAAATTGCACCAATTTTTTTACTTAAATGGAGGCCATATTTTAATCAGCAGTGAGTGATTTACACATCTATAAGGTTGGGTGTGTTATTGATATTTTAACATGTGTACAATATATGATCAGACCAGGGTAACTGGCATATTGTTACATCAGTTATATATCATTAGTTTGAAACATTTAATTTTTTCAGGAAGTTAAACTGAATTTTTCCCCTACTGGTAACATCAATGACTATTGGTCCCCAAAATCTGACAATAGTAAATGTTTATAAATGCATTGCAATCAAAACTTAATTTGAAATCAAATGCATAATGGATCTGAGGTGTCTCTCAACATTTATCTCTATTGAATAACATCAAACATTCCATCTCAGCAGCCTTGGCTATGAGCCTACAAACTTTGTACTTTGCCTGTTGTCTGGCCACCTTAAGTCAACAATCATTCTTGACTCAGATTCATGAATATTGTATACTAAGAATTGTACTTTTTAATATAAATACATAAACTACTGTCCTTATCGAAGTATAAGGGTATAACTGTAGAAAACAAAGGCTTTTAATGTTTTCTTGTTGTTAAACTGTAGTATATAAGTGTTAATTTAGGGCATCATGAGTAAACTGTTAAGTATTCAACTTTTAAAATTAATATTTAGCATTGTAACCTGAATTCAATTAAATAAATTTTGTTTGGTTTGAGATCGAGGAAGAACTTCTAATAATTTCTGATGTGAGCCTAAATATTCTTTTGCCATTTTCATCACATATATGCATTAGGAATCATTTCTATTTCTCTCTCTGTCTCTTTGTCTGTCTCTGTCTCTCCATCTCTCTGTGTCTCTCTCTTTCTCTGTTTTTGTTTCTCTGACTCTGTCTCTCTCTCTCTCCCTCCCTCCCTCCCTCCCTCCCTCTCTCTCCCTCCCTCCCTCTCTCTCCCTCCCTCCCTCTCTCTCCCTCCCTCCCTCCCTCCCTCCCTCTCTCTCCCTTCCCTCCCTCTTTCCCTCCCTCCCTCCCTCCCTCCCTCTTTCCCTCCCTCCCTCCCTCCCTCCCTCTCTCTCTCTCTCCCTCCCTCTGCATGTGTGTGTGTGTGTGTGTGTGTGTGTGTCTTTCAGCATTTTTGTTTGGTTTTAGTTCTACCCTAGGCATCTGAGTCATTCAGCTTCTAGTTTCTGGTCATCCAGGCAGTATCTAGCTTGGGTTCAGTTCAGACCACTCATTAGTTGGCTATGCCCAGAAGCTCAGAACCACCACTGTCCTAGCACACCTTGCAGTCAGGACTGGATTTATGGTTGGATTAGTATTTGAGTTCCACCACTGGGAGCCTTGCCAGGTTACAGAAGATTAGAGTTCAGGAACCATATTCGTTATTACTAGGATTCTTTACTAGAGACACTCTCAGAGGTAACAGAAAGTTGCTACTGCATAAGGTTTCCATGTCGTCCCATGAATGCCCACTGTCCTAATTAGCATTTCTATTGCTGTGCAGAACATCACGACCATGGCAAGTCTTATAAAGGAAAACTTTATAAGTTTTAATTGGGGCTGCTGTACAATTTAGTCCATTATAGTCACGATGGGAATCATGGTGCCACACACGCAGACATGATGCTGGAGAAGGAACTGTGAGTTCTACATTCTGATGTGTAGACAGCAAAAGGAGACTGTTACAGTGAGCATTGCTTGACATATGAGACCTTAAAGACCACCTCCCACAGTGACATCTTCCTCTAACAAGGCCACATCCACTCCAACAAGACCACACCTCCAAATATTGCCACTTTTATGCAGAACAAGCACTCAAGCACATCAGTCAATGAGGCCGTTACTATTTACACTACCGCACTCACCTATTCCAGTTGTCTCTCCCCATACTAAGTTATTTTTATTTTGTTGTATTTTGTTCCCTTAGAAGCCTGTTTTGCTGTTTGTTTGTTTGTTTTCCCTAATGAGAGACAAAACGAGAGTGGATCTGGATGAAAGGAGAGCTGGGAATGTGTAGGGTGAGGGGAAACTGTTATCAGGATGTATTGTATGAGATTTTTAAAAAATATAATTTTAGTAAGAGGGGAAGTAAGAAAAAACAAAGCATGTGTGCACTGGGTAGTTTTTAAAACTTATTCTTCTCAGAAGAGTAAACTGGATTATTTCAAATCATAGCTGTTATGAGTAGCGCTGAAATGAACATGCCAGAGCACATATTACTTTACATGTTTCAGTTGACTTAAACTAGACACATTGGTGCAATAGCTGGAGTATGGCAGTTGTGTTTAGTTTTTTTTTTTTTTTAATCATCTAATTTTCTGTAATGACTTTATTCGTTTTCATTATTATAGATCAATATTCCTGCTAAACAAAAATGTAAATGTTTTCAAGAATAAAAAGTATTACCAAGTAATACATTTAAATGTAATTTTCTATTATGATCAACTAGGATTTATGGTAGAAATACAGATATAACATAATATACATACTGGTGGTGTAGTACAATTGTGTAAAGTATAATAAAAACATAATCCCCCTAAATGATAAAGGAAAAGATATATTGAATAGAATTTAACATCCAAACACTCTAGTATTACAGGCCTGGGTTTCCTACAATGTGTAAGTCAAAGATATAGTAACCATGAGCTCAAAGCTAGCCTCTGTAGCATGTTAGAATTTTTTGTAAAATAAACGTGGTGAATATCTCATGATAAAGTTCTAAATAAACTAGCTGTCCAAGCAGAATAGAGAAATAGTGATTAAAGAAAACCAAGGAGAGACACTCAGACCATCCGCCACCAGGAACAGCAGTGAGCCAGCGGTGAGCTAGCGGTGAGCCAGCGGTGAGCCAGAGGTGAACCAGAGGTGAGCCAGCGGTAATCCAGCGATGATCCAGGGACACAGGATTGGTGAGGAGTCATTCCGACTAGCTGGGGTGCAGAGAGAGCTCTGCCAAACTCGCAAAAAAGTGCGGTCTGCCACTTCCCCCGCCACGCCCCAGCTCAGTTCAGGGAACCAGTAACCTGGCTTCTGGCTATTCCCAGCCTGAACACATTGAGTGCAGAACTCGCACTCAGACCATCCACAACCAGAAACAGCTGTGAGCCAGCAGTGATCAAGCGGTGATCCAGGAACACAAGACTGACAACAAGATGGCAAGAGGAAAAGGAAAGAACTTACCCAAGAGAAACCAAGAAAAGCTGGCAACACCAGTACTCAGCTCTTCCAACACAGCAAACAGCTGAATATCAAACACTCCAGAAAAAGAAAACTCAAACCTGAAATCATACCTCAAGATAATGATAGAGATCCTTAAACAAGAACAGGAGGAAAAGCACAAAGAATTAGAAGCTTTTAAAGGGGAAACAAGAAAAACACTCAAAGAACTAAAAGAACTAGAGGAAAACAGAACCAAAGAGATGGAGGAATGGAAGAAGAAATTTAAAAGAGAAATGGACACAATAAAGAAAACACTAAAAGAGACAACCCTAGAGATAGAAAACCTAAAAAAGAAATTAGGAGTCACAGATGCAAGCATTTCCAATAGACTACAAGAGATGGAAAAGAGAATGGAAAGTGGAGAAATAATGACTGAAACTGAGGAAATTCAAGAAATCATCAGATCTTACTACAAAAGCCTATACTCAACAAAGCTGGAAAATATGGAGAAAAAGGATGAATTCCTAGACAGATACAAGATACTAAATTTAAAGCAAACAAGGTAAACTATCTAAATAATCCCATAACACATAAAGAAATAGAGGCAGTCATCAAGATCCTCCCAAGCAAAAAAAGCCCAGGTCCCAATGGGTTCAGTGCAGAATTTTATCAGACATTTATTGACGACATAATATCAATACTCTCCAAATTATTCAACAAGACAGAATCAGATGGAACACTACCTAACTCATTTTTTGAGGCTACTATAACACTGATTCCTAAACCACACAGAGACCCTACAAGAAAAGATAACCTCAGACCAATCTCACTTATAAACATTGAAGCAAAAATACTCAACAAAATCCTTGCAAACTGAATCCAAGAACACATCAAAACACTCATTCACCATGATCAAGTAGGCTTTATCCCTGAGATGCAGGGATGGTTTAAAATACAGAAACCCATCAATGCAATCCACTGTATAAACAAACCAAAAGAAAAAAACCACTTGGTCATCTCACCAGATCCTGAGAATGTATTTGATACAATTCAAGACCCCTTCATGTTAAAAGTCTTGGAAAGAACAGGAATCCAATGCTAGTGTACTTAAGTGACCCCACAAACTCCAACAGAGAACTCCTACAGCTGATAAACAAGTTCAGAAAAGTGGCTGGATACAAAATTAATTCAAACAAATCAGTAGCCTTACTATATTCAAAGGACAAACATCTGCAGAAAAAAATTAGGGAAAAGATTCCCTTCACAATAGTCACAAAAACCATGAAATACCTTGGTGTGACTCTAACTAAGCAAGTGAAGAACCTATATGACAAGAACTTAAAAACTCTAAAGAAGGAAATCGAGGAAGATCTCAGAAAATGGAAAGATCTCCCATGCTCTTGCATTGGAAGGATCAACATTTTAAAAAGACCGTCTTACCAAAAACAATGTACAGATTCAATGCAATCCCCATCAAAATTCCAACCCAGTTCTTCATTGAGTTGGAAAGAGCAATGTGCAAATTCATCTGGATTAACAAAAGACCTAGAATAGCGAAAACTATCCTTAAAAACAAGAAAACATCGGCAGGAATCACTATCCCTGACCTCAATCTATATTAAAAGGCAATTGTGCTGAAAACTGCATGATTCTGGTACAGAAATAGGCATGTGGATCAATGAAATAGAATAGAAGATACAGAAATGATCCCTCACATATATGGTCACCTGATTTTTGACAAAGGAGCTGTAAACATTCAATGGAAAAAGGACAGCCTATTCAACAAATGGGGTTGGTCCAACTGGCACTCAGCATGCAGAAAAATGAAAATAGACCCTTTCTTATCTTCTTGTACAAAGCTCAAGTGTAAGTTGATCAAAGATCTCCACAGTAAACCAGGTACACTGAAACTATTAGATGAGAAAGTAGTGAAATCCTTAGAACTCATAGGCACGGGAGAAATTTTTCCGAACAGAACACCAATGGCTTGAGCTCTAAGGTCAAAGATTGACAAATGGCACTTATTGAGATTGCAAAGTTTCTGAAAGGCTAAAGACACTGTCAAGAAAATAAAATGGCAGCCAACAGAGTGGGAAAGATATTTTCCAATCCCACATCAGATAGAGGCCTAATATCCAAGATATACAAAGAACTCAAAAAGCGAGACACCAGAGAATCAAACAACCCTATTAAAAAATGGAGTACAGACTTAAACAGAAAGTTCTCAATTGAGGAATATTGAATGGCTGAGAAACATCTAAGGAAGTGCTCAACATCCTTAGCCATCAGGGAAATGCAAATCAAAACAACCCTGAGATTCCACCTCACACCAGTCAGATTGGCCAAAATCCACAACTCAGATGACAACAGATGCTGGTGAGAATGTGGAGAAAGAGGAACACTTCTCCACTGTTGGTGTGGTTGTAAACTGGTACAACCACTCTGGAAATCAGACTGGCGGTTCCTCAGAAAAATGAACATAGTACTACCTGAAGACCCAGTTATTCCACTTCAGGGCATTTACCCCAGAGACGCTCCAACATACAACAAAGACACATGCACCACAATGTTCAGTGCAGCTCTATTTATAATAGCCCGAAGCTGGAAAGAACCCAAATATCCTTCAGTAGATTAATGGATACAAAAATTGTGGTACATTTATGCAATGAAGTACTATCAGCTATCAGAAACAATGGCTTAACAAAATTCTTAAGAAAATGGATGCATCTAGAGAATATCATCCTGAGTGAGATAACCCAGTCACAATATGCAGACATAATATGCAGTCACTGATAATGGGATATAACCCCACAAAGCTCTGAATACCCCAGAAACAACTCACAGACTGTGTGAAGTTCAAGAAAAAAAAACATATATTTTAATTAAAATAGAACTGTATCACATC
Organism: Micromys minutus; assembly: GCF_963924665.1. Lineage (NCBI taxonomy): Eukaryota > Metazoa > Chordata > Mammalia > Rodentia > Muridae > Micromys > Micromys minutus. The sequence continues at coordinate 14,958,360 of NC_137968.1, forward strand.
CCCCTTTCCTTCCTACAACTCCTCCCAGTTTCTCTCCTATCCCCTTAAATAATACCCTCTTTTCCTATATTTTCGTTACATATATACATTTGTGTATGTATATGTATCCACAAATGCTTAATTACAACCTTAAAAATGTATTCGTATACTTCTATGCAAAAATGTACATTTATCTTTGTTTTTTAAAATAAAGTTTTTCAATAAAAAAAAAACAATGAGAAAGAAGAGAACTGAAAAAGTCACAGTTTGAAAGAAATTCTGGAAGTCAATGTTGTTAGTGAAGGGAATACAGTTAACTCTTCCAGTGCCTCACTCACTCACTCTCAGGGCATAATCGGCCATTTAATGTATCAGTTCATAGTTCCCTTATCTCATAACTATACAGCATGTTATTTTCATGTTCCTCACTTGAACTTGTAGGGATGAACAGTAAAAATTGCAGGTCTAGCATGTGGTAACTTAGTACTGTAGTATCCTTTAAGGATCTTAAGGAACCTGCTAACCAACATTGAAGAACTCTAGCCACAGACAGGCATTTATGAGTGGTTCAATTCTATGACTAATGCCAAAGTTGGCTCTGGAAATTTGCCATTTTGTTGGATTATCTTCTGTAATTAATTTTCTTACCCTTCTCTTTCACTTATGCCTTTTCCCTGTATGAATTTTCTCATGAACATAATGCTAACCTATTATTAAAAAACCTTGATCAACAAGATATATAAACCCTTGCCTCCTTTTTTTTCTTTTCTCCTACCTGTAGCCACATGAGCCAGCATCCTATTTCACAGAACAATAAGTTTTGATATGTACACTATGATAATTGTCCCCTTTTCATCTCTTACTTCATACTTTCATGTCAGTGACACCACTTGCCTAGTTACTATCTATCAAAACTTATTTTAAATGTTGCTTTGTTAGGAGAATTTTTCATGTATAGCCAGGCAAGTTGTCCATCTCTAAAGTTTTATGTCCCTTTCGTAAGCACCTACAGGCTTTATGGGCTTTCGAAAGAGTACTTGTTCCCTGTCACAGCATTTTCCTTAACACATAAAATAGTTTGGACAGTATGTTTGTTTAGATGAATCTTGTTTTGCTATGTGGCTTTTGTATTAAATACAAAATGAATAATCAATGACACTTGCTAAATTTTCTTATTTTTACAAAATTTGCATATGCCTGGCATACTTTTTTTGAAAATGATAATAATGTATGGGGCTGGTAGGGTGTTTTTCTAGCATGTACAATGTCATTGGTTTAATTCCCTACACCACAAAAATATATAACAGCAATACTAATAATTCAAAACTAATCGAGTAAAAACTAATAACCTGGCCCTAGCATAATCCACGCAATGGTAAAATTTGAAGAAGCTTTTGGGTTCTTTTGCATTTGTTTCTCCTATTACTTGAGTCCACCGTAATACATGCTTTGTTTCCTTAACACACAAAGTGCCGACATTAATAACTATCATGTTTTGCTTGCCCCTCTAATAGCTTCAGAACATATTACTGTGTTGCTCCAAATTAAGTCCTCTGTGTCTTTCACTTTTCCGCGGGTTTATCTAAAGGGGAAATGTTATTTTCTGCTCTGATGATGTGCTCTCCAACTCTAAATGAGAAAGGGGTTTTAAAGGATCTCTGGTGGGTAAAATCTGCTCCGAATGGAATCATAACTAGACACAGATCCTCCATTTGGGTAACAACCATGGATCTTGCGGGGTAGCATCATCAAAACTGCCCAAAGCAACAGTAGCTGGGAGCGTTACTGTTTAATCACTTTATATGCAGTGAAGTCTGGGTTACATAATATTTTTATGATGCCATGGCAACCTAATGAGTCATCTTCCATTATAGGCCAGTATATTTGTGTCCATGATCAGAGAATACCATCATTAAAGCCAGAATGAAGGCCGGCCGATGGAATCTTACTAGCATTCATTTTCCTACTGTTTATAATAAGTGCCAACTTTTGCCAGAGTTACTTAAGCCACCAACTTAGTCCTAAAAACATTTCCAATCTGTGTTGCAATGATCACATTTTGAAATTATATTAATGAGCTATATTGAAGAACATTGGAATTCTGATGGCACTTATAAAAGACCTAGTGATAAAATCCATGGCTGAGATGTGGATGGTATAGTCCATGATTCTGACAGTTCAAGGTGCAACATGCCTTACCTGACATGACCTTCCTATCATTTGGCTGATGGTTGTCAGGATTGCTCCTTGTGAAACTTGGTTTCTCCCACCCACGTAGGTATGTCTCTCATCTTCATTTGTAAACAGCCAGGAAATGTAGAACATCTACTGCATTATTCATGATGCTCATTAATAATTGATTCATGATTTTAATGTACAAACCTCAATAAACTTTTATTTATGACTCTTAATTTATGAACTATACGCCATTTTGTGATTGTTTGTTAGAAATAACAAAAAATTTAATTATTCAACTTTCTGTTTAAGTTGGGAACACAGCCTGTGACTGGGACAAGGAAACTTGAATATTTGACACCAGATTTGGTCTAACAGCTGATATCAGAGAACCGCAAATAAAAAGATTGATGAGATTTATAAAATAAATATAAGAAATAGAGACAATCTAATTGATTAAGGGCTTTTATGTAGAAAGGAATACAACATTTGGGGTTTACCCAAGACTTAATAAATTATGTGTCAACAAAACAAAATCTGTGACTATTCTGTGGAACCAAATAGGTATGTATTACATCGGGCAGTTCAACCGGAATTGCAACAGATCCTGATACAATGGGGATTTGATTACAAGTGTAGTATAGTCTTCAGTTAAATTTACTAAAAAGCAGAATATTAAATGCAAAATCCATTAACATCTTCCCTGAGTCAGTTTAGGAAAGTCCTGTCAGTGAATTCACATAAGAATGATAGTGTTTTGGTTTTTTTTTTTTTTTAATGTTTCAATATTAAACACAGTTTATTTATTTATTTATTTATTTATTTATTCCATACTGAAATTGAATTCTGGGACATTTACATACAAGACAAAGGCTTTCCAGCCAGGTGGCTGCTCATATTCTTATGTTAATTTCTGTCCCCCAAACTGTTTGCACTAGTACATTGCCAGGAACCTAGCTCCTGGGAACCGGCCCCCAGGTGGTTCTGAATGGTAATTAAAGATGCCAGCAGCCAAAGTCAAGGCAGAGCAGATAAAGGTGGGATTTTTAGGATTCTTTGTCTAGAGCTAGGGAGAAAGAGGAAGAGGGGAAATCCATCCACCTTGCCAGGAGAGGGGGAGGAGAGGAGACAGCATGCCTAAGACACAAGGGACAGAGAACAGAGCCACCTTGTAGAGCTTAAGGAGAGCAGACCAAGAGGGCGATCCAACTGGGTCTAGGCCACCCAAGACTGATGATTGAGGGTGGTGGATTACCCACGTGGAGGTTAGGAAGTGTCACAGCCAATGTGCTGATTAAGGCATATCAAAATACAGTGTGTGTGTGTGTGTGTGTGTGTGTGTTTCATTGCATAGTTAGCAAGGAATACGCTGTTGCTGGGATTTTTTTTTTTTTAATTTTTAAATTGGATATTCTCTGTGTTTACATTTCAATGTCGTCCCTTTTCCCCAGTCCCATCTCCCTTCCCCCTCTCATTGCCTCCATGAAGATGCTCCCTCTCCCAACAACCCTCTCTCTCCTCAGCACCTTGGCATTCCCCTACACTGGGAAAATGAGCCTTCACTGGACCAAAGACCTCTCCTCACACTGATGCCAGAGAATGTCATCCTGTGCTACATATGCACCTGGGGCCATGGGTCTCTCCATTAGAACTCATTGGTTCACCGCCAGGATTTAAATATAATAAATATTATTACAAGTCCCCAAACATGGGTTTGATCAAATATCAACTGCTTCTTACCTGTAAAGATTGACTATTATTTATCTCTTTTAAATCTTGATTATCTTATTATCAAAGTGATCAGAGTAGATTCATATTTAATCTGATTATCATTAACCTATAGAAATATATACATACCCATCCATAATCTTCTACCAGCTCTTAATACATACCTCTTGTAGATTTTTTTGAATATGTATATTATATACCAAGCCCCACCAAGGTTTTTGTCATTAAAAAAAATATTTCTAAAATTCAAGGGCTTACAGTCTTTCATTCAGTCAAGATATCATATTCTAAACCAGTAGGAGAGTAGATAGGGTTCAAACGATTGCTTCAGTTATAAAATGCAAACAGAAGTACTATTAATTAATAGCACCATCTACAAATACAAACTACACATATTTAACAAAGGGATTACAAATAAATATCAAAATTAGATCTGAAGAGAAAGTTTAGGGAGGTGATTACTTAATAAATTCTTTGTGATTGTCAAGGAGCAGACTGAGAATGAACCCAGTAATTCACATACTTCCTCCATATAAGCAGAATATTATAAATAAATTTAGCTCGGTATTAAACATAAAATCTTAACTGCTCTCCAAGGCCTTGGATTCATACATATATTTGAAAGAACAGCCACATCCATTCACACAAAATAGTAAATTAAACTATGTTTAGCAATATGCTATCATTTTGATTCAAAACATGGAAGTAAATATAGAATTATCTCCTAGGAACATGTTACTTGGCTTTACTGTGCATTTCCTAGGAATGACAAAATGCTAGTCTATAAATATATAACAAATTGATGAAGAAATCTGGTAATTAAATCAGCTTTCTGAATTTTAAATATCAGTGTAAAGGGGACCAGATGGTGGATTGAAAATCTGCATGAGTATTGACTTTTAATGAAAACACTTACGTGCTCTTCCTGGTCACAATTAGCACAGCTTCACCAACGTGCCCCCCTTGGTACTAGAATGACCTCTTTTGTCAATAACACCAGCTTGAGGTTCACATGCAAACATATTCATAGCAAGCAATCTCCCTTGTTACTTAGAAAGGTTAATCAAGGTAAAGCCCTTGGTGGATGCAATATATTCATTTCTAAATTGAAAAGTCCTCTTGATATTAAGGTTTGGAGGAAAAATATTTGCTAACCCTATAAAATTGAATTAGCGTCAAGCCAGGGAAGTGGTCATGCATATTTCTTACTTGAAAGGAAAATATTTGGTATCCATTCAATTCTCTTCTTTGGCTTACAAGCTTTGCTTGAAAAACTGCACGTAGAAGACTGCAGGAAAAGCATTGAATCAATGCAGTTATTCCAATCATTTGCCATTCCTCTCCTTCATCAGAGCCCAGTTTTTACTACTCTAGATAAATGAGACTATGTGGTGAGATAGGACAGCAGCACTCAGAGTTTCTGTTTGGCGAAAACTTCAGTTGAATCTCTCCAACTCCAAACTTTTAGAGCAAGATGGGCAACTCTCACACAAGCTATCTTATTCTTTATCAGTGTTAGTTTTTTTTTTTTTAAATGGGAGCAACATAAATCAGAATAGCTATCTGTATTCTTACTGCAAACATGAACATTGTGCCTCTCAGATTTTACTGTCTCGATATTTACTTTCAGAAAATCAAAATGGGAAAGCTCTGATAAGCCAGCCATAGTTCACACTTATCAGAGAGAAGATAAAGGAGGCTCGAATTTAATGCAGACAAAGATATTGCACAGGCAATGGATATGAAAAATATTTTTTCTTAAAACATGTCCAGGGCATGAAAGATCTAATACATGTTTATAATTTTCAGTTCTGTCTAGTAACACCTTCAGTCTTACTGTCATATCCATCCTATGCTTCCAATACTGACTGAGGGAGTTTAATAAATAGAAAAGTCTCTGGGTTTTATCGAGGAGACAAAAATGAGAGTTGCTCGGATCTCACTCTAGTCTCCTTCTTGTGTTTGTAAGCATCATCAAAATTACCAGATTTCTTCAGATAAGGCACAGGGAGCTTAGTTGAAGAACTGTGATTTATCACCGATGCTGGAGAGCACAGAGCTGCTCTCAAGAAAGGGAATGGTGAGGGGTCAGAGACGATTGCTGGGGAAAATATTCTCATGAGGTAAATGTACACAATGGGCAGAAAGACTATTGGCACAATTTATATTTCTGTAAGATTTGAAACAAATAAGTGTCCTGGGAGGTAGTTTCTTATCCATATGATTGGCAATTTCATTTGGATTAATTCTCCAGGAAGGGGCAATGGCATATCATTGTTCTATAGGAGAAAGCCTCCAGACAGATAGTAACCATTACATTAATTTTAGGGTCAGCACATAATCAAGAATTTATTAAAGGATCACTGTATTAGGAAGGTTGAGAACCCCTGCTCAAGTATTTAACTGGCTGCCTTATGATGGCATATGAGTTATAAATGGAGAAGAGAAAAGGAATACATCCCATGTGGCATATGGAAGAATAGTGTGAGCGATCAAGGTATCTGAAGAAGAGCAAAAAGCCAAGTACATGAGTGTTTCAATATGTCTGCATATTAGGTAAATTATTCAACCTCCTTCTATAGTAAAAAGTAGCCGGTGGGATGCTGTTGGGTGTTTTGGAACAGAGCTAACACAAAACTAATCCACAGAATAAACTTTTAGTGAAGAAATATTTGCACCCATGGGGAATCCATCAAGGAGAATCATGATATAAACTTCAAGTGGCAAAACATTGCAGAACCATTAGGGAGACATCATCCACAACATGATGGCAACACTAGAGGCAAGAGATCCTGCAGTCAAATGCCCCAGAATAGTCAGGGAATAAAATGAATTTCATGTTCTTGTACACTTGAAGGAGTTGGTAGAAGATCCCTGGCATTGTTTATTTTAGCTTATCCTATACAAATCCTTCCCTGCATGAAAGCAGGTACTAGATGGGACCATGAGTTTGGGATTGCAAAGGGAGAAGGAGGATTTCTTTATATAGTTGAGATCTTTGTTTTTCCTTTGTAACAACAGAACTTGCGTGATGAAGGGGTTTGGGTGTCTGATTTATAGATGAAAGAGTTAGATAGTTTAAGATCTTACACCTCTCTGTTCTAAAGGAAGACTCAACTGGTCCCTTGGAGTGGCCTCCTTGTTCCCCACGGAGTGTAAAGACTAAGAACGGTGTAGATTGAAGTTATCAGCAAAACAAAGGTGCCTGTGACTCAAGTATTGGTCCTTAATGACTTCAAATATCTAGTCAATCTGGGAAGTTAACTGTGAACAGTTTTCCATAGATTGACTTATTTAGCTTTCATAACACTTTTGTAATGTTGATTCTATTATTATGTTTCTTACTTCATAGGTAGACATAATTTTCCCAGAGAGAAAGAGCACACGCAAACACACAGGAAATACCTATCTAATAAATGATACAATCAGACAGGCATCCTGGGCTCTGACTTGAAACTCCAGGGTCTTATCATTTCATTATTACTTGCCTGGAAATTTTTGTCTCTGGGCTCATCTGTGTAAATGAATTTTGATGAAATATGATGGGTTTTCTATGACTGAGTATTGAACTTGACCAGTTGACATTTTTCAGTCATTCCCGACTCTGATTCTGTGGAATTGCGAATCCCTTAGGTCAGTCTACGTTTATTCATGGAAAATACTAAACCCAGTTATAATTCTCAGTCTCCAGGCATCATTTCTCAGGCAGACTCTGACTGTTAGTTAAGATGTCTCATGAAGGCTTGTTTCCCCAGTGTAGGGAACGCCAAGGCACTGAGGTGGGAGAGGGTGGTTGGGAGAGGGAGCACCTTCATGGGAACAAGAGGAGGGGGGAGGGAAAAGGGGGGAAGGTAATAACACTTGAAATGTAAATATAAACAATATCCAATATAAAATGATGAAAAAAATGTCTCAGACTGAATCAAGCACGAACTAAGTCATGGAGATATCATTGTCTAGGGAGTGGTTCTCAAAACCTAGTTCCCAGATCATAGGCAACAGTATTTCCCAGGCATGTCAGACATGCAAATCCTCGATTCCCATCACAGACATCATATATCTCACACTAACAGGGTGAGGCTGAGTTATTTGTGTTCCAACAAGCCTTCCAGATGAGTTTAATAAGCTTGAGAATTACAGACAGGGAAAATGGTTCACAAGAGAACATTAATTTCACAACATAAGCCTAGCCACGTTTGATGTGATTTGCAGATTTCCGAGAATACTTTGATTGTCTGATAAATCATTCACACGCCAATAAATGAGAAGACCTGATATGCCACGGCTTAACTAAACATTTTGGTTTTGTCGTTCATTTGTTGGTTTGTTTGTTTGTGTGTGTGTGCCTGTGTAAGAGAAAGAGATGTAGATAGAGATAGAGAGAGAGACACAAACACATTCATATTTCAAAACTGTAGAGTTTTCATTTTAGACAATCACATAAGTTCTTGGGTATAAATGATCTAGATGTTGATGAGTTGCCTTTGAAGTTTATGACTGGAATAATTCTATACTGAGAGAGGCTTAAGAAAGAAAGATGATCTGAACATGGTTCAGAGGAGGTAAAGCTAGAGAATGTTTGAAATGGGAATTCACATGAAGTACGTAAAAATGAGATTTAACAGGAAGCTGACGTCCCATGTATTTCCCTGGATAGATGATACTAACAATCATCAGTCGTTAATTATACCCCAGTGAAGGCCTTGAAAGTACTTAAGACAATGAAACTACATTATCTAATGTTACAGCTTAAAATTGAAATGACCCAAGTTCCCCACAAAGCCTGTTTTGAGAGCTTGCCTCTAAACCATGGTTTTGGCATCATTGGAAGACTGTGATTTGGACTCTTCTCCTATGCCTTCCCTTTGACAGAGGATTTCCAACCCATTTAACAGGGATAATAAATTAAAAGTATCTTCTTCCTTTAAGCCATTTACGTCATACATTGTTGTCAAAGAGAAGCAAATGTAAGAAATACACTAAGTTGCAATTGCTGTCCTTAGAAATGTGTCTAGCAAACCATTAGGCTCTTTTTCATTAACTTTTTGAAGTTGCCTCCCACAATTAATTTTGTATGACACCTTATCAAAGAACCCTCAAAAGATTGCTTGATTTCTGAAGCAAGGTGGCATGGAATTTTACTGTGTTTGTCTTGGGTTCCCAGCACGTTCACCTCAGCGGACAAAATGGCCATTACATAAATAATCCCACTGTCTTAAACATTGGTTTTCTAAGGAGGTCCAAATGAGGTACCTTGAGCAGACACTTAAAGAGATGGGTTTTGAAGCCAGGAGGGGCCTGGAGTTTCCAGCTGGCCTAGCTGAAGTTAAAATCAAGGAGGGGATTATCTGCCCTTACTTCCCAGTTCGGCACCACAGAAGGAAACCCTCTTCTTCTGTAAGGGAGGAAAGATCAGATAAAGCTACTGAAATAAAAGAGCAAGGAGAAATAGCAATAATTGGCTGTCCTTAGCTTCTCAAGTGCAAGTGGTCTGTACCCGACAGAGAACAAAATTATGAACTATCAAGTCATCTTCCTGCCAATACAGGGCATCCAAGTTCAATATGAGTTGCAAGCTGCTGTTCACTATCGTTTCTCACAGTTTTTTCTAGATATATATTTGCTATTCGAATATTCTATAATTGGCCACCAAGCTCTCTCTCTCTCTCTCTCTCTCTCTCTCTCTCTCTCTCTCTCTCTCTCTCTCTCTCTCTCTCTCTCTCTCTCTCCCTCTCCCTCTCTCTCTCTCTCTCTCTCTTCTCTCTCACTCCCTCCCTCCCTCTAATGCACATGCGCACACACACACATGCAACCAGGTCAATCAGGTGAACTCAGGAGAAAGCTGAATTTCAATCCAGGAAATTTAAGAAGCTTCGTATGCACAATGTCCCTGCTCAGATCGCTTTTCATTGAACTGTGATGTTTGGAAAGGGAAAAGTAAGAATGGCACAGCAGCTAACAAAGCTTAGAACCTAAATGATAATGGGTGAGAATAACTCAAACAGCATGTCTGCAGAGGGCAATGAACTTAATGAGATGAGATCATATGTGCATTTCCTTCAAACCACTGCTATTTGTAAATTGAGGTATAAATACTTCTCTATCATCTGTATTGAAATTTGTAGGCACTAGTTTTTATTTTTTTTCAAATCTACTTGTTGTTGGGAAAAAACTGTGCAGATAGTAGTTATCACTTTTGTCTTGGTCTGCATCCTAAAGTATTTATCATCCCTAGGAACCAGAGCATGGCTAATGTCAATAGTTCATTCAATACACATTACTTCATCACTATGTACCAATGCATGTCATGAAGTTGGTTATATGCCATACATATTGTCATATGATTTTGATAACAAATAACCAGAAAATAGTTTAATTTTTAATACAATCAACTGCTTGGCATTCAATTTTGGATGGAATGCTTGTGCCGATCATCTTTCAAGTTTTCTAACAGAAAGGCATTTGGACAAGCCTCACAGCCCATTTCCTATAGCAACAGGCTTTATCATCAAATAACCTCCTGACAACTCCAGTTTAAAAAGGCAATGTGGCACAATGGGATATGCCATGGACTATAAGTCAAAGCACATCATTTATTTCCTTAAAACAGGAGATTAGATCTAACAGTGGCTCCCATGTTAGATGGTTGGAGGTATGATCCTTTCCATGTGGACTTTTACATCTGTAGATTATTTTTGGCTTTGTAATAGAGGAGTTATCTAAATAAGTAATTGGATCTTAAAAATATCAACTAATATTTGATTTTTGATTGCCATCTACAAAATTATATTATATGATGACTTGGGAGGTTTGAATATTCTTGGCCAAGTAGTGACACGATTGGGAGTTGTGGCTTTGTTAGAAGAATGTTGTCACTGTGGGAGTGGGCTTTGAGAGAGCTTCCGTCTGGCTGCCTGAGGATGGCAGTCTTCTCCTCTTTGTCTTCAGAACAAGATGTAGAACTCTCAGTTCCTCCAGCACCTTGTGTGCCTGAACACTGCCATGTTTCCTACAACAATGATAGTGGACTGAATCTCTTAACCTGTAGGACAGATCCAATTAAAAGTTGTTCTTTATAAAAGTTGCCTTGGTCATGGTGTCTCTTCATAATAAAAAACCCTATAAAAAATAATGACTAATTTTAATTGTCTTGATTATGCCTGAGATCAAAAAGAGACATGTCTTTGAATGGGCTTGTCAGAGTATTTCATAGATATATTAACTAATAAGCCCATCAAAGAAGTATAGTGCTTTCCAGTAGGATATACTGAATTATTAAGGGAAACATTCAGCTTTTGGTTTCCTGCCTGCCATTGCTGTTATGTTGGTGACTTTATCTTTCTTATTGTTCGGAATGCTAACAGTCTTTACTAGCACGAAAACCTAGATCCTTCAGCTTTTCACCAATGTGCTGACTGCAGATGGCTTTCAGCTCTCTAGGAGCACTCTCAATCCTTTATCAATAGAATGAGAATTCTGAGGCATCTTGCTTTATAAACTGGGCTGATGTTGTGTTCCCAATCTATCTACCATTAAGATGACTCTTGTTGGATTGTCACACCAAAGGAGATAAGTCTAATAATACTAACATTCTGAAGATTGTTCTTCTAGAGAACCCTGACTGTCAGAGAGTTATCAAAATATCATTATTGCGATATTTGTAGGTTACGCTAGTCCTGCAAGAAATATGGAATGTGTGTTATTTTCATGAAATATGTTGTTTTAAAATTTAATATAATAGAATAGTATGTTTTCAATCCAATTAATAAAATGTATTGTATTTTCAATCTAGTTAAGCTTTAATTTGCATTGCTCTTTGTCCTTAAATAATATTGCCTCAGAAGCTGCTTAGCTATTCTACTATACCACTGTATCAAAACATTTAGATAGAATGTCTACTTCTCTTTATAAATTTATTGTTCTCGCATACGTTACATATAGGACCTATTATTTTTCTCCCTCCACTCCTTCCAAGCACCTTACCTCTGCTCTTACCCATATGCCCTCCTCCATTTCCCTTCAAAAAAAGAACAGGTCACCTAGCGATATCAAATTAACAGGGACAGTTACTCACCAACCCTAATATTAAGATGGATGAGACAACCCAGGAAGAGGAAAAGAACACCAAAGGCAGGCAATAAAACAAGAGATGCCCCAACTCTGACTTCTAAAATGATTAAGGAATAGCTATATTCTATATGGGCTCAAAGTGATCTTCAATAAATTGTAATAAAATGAAGAGATTGACAGATTCACACACACACATACACACACACACCTAGAATAAGAAGGTGAAATAATTTACCATTTTAAGAATAAGGCCGAGAGATAAAGGCCTGGTGAGAAGGGGTTCAAAGTAGCCAGGGGGCAGAGAGATCTCTGCAGAGAACACACAGAAAGTGCGCCTCTGCCCTGCTTGATCCAGGGACCAGGAACCCAGCATTGGGCCTTCTGTTCCCAGCCGGTGGCTTCTGGGTAGAGAACAGGGCTCTGACCATCCACCACCAGGAACAGAGGAGATCCAGGGACTTAGGCCAAGTACAAGGGAAAGGCGAGAACCAATCACTGACAACAAGATGGCAAGAGGAAAGTGAAAGAGAATACCCCAGGTAAACCAAGACAGCCTTGTAACACTAGAACCCAGCCCTCCCACCACAGCAAACAGTGGAATATCAAACACTTCAGAAAAAGAAGACACAGACCTGAAATCATATCTCAAGATGATGATAGAGATCCTTAAACAAGAATGGGAGGAAAAGAAAAAAAAATTAGAAGCTTTTAAAAAAGAAACAAGAAAAATACTCAGAGAACTCAAAGAACTAGAAAAAAACAGAAACAAAGAGATGAAGAAATGGAAGAAGAAATTTAAAACAGAAATGGACACAATAAAGAAAACAATAAAAGAGACAACCCAAGAAGTAGAAATCCTAAAAAGGAAATCAGGAGTCACAGATGCAAGCATTTCCAACAGACTACAAGAGATGGAAGAGAAAATAATGAGAGCCAAAGACAACATTGAAAACATAGACAAAACAGTCAAAGAAGATGCAAAAACCAAAAAGCTCCTAACCCAAAATGTCCAGGAGATCCAGGACACATTGAGAAGACCGAACCTAAGGATAATAGGAATAGAAGTGGGAGAAGAATATCAACTAAGTAAATATCTTCAACAAAATTGTAGAAGAAAACTTCCCTACCCTCAAGAATGAGATGACCACGAGCATAAAAGAAGCCTTCAGAACTCCAAATAGGTTGGACCAGAAAAGAAATTCCTCCTGACACATAATAGTCAAAACACCAAGTGCCCAAAGCAAAGGCAAAGTACTAAAAGCAGAAGGGAAAAAGGCCAGGTAACATATAAAGGCAGACCAATCAAATCATACCCAATTTCTCAACAGAGACTATGAAAGCTAGAAGAGCCTGGACAGACATCATGCAGACCCTAAGAGAGCACAAGTGCCAGTCCAAGCTACTATACCCAGCAAAACTATCAATCACCATAGATGGAGAGATAAAGATATTCCAAGACAAAACTAAATTTACACAATATCTGACCACAAACCCAGCGCTCCAAGAATTATAGGTGGAAAACCCAATACAATGAGGGTAACTACATCCTAATAAAAACAAGAAAGCTCCTAAGGAAGAAAACCAAAAGAAGAATGACATACAGGCACAATTCAACCTCCAAAAGCAAAAATAGCAGGAAACAGCAACCACTATTCCTTCATATCTATTAACATAAATGGACTCAACTCCCCAATAAAAAGATATAGGCTATCAGACTGGATACATAAACAAAACCCAGCATTTTGCTGCATACAGGAAACTCATCTCAGAGGCAAAGACAGACACTATCTCAGAGTAAAAGGGTGGGAAAAAAACTTCCAAGCAAACAGCCCCAAAAAGCAAGCTGGAGTGGCTATTCTAATATTGAATAAAGTAAATTAACAACCAAAAGTTATCAAAAAAAATAAGGAAGGACACTTTTTATTCATTACCAGTGAAATCTGAGAGGAGGAACTCTCAATCCTTAACATATATGCTCCAAATAAAAAAGCACCCACATTCATAAAAGAAACTCTACTAAAGCTCAAAAAATACATTTCACCCCACACAATAATAGTGGGAGACTTTAACACCCCACTCTCACCAATGGACAGATCAGGGAAACAGAAACTGAACAAGGACACTGCAAAACTAGCAGAGACTATGAACCAACTGGAATTAATAGATATCTACAGAACATATCATCCTAAAACAAAAGAATATACCTTCTTCTCAACAGCTCAAGGCACCCTCTCGAAAATTAACTACATAACTGGAAAATGAACGAGCCTCAATCAATATAAGAAGATTGAAATATTCTCATAAATCCTTTCAGATCTCCATGGTCTAAGTCTGGTCTTTAATAACAACAAAGACAACAAAGAGACCATATGCACACGGAAACTAAGCAATGCTCTATTAAACGTTAGCAGGGTCAAAGAAGAAATAAAGAAAGAAATTAAGGATTTTCTAGAATTCAATGAAAAGGAAAACACAACATACCCAAACCTATGGGATGCAATGAAACCAGTACTGGGAGGAAAACTCAGAGCTCTGAGTGCTTCCAAAAAGAAACTGGAGAGAGCACACACTAGCAACCTGACAGCACAATTGAAAGCTCTAGATCAAAAGGAAGCAGAAACACCCAAAAGGAGTAAACGGCAAGAAATAATCAAACTTAGGACAAAAATAGACCAAATAGAAACAAAAGGAACCATTGAAAGAATCAACAAAACCAAGAGCTGGTTCTTTGCGAAAATTATCAAGATTGATAAACCCTTAGCCAGACTAACTAGAAGCAAAGAGAGAGTATCCAAATTAACAAAATCAGAAAGGAAAGTGGAGAAATAATGACTGAAACTGAGGAAATTCAAGAAATCATCAGATCCTAATACAAAAGCCTATACTCAACAAAGCTGGAAAACCTGGAGGAAATGGATGAATTCCTAGACTGATACCAGATACTAAAGTTAAACCAGGACCAGGTAAACCATATAATCCCATAACACATAGAAAAATAGAAGCACTCATCAAAAGCCACCCAACCAAATAAGCCCAGGTCCAGATGGGTTCAGTGCAGAATTTTATCAGACATTTATTGACGACATAATACCAATACTCTCCAAACTATTCCACAAGATAGAATCAGATGAATTACTACCTAACTCATTTTTTGAGAAAACAATAACCCTCGTTCCTAAAGCACACAAAGACCCGAAAAGGAAAGAGAACTTCAGACCAATCTCACTTATGAACATCGATGCAAAAATACTCAACAAAATCTTTGCAAACCATATCCAAGAACACATCAAATCCATCATTTACCATAGTCAAGTAGGCTTCATCCCTGGGCTGCAGGGTTGGTTTAATATACGGAAATCCATCAATGTAATCCACCAGATAAACAAACTCAAAGAATAAAACCAAATTTTCATCTCACTAGATGTTGAGAAAGCATTTGACAAAATTCAACACCCCTTCATGTTAAAAGTCCTGGAAAGAACAGAAATCCAAGACCCATACATAAACATAATAAAAGCAATATACAGCAAACCAACAGCCATCATCAAACTTAAGGGAGGGAAACTTGAAGCAATCCCACTAAAATCAGGGACTCGACAAGGCTGCCCACTCTCCCCCCACCTATTCAACGTAGTACTGGAAGTCATGGCCAGAGCAATTAGACAGCAAAGGTAATCAAAAGGATACAAATTGGAAAGGAAGAAGTAAAAACATCACTATTTGCAGATGACATGATAATGTACATAAGCAACCCCACAAATTCCCGAGAGAACTCCTCCAGCTGATAAACAAGTTCAGCACAATGGCTGGATATAAAATTAACTGAAACAAATCAGTAGCCTTTCTATATTCAAAGGATAATCATGTGGAGAAAGAAATTAGAAAAAAAGATACCCTTCACAATAGCCACAAAAAAAAATATGAAATACGTTGTGTAATTCTAACTAAGCAAGTAAAAGACCTGTATGAGAAGAACTTCAAACCTCTAAAATTATATATTGAGGAGGATCTCAGAAAATGAAAAGATCTCCCATGCTCATGTTTGGAAGGATCAACATTTTAAAAATGGCCATCTTACCAAAAGCAATCTACAGATTTAATGCAATCTCCATTTTAATTCCAACCCAATTCTTCATTGAGTTGGAAAGAGCAATGTGCAATTTCATCTGGAATAACAAAAACCTAGAATAGCGAAATCCATCCTCAACAACAAAAAATCATCTGCTGGAATCACTATCCCTGACCTCAAGCTATACTACAAGGCAATTGTGCTAAAAACTACATGGATCTGGTACAGAAATAGGCACATGGATCAATGGAATAGAAGAGAATATCCAGAAATGTGCCTTCACGTCTATGGTCATCTGATTTTTGACAAAGGAGCTGTAAACATTCAATGGAAAAAGGACAGCCTATTCAACAAATGGTGCTGGTCCAACTGGCACTCAGCATGCAAAAGAATGAAAATAAACCCTTTCTTATCTCCCTGTACAAAGCTCAAGTGTAAGTAGATCAAAGATCTCCACATTAAACCAGATACACTGAAACTATTAGATGAGAAAATAGGGAAACCTTAGAACACATAGGCACAGGAGAAAATTTCCTGAACAGAACACTAATGGCTCGAGCTCTAAGGTCAAAGATTGACAAATGGCACTTAATGAGATTGCAAAGTTTCTGTAAGGCTAAGGACACTGTCAACAAAACAAAAAGGCAGCCAACAGAGTGGGATAAGATCTTTACCAAATCCACATCAGATAGAGGTCTAATATCCAAGGTATACAAAGAACTCAAAAACCTAGAAACCAGAGAATCAAATCACCCTATTAAAAAATAGGGTACAGAGATAAATACAATGTTCTCAATTGAGGAATATCGAATGGCTGAGAAACACCTAAGGAAGTGCTCAACATCCTTAGCCATCAGAGAAATGCAAATCAAAACAACCCTAAGATTCCACCTCACATCAGTCAGATTGGCCCAGATCCATAACTGAGATGACAGAGATGCTGGGAAGGTTGTGGAGAAAAAGGAACACTTCCCCACTGTTGGTGGGGTTGTAAACTGATACAACCACTCTGGAAATCAGTCTGGTGATTCCTCAGAAAATTGGACATAGTACTACCTGAAGATCCAGCTATTCCACTTCTGGGCATATACCCCAGAGACACTCCAATATACAACAAAGACGCATGTACCACAATGTTCATAGCAGCTCTATTTATAATAGCCAGAAGCTGGACAGAACCCAGATGTCCTTCAGTAGATGAATGGATACAAAAATTGTGGTACATTTACACAATGGAATACTACTCAGCTATCAGAAACAATGACTTAATAAAATTCTTAAGAAAATGGATGCATCTAGAGAATATCATCCTGAGTGAGATAATCCAGTCACAAAAGAACAAACATAATATGCAGTCACTAATAATGTGATACTAACCCCAGAAAGCTCTGAACACCCCAGAAACAACTCAGACTGTGTGTAGTTCAAGAAAAAAAAAAAAAAAACAAAGAAAAAAACATTATGCTCAATCCCTACACACCAAGAAAACTTTGACTAATTCTGGGTTACATCCTGTGTACTTTTTGCTCATGGTAACTAGTAAGACCTTAATGCACACTATCAAACCTTTGAAAAAAAAAGTCAAGCAATGACAAAAATGTATTCGTATACATTTATGCAAAACTGCTTAAAATTTGTTCTTTTATCTTTGTGTTTTAAAATAAAGTTGTTCAAAAAAAAATAATAAGGCCACCACATTAATGTACTTCTCACTCTAGTAAAAGTATA
Organism: Micromys minutus; assembly: GCF_963924665.1. Taxonomy (NCBI): domain Eukaryota; kingdom Metazoa; phylum Chordata; class Mammalia; order Rodentia; family Muridae; genus Micromys; species Micromys minutus. Next base: position 14,976,109 of record NC_137968.1, read on the forward strand.
GATGAACAGAGTCTAGAAAACAAGTTCTAGTGAGAAAGTTAACCCTTAGCATAGTGTTAGTGCGTGCATTGATTGGTATAATCACAGTACAAAAGACTAAGGCAGATTATAGAAGGAAGAAATACAACTGCTGTAAAATCTAATAACTAGAGACTTTTCCTCCTTATCTACACTACCAATTAAAAGGCAAGAAGCAGGGGAGGCATGACAGAGTGTGTAGGTGGATGGGGCAGCACCCTCATAGAAGCAGGAGGAGGGAAGGATGAGATAGGGGGTTTCCAGAAGGGAAACTGCAAAAGCGACTAACAATTGAAATATAAATAAAGAAAATATCCAATGAAAAAAATAAGAAGCAAATAAAAGTAGAGAATATCTCTTTGGTCTCTTAATTTAGAGGATATAGTCCACCATAGTTGGGCAGGGATGACAATGGAGGTGGTGTGGGTCTTAGTAGCTTATACATAATCCTGCATATCAAAAGGCAGGGCTAAGCTACAACATTAAAACCCTTGCCTATGGCACACTTTCTACAACTAGGTAATGTTTCCTAAAAGTTTTATACTCTCCCAGAAGAACTCCATCACACAAATACCCCATCTCAAATGCAGAAATTCATGAACTTCACATGGTAGACAGAGTAGGCCTAAACAGATTGATATCCCAATAAAATCCAGCACATGAAAGATATAATTTTCAGTTTTCTTGTTTGAAGTCTAAGTTGAAACTTTTAGCAAGATGTGATGAAGCTGACTGGAAAATATGATGACCTATTGACGATTTAGCATCGTCTTTTTACAGAGCAGTTTATAGTACGTAGAGATTCAGTGCCAGACATAGTAGCATATTCTTTCAATTCCAGGTTAATGCAGGACGATCTGGAGGTTAAGCTGCATATTAAGTTCCAAGCCAAACTTAGCAACAAAAAGAGCCTGTACCTTCACAAGGAGGGAAGGACAGTAAAGGGAGGAAGACAGAGTAGTGAAGCACTAGAGATTCTAAGAGCAGAAAAAAGGAAAAGAAAAAGAAAAAGAAAGAAAGGGGAGAGAAGAAGAAAGCCAACTACTGTGATGGTTTTATTATTCCTCTTATGGGCTGGGAAATTCCAATAAGGCTAATAAGTAGAAAGACACCTAGCATTACCCTCTGCAAGACTTCTTTTCTTTATAGTATTTATATTTAAATGGGAGAGCCCAAATAGTAATTAATCAAATAAAGTAAAAAAGAATAAAATGATTATGGCTCCATTTAATAAGCATCTATGTGTTATAATACCACAGGTTATAATTTTCACTTTCACAATAAGTACTAATTATTCACCGACAGAGAAGCAATTAAAGTTTATCCCCACAAAGATACGACTTGAAGCATTAAGTTTCTTTCCCTATGCTGACCTACTTTAGAAGATTTAAATTGTGTCTGGTTTAAATGTTAGTAAGTCAATGAAACTTGTGTGTTGGGTACAACTCCATTGCAGATTGGAAGTTATGCATGCCTTAAATTGCCATGAAATATCAATGAAGCCTCTTGTATATTCACATTACAGTGTAACAGTTGTTGGTTTTTACCTCATTTAAAAAAAAAAAGAAAAAAAGAAAACAGGAAGTCTCATTAAGGGACATTAAAGTAATTCTTCATTTTTCCTGTTGCTTTGGGAATGCGTATTAACCATTCCTAAATAAAGCTGCTCAGAAAATTCCACTGACTACGTAGACCCTCTCTCAGGCCATGTGTAAGATAGTTCAATATGCAAAATACTGATCTTTCTGTATGGAGCACACAGTTTTCATTTGTATTTGTGGTCACCTTCAAGTCTGTGTCCTTGGGACTCCTTGAATCATTGAGATCCAGCTCCATTTTGCAACCATAGCTTTATTTTCAGCCCAAACACAGCATAAGCATCCTATCTCTAAAATCATATGAAAACAAATCCCAGGTGTATAATCGGAGCATACATTATTTAAAAATATTTCAGAAATCCTTCCCTTGTTAAATTTTAATCTTGATAATTTTATCATCCACACTTAATCACTATGAGAATGATTTGTAGGCACTTAACACAAATTGCACAATAGGAGAAAATGAACATGCCTCTTGCAATATTTCCTAGCGATTATGGAATTAAAACGTTGTAGAAAGATGAAAGTGAAACGAAAATGTCAAAAACTACGTAAAGCTAGAAAATAAAAAAGGCCTTTGGAAGCATTGCATGTATACAAAAAGCTCTTGAGGTGCACAGCAAACTGTTCTAGGTGTACAGTTTACAAAGCCTTTAGTAGTAGAGCTCATTTTCCCAACTCAAGAGGGTCTGGCCCCTGGGATCAGAAGGTCTGTCTTAATTAGGGTTTCTATTCCTGCACAAACATCATGACCAAGAAGCAAGTTGAGGAAGAAAGGGTTTATTCAGCTTACACTTCCACATTGATGTTCATTACCAATGGAAGTCAAGACTGGAACCTAAGCAGGTCAGGAAGCAGGAGCTGATGCAGAGGAGGGATGTCACTTACTGGCTTGCTTCCCCTGGCTTGCTCAGCCTGCTTTCTTAGAGAACCCAGGTCTACCAGCCAAGGGATGATACTAACCACAATGGGCTGGGCCATGGATGGCTCCACCCACAATGGGCTGGGCCAGGGATGACTCCACCCACAATGGGCTGGGCCTTTTTCCCTTGATCACTAGTTGAGAAAATGCCTTACAGCTGGATCTCATGGAGGCATTTCCTCAACTGAGGCTCCTTTCTCTGTGATAACTCCAGCTTGTGTCAAGTTGACACAAAACCAGCCAGTACAAGGACTAAGTTCCTGGTCTATGTTCCTTCATTTTTTCTCCCTAACGTTCACTCATTTGTGACTATTTTCTTACCACACCATGTGTTTACTATCTGTATATTATATAATATTGGCTAAACGTACATACTTTTCATAGAAATATAGTCCTAAACCCAAACCAAATCAGCCCTCCACAGTTGCCAACCAGGACAAGTTTTAACATCAATTAAATTTGCAACATTATTCACGGTTGAGATTATGCAGGGGGAAAAAAAATCTTTTCTTTTTCCGCTCAGGAATTTTTCCATGTAAGATGTAGAACTGAGATAATTCTGTCTTCTCATGGCGAAGACTGAATGTTAGCGAAATGGTTGTTCTGAGTCTCCAAATCTACTAGGCAAGAATCACAGGTTTGGGGTAGAAAAGAAAAATTGTTTAAATACATGTCACATCGTGACTTAATACACTAGGAGAGAAGGCACTGGAATCTGTGAAGCCTTTGTGATTCCAGAATTATGATTGCATTTAAAAGCAGCAATGGTCCATAGGCGCTGGTAGTCAGGGCATTTCACACTACTGTTTAGGACCAGAAATATGCTAATTGACTGTGAAGTGAAAAAAAAAAACCAAACAAACAAAAAAGTTTCTGGCATGCATAAAGTTCATATTAAGAACTGTCCTGAAAATGAGAAAGCAGGTTTTGAGCAGGCACCATTTCTGTGGTACTGTTCATTGCCCAAGATTTTCTCATTCATCAGAATGTTTGTCAGGCTGCCGTTGGTTACATTAGGACCACACTCTAGCTTTCTTTTCAATTGTCCTTGTATAGTGTTGAGACCTAATTTTTGGAAGAAGCTCTGAAACTCCTACTGAGTGACTTTAACTGTTTACAGTAAGGTCCTGGTGCTATGTATATATCTGAATTCCATACGCTGTGTCTGTCTGTTTTGTGGTCAAAGGCAGACACCAATGAGGGGAAACTAGTGGATTTGGTGGAGTCCTACTTACTGAACTTATGCATCTCATGAGAGATTTGCCAGATAAGTCTCTTAATATCACCAGATGAAGTGCTTACTACAGGCTGTGTGGGAAGGAGCTAGCAGCCAGCAAACAAGAAATGCGCTGTATTGAATACCCTGCAGAGATCTATGGTTTTCAAGTATTACTGAAGATTTCAAAATGCCAGGATACTAGCAAAGGAACAGTACATGTTCCTTTATGGAAGTTATTTTTTGGAAGGCAATATTTAAAACTAACAGAGCCGTGCTGAGGATGTTAGGAGAGAATCTCTTGCATGGCCATTTCTAACATTCCGTGTTTAGGTTGTTTCCTGATGTTTGCCTGGAACATAATTATTGATCCTTGTTACTTCTTCCCAAAACTTGTCCCTCTTCTTTCTATTGAACCCAAACCTACATTGCTGTGTACTCTAATGCATGACTGTCCAAGAAATGCGAGTCACGTTGTCACCAACCGTGCATCTTTTAAAAAGCATTTAAGTATAATTTGCTAATGATATGAGGACCTTATTCCCAAGGGCTTTGAATAGGAAAGCAAAGAAATTCTTTCTCCTCCCTCCTATAATGTTCCTTTTCTTGTTCTCCATCTCCCCACCCTTTTCATACTCCACCTCTCTCTGCCTCACACATAGTCTTTTATCTACTCCTGAAATTTTATTTATAGTTTTTCACTGTTCATATTCATCTCTTGATTAAAAAAAAAAACACCAATGTCTCCTTATTCTTTCCAAATGGCAATATCTACCCTTCATTGCTTCATGTAGATTTCTCAGGTTTAATTCACAAAAATGTCCCAGAGTTGTCATAACAGAAAAGTGTCTGTTTCGTCCCCTTTCTCTCCTGTTTCTTCCAGATAGAAGCCTTAAAGGTCAAAACATGGAAAATGAAAGGGGAAAAAAAAGTAAAATCCAGAGAAAGCAAAACTGGATCATACACAGACCCAGTTTTCAGAAAGATGGATGTTTGTGTTAAAGCGAATGGGAAGAAATTTCCTTTTATTGACCTGCTGTAGCACACACAAAGCCAACAATAAACCTCAAGGGCGCTCCAGTATCAGCGATCTCAGCCGACCTCTATTTCCACAACTGTTTTTGTCTGCTTGTTTGTTTTCTTTTGGTTTTGTTGTTGTAGCTAATCTTTCTTGTTGTACATTTAGATTTGCTGAAGTGAGCGAACAGACACATATCATTAAGATATTTTAATCCATTCAAGAATATAATCGTCCGCAGGGCTTCCTTAGCCACAGACAGGAATTCTAGCATTCCGTCGTTGTTTATAATTCTCTTACCCTGAAATGCTCACCATCCCGACACGGTTCCTACAGTGCATTTCCAGGTGATAAGATCTGAACCTCTAGCTGCTCACAGTCCGGCTCAGGATTCCTGCAGCCATTGGGACATCGTTCCCTTGGCTCTGACTCATTTCAGCAGTGACACCCCGTGGAAGGAAGCCTTCTGAGCAGACACCTTCAATCTCTCAGCCCCCTTGCCCACTCCCACTTTTTCCCACAGTTACATTTCTTAAGTACTTTGTTGCCTTGACCATATTATAGGTCTCTAAAGGACAAGAATTTATCTGACTGCCCAATGCCAGCCAGATTCTCTTTCAGATTATATTCAAAAAGGCTCAGACATTTCCTTTATGTTACAGACATTTAAACTGATCAAAATGTGTTCAACCAAGTAGGTATTTAGGTTCTGAAAATAAACCACACATGCAAAAATAGCAATAAAAACAGAGATAGGTGCTCAATTGGTTTCCTATATTTTGCACTTTAAAAATGTCAAAAACAATGCAACTGCCAACAGGAATTGTGGATTAATTACTTATTTACAGCACTATTCTAAGCACAGAAAGCTAAACTGTAAGGGAAAAGTAATAAAAACTAAAGGCTGAAATGAAGGTAATTTTAAGTGATTGCTCTCTCTAAAGTAAGTCACTGTTTTTAACACAAAGATTTTATGTAAATCTAGGACTTCTGCTGCTCTTCCTTATAAGACAAGATACATGGGCTGTGGTTTTAAGAGTAATATAACAGGAGTCTTTAATAAGTATATATATATATATATATATATATAGATAGATAGATAGATAGATAGATAGAGAGAGAGAGAGAGAGAGAGAGAGAGAGAGAGAGAGCCTTTCTTTTTAAATTCCACCAGCTTATTTGAGTAATAATGTACAACAAACGCATTGGAAAAATAAAACAATTTGAAAGTACAAACAGACACTTCAGACTGCTAGATCATCTCTGTCTTCCTCCTGATCTCTCTTCTTCCCCACAGTCCCGCCTCCTTTCACGTTCATTGGCATACCTTTCTATTTTCAGTTATATCTTTGTGCAGAGTCAAGTCTTACCGGGGCAATCCTCATTGCAAAAGCCCAGTCGGGCTACAAACAGGTAGCAGTGTTCAGTGGTCGTGAGCTCAGTAAATCGTTTACTTCATCCAAACAAATAGTCTGAAAACTCCTCATGTTCAGAATGCACCTCTAGCTTTTTAATTCCGTCAGCGCTATTCTGAGTGGGTTCCTTATTGCTAGAGTAACTTGAAGGAATCAAAATTGTAAGTGAAATATTGACAACATATTTTCTTTTCCTATTTGGTACTGTGTCTAGGTGTGTGCTCTTTGCAGAAGGATAGAAAAGAGATAAAAGTGATAACTTTAACAATTATTCTCATTGTATGGCTACTTTTATATATCTGTGACCAAAATACCAGAGAACACAAGTTAAATGAAGGAAGATCTATTTGGATTCTGAGTTGTAAGTGCTTAGTTTATGGTTCATATTCTTCCCTGATTTGGGGTCTGTGGAGATCAGGAGTGTGTGGAATGCCAGGCTACAGACCTCCTAGTAGAAGGAAGCAGAAAGAAAGGAAAAAATGAAGGACCAGATTAGAAGGACATGTGAGCAGACCAGTGGAAACCATCTTGATTGTCGGTTGATGTGGGAGGCCATGGCCCACAGTGGGTGACACCATTCCCAGGGCTGTGTTTTGGAGTTCTGTTCTCAGGATGTACTATAAAGCTAGGAGATCACAGTTTTTGAGTGTGTGACATTGCTTTATGTTTTCTGCTTGAAGTTCCTGCCTACGTTTACCAGGAGCTGTTGTACCTTTAGCTTCCTGTCTTCTGTCCGAGGCCTGACATTCTTTGGTGATAAACTCTCGTCTGTATGCATAAACAAACCTTTGCCCCCTCCAAAGGAATGGGGCATATTCCACAAAGTTATTACCTATATGTCTTACTTTCTCTAGCTGAATCCAGTTCTAACATATCCAACACTAACCACTTAGTGACATGAACAGAAATCAAACATTCAGCCTCAGAGATAATGTGGGGACCTTCCGCACTGAAGTTGCCATGGTCACCATGTGTTTTTGTCCATTCGTGGATGATTTTCTGATATTTGCCTTTGTTTTTCTTTATAGAATGGAAATTTCTCGAGGATATATTTTTTTTTAATTTATTTTGCAAATAAAAGTAGCTTTGCCACTTAAAAAGGCAAATAGCTGGACCAACTATTCAGATTCCTTGGGTTCTAAATCACTTTCATTCCTGTTTTAAAAATATTTTATTACTGAGGTTCTGTTTAGCTATACCACTACTAATGAAGTATCTTGAAAGATAAGAGACAATATTAGACATGCCAAACACTGCTTTATAAAACTAATTTTGGTTAATAGTCTATCTCACTTTCTTTTGTGATTTTTTTTTTCTAGTACATTTTTTGGACCTTCTGAGAGCTGACCACATTAAATCTAATTTGTTTCAGCAGACAGCGGATGCAGTAACTCCCAGGATATTTCCTGCCTAAAAGACAGCCATGAATCCCATGCCTACTGCATGCAACAATGGCAAAATTAAATGAAACGATTTGTGGGAACACACTTTGCAGGTACAAAGGGCCAAGTAGTAAAACTTGTCTCAGGTTCAGAAGCCTGAGACTGAGCACATGTGAAATTAAACTGAGATGGTAAATGCAGATGACATCTAAGTAGGAAAAGTAGATTAAGTAATGAAATATTTTCCCCATGCTTTTAGTTATAGTAAGGTAGGAGTGTGGACAGAACTGGACAGGTTAGGTAAGATCACCATGAAGGATCAGATTGCGCGGATGACGACCTGTCTCCAGAGGGAGGCACACAAGTTTGGTTGGACAACCTGACTCTGAAGAGCCTGTTGCATCTACTGGAGTTGAAGAAGATTCGGGTAGTCAAAGGGCGGCCACCGCAGGGAGTAGATTTAGTAATGACTGTGACGCTCGGGGTCTAGGTACTTACATAGGGAAACCACTTAAGATACTTAAGGATTTCAAAAGATGGAATTAAACAGGATGCATGTGTTAGAAATGACTTTGGGAGTTGGAAATTCAAAAGCTCTTACTTCCAGCCTTGAGGATTTTAGACTGATTCCCAGGATCCACATGATGGAGTGAGGAAAATGAAAACCACCAGGGTCCTTGCATCTTCTCATGTGTGCCAACACACATACACCTACACACGTGGGCACACGTACACTCATGTTCTCACACATCCTCTCACAAAAGTAAGGGAGGAAATAAAGATCATTTTCTCCTTTCAAATATCACTCTGGAAGTCAGGTGGAAAATTAACTGGATGATGTACTTGTTAGGAGTGAGAAGCAAGAGCTGGACAGGTGGCCCAGGGAATAAAGTACTTGCCACCCAAGCATGAAGACCTTAGTTTGAATCTTCAGAACCCACAAGGATTGGCAGTGTCTGGTTCTAAACCCAGTTCTTCTGTGAAGATTGACTGAAGACAGAAACCGTATAATTTTCCTAAACTCATGTGCCAGGCAGTTAGTCACATGCAGCAGCACAAAGCAAAGTGTTCCTATTTCAAACAAAGTGGAGGAAAAGGACTGTATGCATGCATCCACATGCACACACACATGCACACACACATGCACACACACAAGAACACACACTCACCTTTATACACAGCATACCTTATCCAAAGAAATAAAAACAGAGGAATGTGTAAAGATTCTCTCACATATATGTTACAGTGATGAAAACAGAAAGAAGTGTGGACTTGTGAGATTGTGTAGACACAACACATGTTGGATGTCAGGCAAGAAGCGAAAAGAAACAGAAATGATTAGTCTTAGTCTTGCTTAGATATTATATTCTTCATTATGCAGAAGTTGTAAATATTTAATGAATCGGAAGGCCTTGGAAATTCTATCATAGTCTGGATGGAATTTCAACAGTCTGATGTTTAAACTAGCTTCATCTAGCAAAGCAACCGGGGATAATATGTGTTAAACATATATGAAGTGGTATGCTTAGTGACTGCATCTCTTTTGGATGGATTATTATTTCATGACTTAAATCATCTCCATATTTCAGACATGGAAACTGTGGTTTGTAGCAGTAGAAAGACATAATCATAAGGTCATGGGCCCATAAAGGATGGGAAGCCAGACAGACTGATACAGTTCCGTTTTATAACCCTGTGCTCCCTCCGATTTTCAGTTTAACATCTGTCCTGGAAGGTTCAGTGTCATAATATAGCACATGCTTCCTTATCTATAACAGGGTCATAATGTTCTCATCTAACACTGAAGAGGAGAGTAACACACTAAGGCTTTCATTAAGATCTCGTTAGATATAAAGTGGCAAAGAGTGTATTCTTCCTTGTGGGGAGATATAAGTTAATGAGCTAAAATTCAAATGGGAATGTTGTTCAGGTGTATTGCCTTGCTCATATTCATGAATCCTTTTCATAGGTAATAAAGGGATAGAGCTGCATTCTTTAAGAGAACCAACTTCATCACTGATGAAAATGCCTGGGAGTTTTGCCTCTCATCTTGAGAAGTCAGAACCTAATGACAGTTGCAGGTATAAGAGGGGAACTCACCTGCTTCTAAGGAATACAAACTCAGTGACATAATATATAATAAACAAATATACATGTATATATAGTGTATGTGTGTATGCACATGTATATTCACATGAGTATACATTTTGTTCTTGATCAGACTCCATCTTATTTTGGAGACAGGTTCTCACTAAACTCATTTACCATTAGCTGTAAATGTCTGACTGATGGGCTTGGGGAATTTGTCCATCTGTACCACCTGTACTAGGTTCCAGACAATGAAATGCATGTGGCTTTTTCCATGGATGCCAGGGTTCGAACTCAAACCTCCAAGCTTGTGTGCTAGGCACTTACGGCTTGCCTTATCTTCCCAGCCACCTATGCTCCATTTTCAAGTTTTCAGGATTTCACTCGAAAGTGAACACAAAAGTTCTATCTCACTTCGGTTCTGGGCTTAAGACACTTCAAAATAATTTTCTTTCCCTTGTTCAGTCTGTCAGTTCTAAGGATGAATTTCCATCTAAAGATAAGATGGATGGGATATCAAAAGTCAGAGCTGACAGAAGGGGTCTCATCTGAGCAAGCAATTCATTGTCAGATGTAAAACCAGGTCACATTTACCTTTCACTCTCTGGCATCGTGCGGGACACTCTTTCCTTAGAGAGAATCTTTAGTTGACTCCTGGGGATTGTCTTCAGGTCATGTTCGCATTGCTCAGCATTAAAGTGCTTTCAAATTCCAGTTAGAAAATAGAACACAGACTTTATTGAAAAGCAGAAGATTTTTAAAGTCTGAAGAGAAACCATAGTGTACAGCATAGTTTTTTTTCTTTTTCTTTTTCTTCCTTCCTACCTTCCTTCCTTCTTTCCTTCCTTCCTTCCTTCCTTCCTTCCTTCCTTCCCTCCTTCCTTCCTTCCTTCCTTTCTTTCTTTCTTTCTTTCTTTTTTAACAGGAGAAAACCTTAAATATACTAGTTAGAACATGGGCTTCTTGTAGTGTATTCAGCAAGCCTCTGAATGCAGTCACTAGAAAGAAGAAAATTCTTTGGTTGAAGTCCACATCAAAGAAAGGGCTTATAATGATTTGAAGGGACTAGCAACAAATCCTTTTCCTCACTGTTTCTTCCACCCATCCTACAGGGATGGATGTTTGTTGTTTGTTTATTGTTTCTTTGATTTTTTTTTCTTAGCTCTCTATTTTGTGTCTCCTCTGACCACAGTGTCTCACCTACTGTGCGATGTCCCTGCAATGACACTCTGTCTCAGAGAAAATGACTGGAAAAATCCAAGCCTCCCTCCTCCTCTTTATGGCCTGTTCCATGTCTCCTTGAGGAACTTCAAGCAGCATTGGGAAGAATAAACCTACAGCTGCGAGCTGTAAGGTAAAGAACGTGGCTGTGCCTAATGATTTGTTGATGGTAAAAGAGTACAATGATGTTAATTTAAGTTTCACCAAGGTAACAAGGCCTGTGTTTATTGCGCTGGCCCATGTTTCCAACACAATACAACACAAGACACAGGCTGGCATGTAGATGACTCCAAACATATGTGTGTGAAAAGAATAATGAACCTGCTCTTTGTGGGGTCCCGAACATCCAGAGAGCAGCTCTCTCTACTGGTTTGTTCTGTTAAATTACACTGCACTGTAGATGACTCATACTAAATTGTACTCTTTTGGCTTTGTAAGTATATTCAACACAGGAATTAAATGTACTTATTTCTTGAAAAAGTTCCTTCCTTCCTCTTCTCTGTGTGTATGTGTCTATTCGTCATCTGTCTGTCTTCTTTCCTCCATCCTGCCTTCTCTCCCTCCTTCCCACATTATCATCCTGTTGTATACAAAATAGAGTACATGACCTATGTATGTATGTGTATCTGAGCAAGGGAAAGAGAGACAGAGACAGAGAGAGAGGGAGGGAGAGAGTCAGAGAGACGGAGAAAGGAGATAAATGTATCTGTGTCTAGCCAAAACTCTGTCAAGAAAAGAAAGTAAAAATGAGACATAAAGCTATAGTCAAATAGAAGGATTCTATTTTTTTTTTTTATAGAAATTCTCCCTGTCTCAGTCTCTCTCTGTGCCATGGTCAAAGGACATCCTGCTGAACTTGGAAGTTTACTATGTCCTTCTACCATGTTATTCATGCATTGCTGTGGGCCTACAAACAGCAAGTATTTAACATTTTGATTTAAATAATTGTATACATACATATGTGTACACATGCGCAGGTCTCTTCAGAGGCCAGAAAATCTTCATGAAGTTGGAGCAAGGGACAGTTTCATGACCCCTGGCCTGGGTACACTGAACTAAATTCAATTCCTCTACATAAGCACATGTGATCTTAACCACTGAGCCATCTCTCCAGCCCCTGGAGAAATATTTTAAATAGTGGCTCGGCCCCTGGAGAAATATTTTAAATAGTGGCTCGATCCCAGGATATGTTTAGTGAAAATACATATTTTTTTTTCTTCAAAAGTCTGGCCAAGTGGGGAAACAAAGGAATGGGACAGTTGATGGCAAGGGAAGACATTGGAAATTGAATAAAATACCACGGAAAGAGCTGCCGAAGAGGGTTCTGGCTCCTTTCCCAGTGGTTTCATGCCACAGGCTAAATAAATATTTATCGTCAAACAGTGGAAATGTGGATGAAGCCACACGGCTCAAGGAATTCTTACCTCAGTCATTGCTGCTCATGATCTCTGTGGATTTGAAGCAAATGATCAGAATGGTGTATGTTGACACCACACTTCTTTGTGTGTCCATCAGAAAGACCTGTTTCTGGGGCAAATGGCAAAGCAAGCCCGCTGAGGGTGGGACAGGGCTTGGTAAGAATGACAGATGGACAACAGCCACCAATGCTGAGACACCGGGAGTTCTGTTGCCAGTTCGATCACAAGGAGGAAAACAATGTCGACTCTCCATCTGAAACAATGTCATCTCAGTCAGGACAAGAATGACAAGAAGCGAATGTGTCTTGAAGTCTAGTAATCGAGGTAAACTTTTAAGTGGTGTCTGAGAGCTTTTGAAAGTGTAATATTTATCCACCTAGAGGACTCCATTTTTAATAAAAAATCATCTGAAAATGTGTGCCTGTAGAACCAATGGGAGCTCCACACTCAATTTCTTCCTAGTCAATAAAAAGAACATAGACTCTGATGAACTATTCTCATAGGCTGAAAAGCTTCCTTTAATAATTTGGATATTATTTTACTGAGATGGTTGAATTTTAAGTTTGAATAATCTTATCATGGACTCTGACAAAATCTTCTCAAATGGTAAAAGACCTTCATTTGAAATCTTGGATATTAATTTTAATGTATATTTTCTATGTTAATTTTGCTTAGAGTGTTGAGTTTTAAGTGCTAATATTCTATAATGGTGCTACTAATATTTCCATATTTTGTTCATATGCCTATTAATTTTAACTGCTTTTTTATAGAAAATAAAGAAAGACACGATGAAACCACCAGGTTTTAGTTTCCGGGAATTCTTCAAGGATTGCTTGGTGTGAATGAAATTTAAAAAAAATATGTCTCATGTGTCACCCCTTTTATCCATGCCTCTTGACAGAATTGTGTTATAATGCTTGCAAATATTTGTCTTATCTTCAATTCCAAACATTAAGGTACAGCACTATTTATATATTTTTCATGACACCTAACCATGTAGGGTTTTTTTTATTAAACATAGTAGGTCACAGACATGTGTTCTGTCCACTGACATTGATGGGGCTCTTAAAGATGAAAGAACACCAAACTGTGAATGTTATGGTTGTATCCTCAGTGTGTGTGTGTGTGTGTGTGTGTGTGTGTGTGTGTGTGCGTGTGTATGTGTGTGTGTGTGTGTGCGCATGCTCATAGCTTTAGATAAGATATTCTTTATTTTCCATGTTTTACTTAGTTTTAATTTTTTTATGCCATTTGCTTCAAAATATTATTATATTTGAGCAAATTTTTAGGTAATAAAAGAAGGAAAGGGTAGAGGTAGAAGGTAGTAGAGAAAATTATTTCTAAGGTGTCTTCTGTTTGTTCAATGACACCAAACACTACCAATATGCATCTTGTTGATAACGTGGAAAGTGCTGTTGTCATAAAACTAAGGAATGTTATAATTTTGAAATGTAATACTTACATTTTCTTTTTGCACTGAGGAGCTCTTCCAGTGTTACAGACACAAAGTGAAAAAAATGGATACACATATCATTTAATCTACTAATGTCTTGTTAAGCACCTAGGCTGGATTGGCTGTTGTGAAGAGAACTACAAGAAACACGGAGGAGCAGATCTGTCTCTCAGAGCTGACTCAGACTCCCTCGGATGACACAGTTCTGTTTGAGATGGATCATAAAACAGTGTTGTATTCAGTTTCCTAATTAATGTCAGTGTTCTCAATAAGGCAGCAGCTGTCTGCAATGCCCCCAGAATTCCCCTTCTAATCCCTTTTGCAGGAATACAGGAATTACTAAGGATCATCACATGAGGCAAAAGAAGCTAAGCCCTTAAAGACAATTATCACATTACATTGCTTGATATAAAATATTTGGGACCTAGGCTCAAACACACACACACACACACACACACACACACACACACACACACACAAACACCTATGAAAATAGGAGAACTATAATGTGGGAAGAGAAAAGAAAGTCAGACAGGACAAAACCAGTTGATGAACTTAAATAAAATACACAATTCCAAAAAATAACGTTTCAAAACCCAATGAATATGGACCAATGAAAATGTGTCAACCAGAGGAAGAGCATTTATAAAAAGACTTTTCCATAGCTCAGAGTACTGAGTTCTAGTCTTCAATAATATACTTGCATTCTGTAACTCGTTTTCTTAAAACACATGAAATCTTGAAGAATGCGGAAAACGTTCAGTGTGGTAGATTAAAATTTTAACTTAATAAAGTCAATTTAGAAGTTAAAGCAAAAGCAATCACGTTTTGTTGAATGCAACTTTACTTCCTTTCACTCTAAATAATAAAAGTTTAGCATCGTGTTTGAAGTCCAAGGCATTTAAAAACATGTTGGATTGTGCAGAATTTGTGCTGAATTTCTAAAGTAGAACTCCACTTTTGACTGTAGTATCTTATGTGCCCTAGGTTGACTTCTAACTCTGTGTGTATGCAAGGCTTTACTAACTCCTAATCCTCCTCCTGGCACCACCCCCAAGGGCTGTTGTGAAAAAGATGAATTTGCCATCATATTCAGGGGACACAGTGGGACCTGATTAAATATTGTAACCAGATAGAGACAAGCGAGAGCAGAGAGGGGTATCAGAAAGTGAGTCAGGAACGGAGAAGTCTACCGAACACTGCACAGACTGTTTACCACTCTAGACATTGCCAATACTTTTATTCTTTCTCACATTATTTCTATTATTATCTATTATTAACAAGTATTTCTCCATCTTCCCCAAAAATATCCTTGAATGGGTTTAACTGGGGAAAACATAAAATTACATGGAAAAAAAGTAACAGGCACACAATTTGGAGATTTCCCTTATATTGGACAATAACTGTTCAAGAGAGGAAAAATAACATATAACTTTATAAAATATGTAAATTTGTATAAACAGTGAGTAAGGTAGGCTTACTTCTTAACTAAAATTAAAATTAAGTGGAAGGATTTTGTATTTTTATTACATTTTTAGCATTATTTGTAAAGAAAAACTTGTTTGAGTTTTCACTCACTGGGATACTTCATGTTTGTGTGAATGGTTTCCATGAGGTATTTTGCTTTTAGATGATGCTTTTGTTTGACTATCTGAGACACAGTTATCGGCTAGGCATCTGTATCTGAGAGTTAGATCTCTATTTGAAAATATCATTTCCTGCCCTGCAGCTGGGAAGTGTCTGCTGGAACATCTGTGAGATAATCAGCTACCATTCACCAGATATCTCCGTGGCCTGGTGTCCTGGGATTTGGAGCTGGTCATTTCTAAACAATGCCGAGAGTGAGCTGTACCCCCATGGGCAGCTGAGAATGTAAATGGATTTCAGGTGCAGAGGTAGTATCACTTACCACTGAAAGCTCAAAACAGGAACAAGCTTCAGATCTGGGAAAATTCAAAATAACACAACAGATCTAACCATGACAAGCCAAGCCACAGTCTTGGAACAGCAACCCCAGAAATATGTGGATTGGGGTAGAGAGACATATGTAGTCACCAAAATGTGTTCAATGATGAACTGGTTTGGACCAAAGAGAAGAATGCAAGACAGTTTTATTTAACATAGATTTTTTCTAATAAGCTTGCTCTACTTTAAGTATTTAGAGAAGATACAGGGCCTATAGCTCAGTGGGAAAATGTTTGCCTGGCATAAATATTAGCTAGGACTCAATTCTAAGTCCAGTAAGAAAGAAAGAAAGAAAAAGAAAGAAAGAAAGAAAGAAAGAAAGGAAGGAAGGAAGGAAGGAAGGAAGGAAGGAAGGACAGAAGGAAGGAAGGGAGAAAGAAGGAAAGAAAAAAGAATACAAAAGAAGTGTTCTCTCATTGTGTTGACTGACAAGAGATATTTTAGCTGTGTTACAGATTGTGTAGGTTCTGAGAAAGAAATAAAAAAATGAAGAGAGTTTTCTACATCCACCTGATGTGTTCTTCCTTTGACAGTTGTGTCTGTCTGAGGTGTGAGAGTAAGTGCTGAGTTCCATCCCTGTCCTTGCTGGGTGATGTGATGTTAACGTATCCATAACAACAGAAACTTTGATGAGATGCATGGCTTTGGTCCTTCCTTAACTAGCTCAAAGTAGAGCTTTGCCCACAAATCAGTTCCAGTTCAGGAATTAGAGATAACTAAATGTTTTGTCATCAACCGTAAAAGAGTTATTTTTTATTCTCAACTAGTACCCCAAATTGAAGTTCTCATCACTTATGCAAATCACATTAAGGAAGAAAAATAAATAAATGTGATAGTTTTGCAAATGCTGCAGCATCAGATAACCAAAAAGCTTTAGTTCAAATCTTTATTGTTTCCACATGTTCATATTTTATTTTCAAGTATGAGAGCACACATGCACACAGTCCATACATAAATACCTACAGTTCCCCCACTTTGTCTTTGAGACAGGTTTTTGTTTTTTTTGCTTCAACTTGCTGACATTGAACAAAAAATTTTATTTGTAAAATCTATATTACAAAAGGCACTACCATTAGCAGTGACTGCTTTGTTATTATTTCCTATCCATGAAAAAAAAAAACTATGCAAAAATTTGACTTACTATATTTCACTTATGTAGACTGGTTTTCTTCTTTAACATAAAAAACAATTAAAAGGTAAGTCTGTTGTACAGGTTGAAAGTAAAGTAATTCTAATGAACAGGATTTCCATGGAGGTCTCTCCCTCCTTCCACTCCACCATGCCCGTTCTACTTACCAGCTCCCCTTCAACTGCACTGTTTTCTCCAAACTTCCTTCTGTAGTTTGTTCATTAACGCATGTGATCTGAGCTTGGTCTTCAGGTTCAGAAGAGAAGGTACTGTCTGTCTTGGTCTCTGAATATGACTTTGCATATCTTTACTGAATCTTTACTGAATTACTTAAAGATTGTTTTTTTTTTTTTTTTTTTTTTTTTTTTTTTTTTTTTTTTTTTTGGAGGGGGTGATATCTAGCCACATATGAAATCTCCCACATTTTTCCCAATCAAAACATTGAAGAGAAAACTGGGGCCTGTTTAACATAGGGTGACTAAAGGTAAGTCAACTTCTCTAATCCTGTTGTCTACAAGATTTATTTTTAAAATAACTCATACAAATAATCTGAATTTTCAAACTCTCAAAAATCATAGCTATAGAGTTCTATGGAGTACATATTTTTAACTCTAATGACAATGTATATTTTTCTTCATTTTAACTTCAGAACTGTTTTTTCTTTAAAAGATATCAGTTCACATGCCATATTATACTTAGATGCATCAGAGCTAATTAATATTTACAGACAGGAACCTAACTCAATTGTCTTTTGAGAGGATTTACCCAGCAGCTGATGGAAACAGATGCAGAGATCCACAGGCATGGGTTGGGCACAGCTCTGGGAGTGTTGTGAAAGAAAAGGGGGAGGGATTACTGTCAAGGACAAGAAGACATACAAAGTCAACTATCCTGAGCTCAGGTCACTCATGAAGACAGAACCACCAACAAAAGTGTAAGCAAGCAAGCAAATAAACAAAAATACAAGTTAGCTTTCCAAATAAGAACAGCTCAAGAATGAAGAAATTCCTTCATACTCCAAGTTGCATGAAGTCCCTTATTTACTTTCTAAAAAGGCCAGTGGAATAGAAAATAAGGATTTTGAACCAATACTTTATTAAAATCGGAACTACTCTTAAAAAAAATCAGGCCCCTGAAAAGTTGCACATATAAATGTTTGCCAAGCAAGTTAAAACTTGAAGTCAAAAGTCATGTCACCCATGACAGAACCTATACACTAATGCCTTACTCTATGATGTTACAACACCACTGTGAGATCATGGGAACACAGTTCCACCTGTCATTTGGGATCAAAACTTCAAATGCTTAAAACTATAAACAGCCAGGCTTTTCCACATAGCCGGAGTAAGTTGTCATACACCTGGAATATTAAAGAAAGAAAAGCCAGAATGTTTCAAAGAAAAGAAATCAGATTTTACATTTTAGCAGGAGATTAAATATGCTAATAGTAATGATAATAATAACTTCTTTATCTAACAATTATCACCAATTTTTAGATAGGCTAAATTATTATTAAAAATAATAAATTTATTTATTTTATTTTTTTATTAGCCAGATGATTAGTCTTTCTATTGTACCCCAACTGCTTTCTTTATATTTTTAAGGTGATTAATATCAAGTAGTTTGGACACTCATAATAGGAGTTTTCTAATTGCAATCAAACTAATCATTAACAGAAGTCCTTTGTTCGCCAAACAACTGTGTGAACATTTTCACTTTTCCACCATATGTTAATAAATTAAATACAAGTTTCAGTGCCCAGCTAATATTAGTTTACTTGCAAAATCACAGAAATCATAGGTGATCCTCCATTCTTAGAAAATGTATACATTACCTTCCAAGCCAAAGACCTGATAGAAAGCAAAGTAATTAAGAAATATAAAAACAAAGTCCCAAAATAAATCATACAGAGTTAATCTTCCTGCAAGGTTTTAAACACATAAAAGAGAATAACAAACTAAATTTCTCCGAGTGTGTATTAATCAAGATAGAAATACTTAAAATATTCAATTCTAGTTTCACCAAGTATCAGCTGAATTAATATTAGCAACAAATTCTTCTGAAGATGTTTCCTTAATAAATTTATGTTAAGTCAATTTACATAGGAAACATTTCTTTTAGATTTTTCAAGACTAAAAAATAAAAAGTGACAGAATTCCTTCAACTGTTAACATTGTGTTTTTCTTTCTCTCACAGAAGCACCTACTTGAATCCATATCCCTTTTAAGATAATTAGCCAACTTTTGACGTAATATTTTACAAATATATTTCAATAGTCATTCTTTCAATAATAAATAGTAATAATCACAAGTCAATTCATTTTTTCCTAGTGATAACACCACACTCTTCATTTCCTTCATTTCTGAAATAAGTAAAAAAGAAAATGCTGTAGATAATTTAGAAACTCAAGTTTTTTTAAAAAAATCATAAAAAGTACTTTTTGAAACTCAGCTATTCCCGCAAACTATTACACTGTCTACCTCTAAAGGTATCCATCAGACAGAATAGCAAGCGGGTTTGAAATATAACATTCTATCCTGTGATGTCTTTTCAGGAAGGCTGTCAGGAGAATTACAATCGACTTTTCTGTCTTGCCCATAGATCAATGTCCTAAGAAGAAGAGGTCATGTCTATATTTTTTTTCCTTGTTTTCTTGTACACTGGTTAATACAGACTGCATGGACACAATTTGTTCTTTGTGCTGAACAAAATGTCTGTCTGTATTTCAAAGTATCATCCAGGGAAAGATTTGGGGGATTTGGCTATAGGCATCTTCTTTTCTCTGATAAAGTTCTCTATGACCCAATGCACAGCTTTAGGAGAGAAATGCATGGAGCCTGGATAAAGATGCTAAATTTGCTAGGACAAGGATCAGTCCTAAGGGATCATGTGATGAAATTAGCTTGAGGTAAACATCATTGTTAGCCCAAATCAAAGTTACTACTCTAATTACCTATTTCTCAATAATTAAGCCTACTTCCTGAATTTTAAATAGCAGTTCTGATTTTAATGTCAGCTTCTCACATAGATTTTTCTTTTTCCAGTTTTTGTTCTTTGAAGTACCTGTGTGTTGCCAGTTCATTGGCAGCCTACAAGGAAGCCATCCCTGTTCACTCAGCACTTGAGGCATTGACTCCTACTTAGAGGAGAGGAGCTCAAGAAACTAAAGAAGATAAAGAAACTTTAAGCATTCAGGAGACCTCTCTGAGAAGTGCAACAGGGAGAATCCATGTGTCTTCAGGTAGTGCAAGAAATTGCAGTGATGTAGTTTTGTTCAGTTGTTAGCCAGCCTGGATTGGGTGCAGGTGTCCAAGATATGTATTGATCTCAGGCAGAATCTGAAATTGGTCATTTATTTAATGTATTGTTGCCCTATCTGGCATGTACATGCTTTTGTTGTCTCCACAAAAGATGCTGCACAACAGATTACGATTCTTCTGGTCCCTTATTGCTAAAACTCACACAGTATTTCCAAATGTTTGTACGTATACATCTTACTATGAAAACTTCAACTAACCAGGGCTTGGGAAACCATAGATATTGGCAAAGAACATATAGGTGCCACTTAACTAAACAAACATAATTCCTAACTGTTTTCTTTATATTTAACCTTATATCCACAAATAAACGTAGTCCTCATATAATTATAGATAGGCAATATTGTTTTATTAGAATATTTACATTTATAAGTGTAAGTAACTTCACAGTTTTACGTCTTTCTTATCTCTACTTCTATGAGGGTGACAGAAATTTTTCCATGCTTGTTTTCTAAATGCCTTTATAAAGACAATAAAATCATATATATATATGATTTTATTGTGTGTGTGTATATATATATATATATTGCTGTTCTCACACAGTTTAGGGATGAATGCATCTGATATTTATACCTAAAGTATATGAAGTTTTGACATTTAAATAATGGCACTATGGTACCAGAAATAACAAGGTAAAGTTGCATTATGTAGCCTTTTGAGAAAGAGTCAGAAGTAAAGGGGTTAGCGTAGATGGGTATTTGTTTTTCTAAAGAACAGAGCTCATGGAGACATTCACTCTATGGTATCAGCAGAAGTGATAGGAATTAGGTGCCACAAGACTGACCCAGGACATAAATAGCAATAAATTCTGAACTAAGAAACCTGTAAGAAACTTTCAAAACACTCCATGTCAAGCATGCCCTA
The DNA here is from genome assembly GCF_963924665.1 of Micromys minutus. Classification (NCBI taxonomy): domain Eukaryota; kingdom Metazoa; phylum Chordata; class Mammalia; order Rodentia; family Muridae; genus Micromys; species Micromys minutus. The sequence goes on from NC_137968.1 coordinate 14,997,133, forward strand.
GTAATACCTATACCCATATGGACATACTAATTGAATAAACCATATTTAATAATTAAAAATAAATTTCCATTAATACCCATTAATTATAGAAAATATCAATGCCAGCTCCTAGCAATGTCAGTGGACTAAGAAGTATTTTCCCCTTTAGACCACTTTGCCCAACACTAAATCCTAGAATCTTTGGAAGAAAGAATTAGAAAGAAAGACAAATTCACAAGAAAAGAATCAGCAAATAAATCAAAAGATGCCATCTATTTTGTGTGTTCCATTGTAGCATGCAGCCTACACCCAGCAAGTTTGAGAGGAACCATTTAAATAGAACTCTTAGGTTTAGGACTGGATATTTACTCTAACAAAATAGTGTTTGTGCCCAGAAATATCTGACATTTTATTATTTGAAAAACAGCCAAGAGTAATTAATCGAACATGTTCTTAACTTCATTTTAATTTCAGGAAAAATATTTTCTCAATTGAGCAAGTTGGAATATCTTATGATAACGCTTTGTGTTCTAATGAGTTGTAACCTTCTGTCTGTATCCTTTGGCAATAGGGCTTTTTAATGGCCTATTTAATTTAAGTGCCTGTTGAGAAACTTGAAGATAAACCGTTACAAAACCTGGGAAGATTCAAAATGAAGACATAACTCTTGGCATGTTCAGATTAGCCTATCTGGGAGTAGCTAAAATCACAAGCAGGCCTTCATGTTTCATGACTAATTCTCTCACTCACTCTCGTTTCTTTAACTGCAATGATCAACTCTTCCAAAAGGATTCCCACCTTTCTAATATTAGTTCTTCACGTGTATATTCTTTTATCCTGAAAAGCAGAGAGCCTCCTACATCCAAAACAAAGAAAATATAATCAAGGAACCTCAAGGCTTTGTTCTCTCTTTGCTTTACTATTACTTGATTGCTTTATATGTAATAAGAAGTACCTTTTAGAGGAAAAAGTTTCAGAAAGGATTTTTATTTTTGACTTAGCTTGTAAATATTAGTTCAGAAAAATAATTTCTTTGCTTCTTGGCTAGTAGTTACCAACATAAAATACTGTGTGTTGACTTTGCTTAAATAATCCTTGGCTTGACTTTGCCACTAAGTCTAGGACTATGAACTGACCATTTATTTTTGCATGGTTGACAGATTTTATATAATCAACAGCATACCATTTATTATTAACTGAAAACTAAAGGCATGAAAACTTATGAAATCATTTTCTCAATGCTCACCAAAAAGATTGCTTATATCAATGTTCCAGACATGTTAGTTGGATATTATAGGAATTGTTGGATTTTTTTTCTAATTATATACCAACATCCAAGTTTTAAACGGAGTTTGCTGAAAGAGGGCAACCAAACACTCTGCCGGAGAATTTTCCAGTGGTAAAATACTACTTGTAGATCGGGGGAACAAATGTTCTGAATCGAGTAACTGAATGAGATTCAAACTGTACTTTGCAAAGCTGATCAAGGAAACCCAACAAGGGCTCTCATCGTTGCTTATCCAGACTTCTCAGTGCTCAGTGTAGAAATACAGGAAGGAACTTGGCTAATTTATTTTGACCTGAAAAGATGTTGAACTACAGGGTTAGAAAAAAAAGAGGTGAAAAGGTTTAATTTGCTAGACTCTAGTGAGCTTCAAAAATTGCCCTTGGGGTAAAGTTTAAAAAAGGATAAAAGAAGATGTAGGAAATTGCCTTAATTAGAAAAACAAACAAAGAAACAAACCAAGTCCTATTTCAAAGGAAAATAAGGTAAGAAAACAAACTAAGTGGTTTTCAACCTTGAGTCTTATAATTTCTATAAATAGAAAGTAAATATGAGAATATGGCACTAGACTTCTGTAGATATGCAAGCAGACTGGTGTGATGGAATGTGAGCAGAAATTAATGGTTTTATTTATACTTTCATAAACTCTTAAATAACTTGGGATTCAGCTTCACATAATAAAAAAAAAATAAAACCTTAAATGCATGCTTAGATTTAGATTTTGTCCTGCATAGGTCACTATTGTTCTGGTGGTACATCATGACTAATAGCAAATTAGGAAGGAAAACTTCACTTAGTTTAAATTTCCACATCACTGCTCATCACTGAAGGAAGTCAGGACAAGCACTCAAACAAGGCAGGAACCTAGAGGCAGGACCTGATGCAAGTGCCATGGGAGAGTGCTGATTACTGGCTTACTCCACATGGCTTGTCTAACCTGCTTTCTTATAGAACATAGGACCACCAGTCCAGGGATAGTACCACTCAAAATAGGATAGGCCCTGCTTAGTTAAAAAAAAAAAAAGCCATACAGATTTGCCTACAGCCAAACTTATTTTCCCGATGATTGTAGGTATTGATGTAAATTTGGCCAGCACAAATTTATATACAAAATGCTAGAAAAAGCTAGTTAACACTGAGTATATTAGTTGTCACAAGTATTCACATTTTAAGAAGATCATAAACCTTGGTGTGCCTTCTAAGACTGAAAGCTGTAATGACCACGAGTTAAGCAGATGATTCTTTTCATTAGATACTGTTGAAATTCTTACTTTTGCTAGTGTTAATATTAGGCAGTACAAATTATCCAACAGATTCATTTGATTTCTGTGTTCATCAATTGCCATATCATGGTTATATTGATATCTTCCTTTCAAATTCAATTATTTTAAAAAGCCATATTGAATATGTATGTATTTTGTGACCAATTCCTTAGATCTTTTCTGATAGAAAAAAGTGGTGGTAATATAAACATTAAGTGTGATATCTATAGCACCTAGTAACAATGTGCATATTATAAATGTTTGATTAAAAACTAAGCAAATGTTTATTATATTTAGAATTTCTCAATTACTATTCCCTTCAATAGTCACATGAGTTATTCTTGGAAAATGTTTTAATTTTAAAGGTATATGCATATGAGTGTTTTGCCTCAATGTATGTATGGAGGCCACATACATGCCTGGTAAACTTTAGAAGTCAGAAGACAACACCAGATCCCTCTGAAACTGAAATGATGGATGATTTTCAGATATCACCTGGATACTGGTTCCTAACCCAGGTCCTCTTTAGGAGCAATAAGTTCTCCTACCTGTAAAGCCTTCCTTCAAACATCGGAAGTGACCTTTATGAATAAAACAATATATTTGCTTAAATAGTGCCTGATCTTTAGTGTGTACGAGAGGAAAAGTTGTAAATATATATAATTTTCTTCATTTATAATATGACAATTAATCGTAATTTTTATAAAGTAATAAAAAATACAATAGTAAAATTAAACACAACCAAGTATTTAAGTAGAGCCAACTCAAACACTTTAACTCATTTCCCCACACATCTACTTCTAATTGAGGAAAAGCCTTGTAGTGTCATTTTTACCCATTTATAGAAAAGGGTTTAGAAATAAAATGGGTGAGATCCACTATGAGAAAAAGCGATACAACTAAAACATGTCCTTGCAGTAATTATATGGGTGTTTTGATTCCTAATTCTCTACAAGATGTTTGTTTTAGAATTACTTTTCTGAAGTTTTTTGTTAAGAATCCTTCAGCAGCCTCTCTGACCCTAGTAGTTCTGGGAGGCCCGAGATACTTCTTAGACAGAGACACCCCCTTCAGAGAAACCAGGTATGTGACACACACTTATCACTTCACCTTGCTGGAATCCAGAACTGTACACTATAAAAACACAGGGGCTCCTTTTCTCCAAACCTTTCTAAGTTGGCATTTTAAGTTTTGTCACTTTTTTTTTTTTTTTTTTTTTTTTTTTCTTTTCTGGGAAGAAAAACAACAAAAAACAGAAATTTGTTTAACTTCTCAGAATTTGAAGAAAAAACTATTCTCAAACCAAAGTAATGACTTGTTTTGCAACAATCTGTCCTCTTTTCTCAACCATCCCTTTATCTGGAAAATTAAGCCCATTAGAGGAAAGGTATTTAACCCCGGAGGCAGAATCTAGTAAAGATAATGCTGATGAAAACAGGAGAGGCCGCCTCAGGAGCTCCCTCTGGGGGTTTCCTAAATACTTTTCATTCATTGCTTCACTTAATCTTGCAAGAAGCCCTGTGGGGCTGATGCTCCTCTTCTTGGCATTTTACAGTCAAAACAATTAAACTCAATAAAATAAGAAGCCCAAGCTTGCGCGCGCGCGCACACACACACACACACACACACACACACACACACACACACACACAAAACCAACCAACCAACCAAACAAACAAACAAACAAAAAAAAAAACCCCAAAAAACCCAAACCAAACAAACAAACAAAAACACCCTGGTATTTAAACTACTATGGAGAACCCAAAGCCTGTACCTTGTACTGTTCTGCAGCATTGCTTTTTGTCTGTTGGTGTCTTCATGTTTTTAACTATCAGTGCTAAGTTGTTCAGTTTGTAAAGTCAGAATCAAAGTTTGATCATAGCAAACAGATTGCTATAAGAGATAGTTTGCCTCTTGGCAGTATACAATATACATACCATGTGTCATTATCAAGGGTCAAAAGTTGAAGTAGGTCAGAGCCTTTTCCTGTGGCATGTATTAAATAACTAATAAACCAATGTAAGAGATTAAGACTGTGTTTATTGTTCAATAATAATAGTGATATAATAATAATAATAATAATAATAATATTCCTAAGAATTACAATGTGCATAGCCAGTGCTTTCCTGAACCCATTGTTGTCTCCTTTAGCTGAGTCATATATGGAGAAATCATGGTCAAGTTTTTAAATTTATTTATAGTGAATGCAACATCTACAAGATACCAGAGGTATTTTTAAAGTGTATAGTATTATATAAAATACATGCACTCATTTAGGGAATGTGTGTATGTTGTATGTGTATGTGTATGTGTTAGACAGAGAGAGAATATATATGTGTGTATATATGTATATACATTAAGTGAAAATGGGCAATAATAAATTATAAAAATGCCTTGCTTCCATAAACTATTCTAGCTATATAGTCAAAACTATATGACCCTAGGTTTTAGCTATGGTTTTCTAAAAAAAAAAAAAAAAAAAATCTATAAAAATATTATTAAGGGGTTAAAAATGAATAATTACTTGGAAACATTGGCATTATTTTCTGTGGAGAGGCCAAACAATTTTTCTCAGATAACATGACATTTAAGCAGTGTCTTAGGGTACTGTTACTGTGAAAAGACACCATGACCAATACAACTCTTATAAAGTAGAACATTTAATTGGGGATGGCTTTTTGTTTCATAGATTTAGTCTATTTTCATTAAGGCAGGAAGCATGGCAACCTACAGTCAGACATGATCCTGGAGGAACCAAGATTTCTATGTCTAGATCCAAATGCAGCTTGGAGGAGACTATCTTTGGCACGGTGTGGAGCCTGAGCATAAGAGACCTCATCATAGCTGCAGACTTCCTCCAACAAGGCTACACCTACTCCAATGAAGCCACACCTCCAACATCACCACTCCCTACAGCTAAGTATAGAAACACATGAAGCCATGGGTGTCAAGGCTATTCAAAGGACCGACCACAAGCAGATAGCAGAAACAGGACATAAGGTGAGCCATGAGAACATACACAAACAAGGTCCAGATTGGAGAAAAAGCACAGTTTAATAACCTGATGCAAAAAGAAACTGGGAGCACTCACAGAATAGGTGTTTAATATGCTTGGAGGGAGTACTCAGGAAAAGCAAATGGAAGGAGTTTAAACTTTGGATGAGGGATGGAGAGACACAGACCCTATAGAGCTACAATGGTTAGGCAAATGGATTCTGCTTGTTTCCAAGAGTGATACAAAGTTCTGTTGATCAATTTTTGTGTAAGAAGTGAGTGCAATTTGTTATATGTTAGCATAACCCTGGAAGTTTCTGTCATAGAATATTGTTCTGAACAATAAAAAAAAAAACTTAGAAAGTTAGAAAGCAATTGTAATGATGCCATAAAAAACAATAAACATGCTTGTATCAATAATTAATGTTTAAAAGAAGCTAAGGATTTGAAATAGAGCCAGGAAAGGTATATGAGAGGGTTTGGAGGAAAAAAGAAAAATGTGAATTATCTAATTATATCTTAAAATAAATAATTTATAAAATAATGATCTCTAAGAGTGAGTTATAGGGATTGTGGAATCATTGCTGATAAGGGATAGAAAGATTTTTAAGAGGAAACATACAGAATATGTTGTGAGACTGTGGAGTTAGAGAAAGGACTGAAGGAATTGAAAGGGTATGCAACTGTCTTAGTCAGGGTTTCTATTCCTGCACAAAACATGACCAAGAAGTAAGTTGAGGAGGAAAGGGTTTATTCATCTTACACTTCCACATTGCTGTTCATCACCAAAGGAAGTCAGGACTGGAACCCAAGCAGGTCAGGAAGCAGGAGCTGATGCAGAGGCCATGGGGGGATGTCACTTACTGGCTTGTTTCCCCTGGCTTGCTCAGCCTGCTTTCTTATAGAACCCAGGTCTACCAGCCCAGGGATGGTTCCACCCACAATGGGCTGGGCCCTCCCTCCTTGATCACTAGTTGAGAAAATGACTTACAGCTGGATCTCATGGAGGCATTTCGTCAACTGAGGCTCCTTCTCTGTGATCAACTCTAGCCTGTGTCAAGTTGACACAAAACCAGCCAGTACAGCAACCCACAGGAAGAACAATATCAACAAACCAGACACCCCAGAGCTCCCAGGGACTAAACTGCCAACCAAAGAGTACACATGGAGGAACCCATGGCTCCAGCTGCATGTGTAGCAAAGACTGTTCTTGTCAAGCATCAATGGGAGAAGAGACCCTTGGTCCTGTAAATGCTAAATGCCCTAGTGTACGGATATGCCAGGGCAGGAGGCAGCGATTTGGTTTTTTTCTCTGTGACATAATACCTAAGAAAATCAAATTGATGGAAGATTCTTATGGAACTTGTTAGTTCGTGTTGTATTCAAATGACTAGGGCTATTTAAATTTGGATTTCAGATTTGCTGTCATACAAGAGATACGGAGTTGAGATGAGTTAACTATTGGAGGACGCGATAACATAGTAGTTAAAAAAACATTACCAGGGTAAATATTAAAAGTTCATTCGAAGAAGTGTCTGCAGAAGGAGAATGATCCAATACAATGAGGATTTCAGGAACAGACACCGAGAATGATATAATAGCATCAATATTCGGGGTCATATAAGTTAATTTTTGGGAAGAAATTTAGAAACAAAGTTAGGATAGATTCGGGGAGATGTGCTGATTACAGTAAGCATCGGTACAAATATGACTATATTTCCCTGACAATAACTCGTACATATTTGTCATAAGTTAAAACATTTAAAGTAGAGACTGTTCTAACAAGTCCAAGCCCTACATTGACAGGTTACAGTGCTATTCCGTTTACATCTGACTTTCCTTTTATAGAGCAAGCCCAGTATAGTTTTATCTTCACAGATCCTCACTTTCTGAAGACAGCTTGTCACAGCAGGCATGCTATGGTGGATTGATAAATGTCTGTCAAACGCTTTAGTCCTTGTGTGATTTAGTACCACTGCTTTCTGAAGCAGAAGGCTAAATACTACTTCTAAATTTAAAATCCTCTACATATGATGTTTATGCAATTGTTCATAGTGCCACATTTCTCTACATGAATAATGCATATCCTCCGCAACTCATGTCCAAAAAGCTCTAAACATTTATTAATCCTAATTCAATATCAGAACAAAGCCATTGTGCCAGATAAAATACTCCCATAATTAAAATTATATGTCAAACTCTACCTAGAAAAAGGGAAGTTAACTAATTGTCTATATCTTTCTTCATATATTTGTTCTTGCTATTCTCTATATATTTGCTACAACATGAAATCCTGCTTTAAGACCAGTCAACTGAGAATGTAGTTCATTGGTCCACTGACTACCTAATATGAACAGGGCCCAGTTTCAGAATATTCCTACATCGATGCACTAAGTATATTCCAAATCATAGCAAAGAAAATCAAATGTTAAATGAGTGTTTCTAGAGCATGTAATAGAATGGAAGGATTTTAAGATTCTACCCTTTCTGATAATTAAATACAATTGATCCACGGAAGATTAATATTTTCTGAAATCAAACAATCCAGGTGACCTCCGTCTGACCTAGAGTGCAGGAACATTACCTTATTTAAAATTTAGATTCAAAAGGAAAATCTAATTCTGACTCCAGCTCTGACTGATTACCGTAGTGGATCGACTCATTTGTCAGGGAAAGGTCACTAATGAATACCCTACATTAATTAAGTAGTTATTGGCCCTATTGTCTACAAAAGAGTAAATTCTGGATTAAGTTTTCTGAAGACTGGCGGATGGGTTTTAGTTCTAATATAGTTCAATTGTGATACTCTGTAAGTGTTATGATCTTGAAATATCAGTGGAGTTTCCGTCGACTACTTGAGTTACTAGTATGAGACTCTGGAGGGTCAGAGGCAGAGGCAGAGACAGGGATGTAGAAGAGAGAGAGGGAGCAAGGTAACATTTGCTCTAGTTTTTCTTCTATACCATTGACCACTTTATCCACTGATTATTTTCCTCATCATTTTACCTCCCCTTTTCTGATCAAATTTCTTCAACCTCAGTGTCTCCCACTGCCATACCTTCTTCCTTTCAGGTTTTGGCTTCCTTCAGAATCGATGTTTGAAGAGTTGTCTGCCAGCAGCTGACATTCTTTCTCTCACACTCTTCTTATTTCTCTTCTTGAGGCCACAGAACTGGTTTTTGACATTCAGTCTTAATGAAAGGAAACTGTCTCTCGGGACTTGTTTCTTTTCAGATTATCCTGTGCCAAGTCCATGGCATAGACAAGTGCACGTGGCAAACAGATATTTGATTTCTCTGTGCAACTAACCCCAGCTCTATGCTTCACCCAGTCTACTGCAGTGAGTGTGTCCTCACACAATGCCAGCTCTATGTTCTCTCTTCCTCCTCCTGTCCTGAAATCACGTTCAGTTCCTCCTCGGAAATTAGTCTTTCTCGCTGGGCTCTTTGAAAATGTTTCTGCACAGTGTTTCTAAATGGAATTTGATCCCCTCTCCCTTTCTTAAGACCTGACACTGACTCCCTACTTTCTATTTTCCCCTAAGTTCGATTTTAGAGTTCCTTTTTATCTGAAGAAAGCTCATGTCTCCTTTCTTACACTTTGTCACTGTTCTCCTGTAAAATATATAACAAAGGTTTTGAAATGCTTACCCACACCACACATCCGCACAAACGGTTCTTATATTTTCCACAGCATCTGCATCTCCTTTTCCATCCTCACTTCTGCCCCTCAGTTGTCCTCCAGAATTCCACCATCACAATAGTTATCCACATCTACATCATGAGAACAGTTGGGTATCTCTCCATCTAAGTTACTCTCTACTCATCGGGCCATTACATGTGGATTTCATGAAAGGATCCCAGTTGAGTATCTCAGACTTTTAAGGGTGCATGACATCTAGAGAATTGAACAATTCAAATGTGTGATGAAAATACTGTAGAAGTTTAAGCATAATTTTTAAATAAATTTCTTAATTAAATGATAGTAAACACATTGAAAATGTAAGTACTGTGCGCCTGCCTAGATATAATGAAATTTACATTTGCTTTGTGCTTGAGGTTATGACTTCTTTCTTAATTTATAAATAGATGTAACATAAAGAAATCCCTCTTCTATTTTTATTTTTATAACTCACCATTAGATTATTATATTTATACATATTATAAAGTAAATAAATATATACTAAACAAAATAGATTTAATTTTATGAGTACATAATTGTAATACATAAATATAATCTACAGACCTGAAAACATAGTTTTTTTTAGACCAATCTAAAAATAAAGGTGTATGCTCTGATTGTAATTGACAATCTCCTGTATATCTTCCATTAATTTTAATGAAAATCTGTATTATTTAACTCAGTCCCCTCATATAACCATCACACAAATAGAAATAGGACAACCAAAAGTTTAGGAGTCCTAAGGAAAATTAAGTTATAGTTTGAATATTTTGTGAATAAAAAGTGGTAATTCTCATTTTCGTTCTATTTTTATTTGGTGCTTGTGAAGAAAGAAGCACTAAGAAGATTATCTACCTCATAAGTTACATTTATGATAAATATATCATTTATTCAAATACTGCAAGCTGATAAAAACACTCCCAGAAGCTTTTAAAATTATTATGGCTCTTAATAAAAATATTTTCTTCACAGAGAGCTATTTAGGCAGTTTTCATCTAGTTTACCTAGAAACTACCTGTTAGGATTTCAGTGACCACAAAAGCACCACAGTGAATATTTATTAGACCATCACCTCTTCAAATTATTTCTCTTCTAGAGCTATCAAAAATTAATACATTAAAAAGCAAATGTTGTGAATAAGTAACTCAACTTGCATTTACTTAATACTAATCCAGTGCTGAATGGATTGCAACAAAAGTTTATTATTTCTCATTTTTGATGGGTTTCTGGGAGTTAGTAAAGCTTCCTTTGCATAGGAACTCTCACTGGGTTCTACATTTCAAACTCAAGTACAGACAAAATGTCCAAGGTGGCCTGCAAATGCCTGAGGATTTGAAAAAAATTTATATTTAGCACAGTTATTGTTATTATATACACATATACAACAGAGCATATGCATGTATATGTGTATGTATGTGTATGTGTATGTGTATATAAATATGTATGTTTATGTGTATGTGTATGTGTATGTCTATGTGTGTATGTGTATGTATGTGTATGTGTATGATGTATGTGTATGTATATATGTGTATGTGTATGTGTATATGTGTATGTGTATGTGTGTGTATGTGTATGTGTATGTGTGTATGTGTATGTATATGTATATGTATGTGTACGTGTATGTATACATATATGTATATGTATATGTATGTGTATGTGTATGTGCATGTTTATGTGCATGTGTATGTGTATGTGTATGAGTGTGTGTGTGTATGTGTATGTGTGTATGTCTATGTGTATGTGTATGTCTATCTGTATGTGTATGTGTATGTGTATGTGTGTGTGCATGTGTATGTGTATGTGTATGTGTGTGTGCATGTGTATGTGTATATGAATGTGTATGTGTATGTGTATGTGTATGTGTATGTATATGTATATGTGTATGTATATGTATATGAATGTGTATATGTATATGTATGAGTATGTGTATGTGTATATGTGTGTGTATATATGTGTATGTGTATATGAATGTGTATGTGTATGTCTATGTGTTTGTGTATGTGTGTATATGTATATGTATGTGTTTGTGTATGTGTATGTGTATGTCTATGTGTGTGTGTATGTGTATGTTTGTGTGTGTGTATGTGTATGTGTATATGTATATGTATAAGCATATGTATATGTATATGTATATGTATGAGTATGTGTATGTGTATATGTGTGTGTATGTATGTGTATGTGTATATGAATGTGTATGTGAATGTCTATGTGTTTGTGTATGTGTGTATATGTATATGTATGTGTATGTGTATGCGTATGTCTATGTGTATGTGTATATGAATGTGTATGTCTGTCTATGTGTATGTATATGTGTATTTATATGTATATGTATATGCATATGTATGTGTATGTGAATGTGTATATCTATGTCTATGTGTATGTGTATGTTTATGTGTAAGTATGTGTATGTGTATGGGTATGTCTATGCTTATGTGTATGTATATGTGTATGTCTATGTCTATGTGTATGTGTATGTGTATTTATATGTATATGCATATGTATATGTATGTATATGCATATGCATATGTATATGTATGTATATGTATATGTATGTGTATGTGTATGTGTATGTGTATGTGTATATGTATATGATGTATAAGTATATGTATATGTATATGTACATGCATATGTATATATATATGTACATGTATAATAGTTCTTCATATATTCCTCTAGTTGGAGGACTAGGTACTACTGTGACTACACTGATTTTCCTGAGTCATTCTAACAATCCCTGGAGTTTGGCATTTTCTCCACCTGCGCAGATTGAAGTCACTTTCCTTCAAAGCTAACGGTCGGTCCTCGCTCTGTTTGGCTTTCGTGTTACACACTTGTCCTTTTTAAAATGATTCGTGGCAGAGTGAGCCATGGTGAGGGATCTAAGGACCGCCAACTCTGCTTGCTTGTCCTTTGACTCTTTGATTGCTATAACGACATGCTACACAGTTCGTATTCTAGAGCACGTTTCAGCATATTAAAAAGGTTATCCATCTCTCAGGCAGTACACGTTATCTTTTACTGGTTTTGCTCTTTAACCATTTTGTTTGTTCCAGTGATGATAGAAAACATGACCCTGTATATAATTGGTACATATAAATTGAAGCCATAATCCTAGGGTTAAACAAAGCACATCTAATTTACTGTGGGATAGCTTCTGTGCTCCTCTCTATGATTCTACTAACTAGATTAATGACATATCATCATAGTGTACAAGAAGAGATGGAAAGAAAAAGCCCTAAGAGAGGAGAGGAGAGGTGATAAGAGACTGGGAGGGGAAGAGAAAGGGTGAATTAGTGAATTTTCATAATTTCAGTAACTATCTGGAAAATCTCCTAACTGCTTTCTTCTGATTTAATGTGATGCAATATCAAATTTCCCCACTCCTTTGCTTCAGCATTTCCACCTGAACACGTGATCTTTCAACCATTCCAAGTATTAACTTGGCAGGTAAAGATTAGATTGCATACCCACAAAGTCCCACGTTGAAATCTTGTCCACAAGTGTCTCAGTTACTGTCATTTCCAATCTTTTTTTAAGTAAGGTCGTTGCAATCCTCCTAATCCGTATAAAAGAAGGAAGTATAACAGGGACAAGCAGTGGAGGAATGATGTAATAAGACACAGGGAGAAATCCACAGCATGACAAGGAAAAGATACCTTTCACAAATCCCCTGCGTCATCGACTGAAATCACTCTCCCTGACTTTAGAAATCTAGGCTCTAGAATAAGAAATTTACGTTTAGCTCAGTTTGTGCTATGTTGTTACTGTAGCCCTTGGATATTAGATAATAATTAAATTAATTTAATATTAGCATGTTGGCCTTCACATTGTCTTGGTCCACATTCTTACAGAACCAATTACCATATGGCTTCTATCTTCTCTGCAGGTGCTTCACCGCTATCATTGCCTGTTTAGGTCATATGTGATTGGGGTGAAGAAATAACTATTTTTACAAATAAAGAAATTGAGCTATAAAGAAATTGAGAGATTTGTTCAATGGCCTACAAAAAAATCCAGCAAAGTCAACCTACCTAATCACAATGCCACATTCAGTCTGGCTCTCAGCTACTGCTAAGTACAATGCAGTTTTTTTTTTTTTTTAATCACCAAGATTAACATAAGCACAGCACTTTTAAAGTCTGTCTGTCTTGTAAGTTAAGGAGGAGACACACCATCTATTCTCAATGTTTCCAGTAGATTTCCTAGATAATGAATGCTAAGTGCCACTACAGTCTCTCACTCATCTTTTCCAGATTAGTGTTTTGGATTGCCTTGACTGCAAGCATCCAGATGACACTGATCAAGGATTGCATTCGGAATCTTAGCGTGTGAGATAGAGATGCTTTTTCTCTTCTTCCTGTCTGTGGGTATGACACTCATTGTCCTGTTATCCGGTGTGATCTGCATATCAATCAAGTGGACCCAGACCTATAGACAATTAAATAAACTTCTTTCTCCTTCTCTTTCTCTCCCTCACTTTATCTGTTTTGTCTTCTCTTTCCCATTTTCTCTGAGGAATTCTATTCTTGTGGGGAAAAAATAAAACCTATGCAGGGACAAAATGTAGTAGCAGAGGTAAGCTAAGGTGAAACAGTCCAGTGGGGCATCTCCTGAAAATGTCTGTGGATTTCATTTCCCTTAGGGTCTAGGTTTTCAAGGATTCCTTGTATTATTTGATTTATGTAACATAGCTGTTATAATTCATTTGTATTGGTAAGAAAATAATCTGTTTGAGTAGTTATTATTTCAAAGGGAAAAATAGAGCAATTGGTAATATGTGTCTGAGACCTACATGATATATATAAGGCACCAGGGGCTGACACACACTGCCTCACTGGTAAAAAAAAAAAACCATTGAATTAGAATAGAAGAAGATCTGATCTACAATACAATATCCAGCTGTTGTTTAGTGAAGGATACCTCTTATCAATACTGGTGAAATTTATAAGCATTGCTCATTCACTAATACAATGTGAAAAGCATTTTATTTCTAGTTCTTCTCGCTGCTTGGAGACCACAATATGACTAATTTAATTCATAATTATAAATCAGAAAATGGAGTCAAATGCATTCTATCTAAAAATTGAATGGGATTAATATGTATTTACCTGAGAGCTTGTATATATTTATCACATCTCAGTAGATTTCCTGAGTTTTTTTCTATTAGTTTATTTTCTTCATTTTTCTTATTATTTTTTAAATTTTTTTTTCATATTCAGTCATCAGAAATATTCTGCCATCAGCATTATACCAATATGATTTCCAGCCGTCACCAACACAGAAACATCTGCAAGCCGCCTTTACAATTTCAAGCTACAGGTTTTACTGTAACCTCGATTTAACAAAAGTTGTTCCAATCCCCTTTGTTTCAGATACCTACTTTGTTATTTTACTAGGCTCTGCAAAATGAACCTAAGCTGGGAACATAACCCTGACCATTGATTTGTGCTGTCTACTTGAGACCAGCTTGGGACCAATGTCTTTGTTGTGACTTTCAGAGTTGTTTTATGTTCTTTCCTTTGCTTTAATGCTGCCTAAAACCACATTTTTAAAAATATTTGAATCCAATTATTAAGAAAATCATTAGAGGTGTTGAGAGATAGGAGCACTGGCAGCTCTTCTAGTGGTCCTGAGTTCAATTCCCAGCAACTACCTGGTGGCCCACAACCATATAAATTGAGATCTTATGCCCTCTTCTGGTGTACCTGCATGCACAATACTACATATGTAATAAATCAATCTTTTAGAAGGAAAGAACGAAAGGAAGGAAGGAGGGAAGGAAGGAAGGAAGGAAGGAAGGAAGGAAGAAAGAAAGAAAGAAAGAAAGAAAGAAAGAAAGAAAGAAAGAAAGAAAGAAAGAAAAAAGAAAGTGAAACCTATTAGAATATGCTCTTGGGATACTGGCATAAAAATAACAATGCAATGCAGGACTTTTCCTGATGACTGTGTGATGTGGCCACATAATATCAAGCTGATTATGTATACAAGTGTCTAAAAGGGGTAACCACAGAGTTTGCAAGTTAATATTTATAGGTAAACTCTACATTTCCACAAGTGAAGACCTACTATATGTTGATAAAATAGAGATACTGATGACCATGTAGCACCTTAATGGAATCTGAGTGTACAAACCACTGTGCCACAGTTCAAGGAAAAGAGGACAATTTCAAGGTCCTGTCAGTAGACACTAAATTCAACGATGCAACCTAATTTTGCACCAAAATGTCAGGTTTCTTTGAGCCTCATTAAGAACTGGCTATGCATTAGCATGGGAAAGACTTTCTTTAGACAACTGAGGCATATTCCCATGACTGTCCCTGCACAAAAGATTAAACTCTGCCTTTTTGAATGAATAGCTTGTATTGATTACAAACCCAGTGGATAACCAGAGAAAGGTACAAACAGGCTAACAGGGGAACTAAGAGTAACAAGAAGTCCTGCCTATAAGTTTTGTGAAAAGGACGTATGCGATGATGTAAGCCCCAAAGAGTAATAGATGCAAAGAAAATGAAATTATAAAGATGATACTCTGGTATGAAAAGTATTATCAACCTGTAGATAGTCACCAGCCTCAACTATATTTATCTTTATGTATTTCTAATCAAAATGATAATGCTAATTGTTTAACATAGCGTGAATTTACCTTTTAACACTGCAAGGAAGCATGCCCTTATCAATACAACTAGAAAAATCTTTCTTCATGGATGATATAAATAGATAGCTAACAATGGCATTGCTTATAAGTAGTGCCTGCAAAATCTCTATTAGACTCTGACTTCATTTGTTGGGGAAGATGAATTTTGATTTGGAGTTAAGGTCCTGACCTATGTCACTTCTTCTCAGTGTCACCAGAAAACCACCTTTTGTTTACCTGCAGATTCGGAGTTTGGAAACCACAGTCAAATCTACAGACTATCTTCAAGTTATCTTAAGCTGATGTTTGCGTGGATGATTTAGCGCTGGATCAACCGCCGCACACTTTCCAAATGAAAGGGTATCACCTCTACTAAGACAGTTACTTACTTCTTTTTATAAATAACATTGTAGTTTGACAAATGCTGCCAAAATTGAGAGTCAATACCCTAACTCTACCCTTAAAGCTAACTGCTTCTGGAATTAGCTTCCAGAGAACATGATGTAAGAGGAAGCAGTCTAGAATATGAATCGGGAGAGAAAATAGAAGTTTTCCAGATGCCTCTGCTTTCTCTAAAGCTGTGACTTTAATACAAGACCTCATTTTGGTGAAAGTACAGGAGGGTATGTGTTAAGATTGCTGCTCTATGTGACAGAAAGACCCAAAATCCTGATGCAGAAGACTTGCCAACATAGACATCTTCATCCACTAAATACTTCATGAAGTACGCAAGACTTCTGCATTGTTCAAGCCTTTCTAGTCTGTGTATTTTGGAAAGAGTCAGAAAATAATAAAAAAAATAAGTAATTACAAGCATACATACATACATACTATTTTATAACTATAAAAAGGTGTTCAACACTCATTAAAGTTTGAAAACCTTAAGCAACTTCTTGAGAATATTCCTAAAACAATATTATATCTCTAGTAGAGGCAAAGGTCAATGACTGCTTCTCAACTTTAAAGTAAAAGGCACTGTGGATTTTCTTTATTCATCTGCTCGAATAGGTTCTAAATGTAGATAGAAAAAGACTTGCTATTTATAAAGCTGATATATTAGCAGCATAAAAGCAGGAAGGGGTACTAATATGATTCCTCTGCTTTAAGGGATATTTAAGCCAATTGATGTTGAAAGGCAGAGATGATGCTACCCAGTGATACCTCTGTCAGGGGAGCATCAGTAAATGATGCTGTTAAGACAGAACACAGGCCTATCACAATAATTAAGTTGGCTCACTATATTTCAAAAAAGAAAAGAGAGCATTTAATTTAACATCATTAGGGAAAGAAAATAGCTTACTGCTTTCCTAACATCTAAAAATATTCTTCTAAATCTATTTGTTTCATTATGGATTGAGAAAGAGGTTACTAAAGCCAAATTGTATTGTAGCCAAATCAAAACCAAAAGCGGAATTGAAGTAAAGAATAGTAAAGAACATTTTGTTTTCGTACTTCTTCTAAAATACCACCAAATACTTTACTTTGCAAGACATTTTGATTTTTTTGTCTTATTCTTACTTAATGTTTATAAACACTTACAGAAAAATGTTTATTTTTCATTATGTTTAACCAAGGATGCATGAGTAATTATTTTTAAGTTTTAGGTTTTTTTTTTTATTCCTGTGGTTTATGTGAATGAAAGTGTTGGCTCAGATTTTAAAAAAAAATTCTATGATTGAATGAGAATTTAGGCTTATGTTGGTTGACATTTCTCACTGTGACAAAAGAAGGAAATATGTCTCAGTGTGGAGATAAAAAAAAGACACTGGGCATATTTTTTATACGACAATGAACTACGGCATCAGGCCAGAAAGAATCACAGGAAATCACTGACAATTTAGGAGGTCTGTTGTAGGTAAGTTGTTGCAGTAAGTCTTGGATGGGAGGCAGGTGCATAGGAGCAAAGGGTACCCTGGACATGTCCATCAGTATCCCTGAACTAACAGGCTATAAATGTTAGCAAACTGAAAATAGGAAGGCAACTGAAATACAGAGGACCGGGCATGCTATGCATTTTATCATCTGAGTGTATGCTTGCTTTGGTGTTGTGCTTTCTCTTTTCCAGGCTGGCCTTGGGCAAACAACCTTCCCTCTGTGTTTCCCAAGCAGCGAAATGTATGGGCACCGTACACTTTACCTCCCTTTGACTTTTTTCTTTTACTTCATTCATTTATCCTATTGGAACCACAACCAACGTCAACCTGACCGCAAGTGTAGGCAGCATTGTAATCAGCAGTGGCGGAAAACAAATGTATTCTCTGGAGACTAAGTGTTGTAAGACATTATTCTCCACGTATGACAGCCACACATATTAATTCACAGCAGCTGCTGTTACCTCAGTGAGATCTCCATAACATCCAGCCAGTTAAAAATGTCACTGTAGTGAGTGACTTTGACAGCCTGACTCCTAGCTCCACAGCTTGACAATTGATGACTTCTCAGGTAAAGAGTTACGGGCAGTTGGTGACTTTTTAGGGTGTGGCCACCAGTAGATGACCCATGCCTCAGTGACTGAGCCCACACCCGTGCTTATATAAGCAACACTTACCTGAGTCAGCATGTCATAAAATATGTCTATTATAAGACAAAGGGAATGTGTCCGAGAAATGGGGAGTAAACAAATGCAGGAAGAGGGGGTATATATGATAAAGATGTGTGTGTGTGTGTGTGTGTGTGTGTGTGTGTGTGTGTGTGATCTTTCCAAAGAATATTAAAAAATCGAAAGAGAAAACGGAGGGAATGCTTGCTCTCACATGTAGCCATTGGAAATGGTATACATTTGAAATGAGGCTTTCCTTTTACTTAGGGCAGAAAATAAGATCAGACTTTCTCCTTTATGCCAAGCATCTACTGGCAAGGCATAGAAAAGACTGTAATTGCTCAAACTCAAGAGGAATCAATCCACAGTCTTCTCATATGAAACAAGCATATTTTACAGAAAGTGCTGAATTAATGGGTCTTGCTGTGTTCCACGTAATCTACAGTTGTAACTCCCAACAGGACAGTGAGATTTTAATTGGCCTCTGAGGAAAATGAACTTATCATTGCATAGGATGGTTTTTTTAGTAACATCTGTGCATTTGCACAGCTCAAAGTCTGAGGAGTGCGTGTGTGTGTGTGTGTGTGTGTGTGTGTAAGGTAGAACTAAATATTCCTTTAAATGAAAAAGTGAAAACCTATCTTGTTAGAATTTGCTGAATGCACACTAACTCTATTTTTGAAAGAAAAATAAATTTTCTATTTTCTGCTTTGCTAGGTTGATAGCTGAGGAAAATGGTTAACAGAAAAAAAATAAACAAATTGCACCAAATCTTAAAATAGCATTCATGAATATATTACACTTATAATCACTTTTGCACACTGAAATAAAAACTAAGGCAAACTGATGATTAATAACTTTTCCTGAATTTATCAAAGAACTGAGCTGACAGGGTAAATTATCACCCTGGCAGGTATAAACAAGACGAATTAGACAAAGTTGAGGCCTTTTAGAACACAAATTATTCAGCTCACACAATGTTTAATGCACCTCACACTTGCTAATCCAGAGAACTTCATATAAAACCACCAAGTATGTCCTCAAGAATCTGCTAGACACAGACCTCATTTGTGAAGTAAAGGGAAACATCACACAAGCAGGTCTATACATGGGAGTGTATCCCAATAGGTGGACATCTACACCCATGTCCCACACTATGTAGTAAGGCATTAATCTCAGCTGAAAACAAGACAAGATAGATATGAACCCTTACTAGAAAGTTATTTACCTCAATTTTTACAATCTAATGCAAGGTGACTAACTTTTGATCCAGAGTTGTAAGGAATAGCAAAGGCAAGAAAAATTAGAGTTTGAAAATACCAAGGTATCATTAGAAGTGCACCCAGCGATTACCCAGGGGATACAATGACCAGGTGAGAAGTCAAAGCCAGCTATGATTAATACATCTAGGCACAGAAGGGGGAACAGTGGACTTTATAATTGAAGGAATGAATTATACAAGCTGGACAATGAAAGCTCTAGAGAATCAGAGGGTACATTGGGAGTCAAGAGGCTCTTTAGAAGAAGCAAATCATGCTCTCCCTAACTCATCCACTGATGTTAGATGGTAAGAAGGATAATAGTATGATACATTTCTTGCTAGAAACCAAGTGAATTATAATGTATGGTGTAGGAAAAGATTTGACATTTTGAAAGAAAAAAATGTACCCGATTCAATACCTGGCAAAATGTGTCCTTTGATAATAAAAGAGGCATAATTTTTTGGATGAACAAAAACTGAACAAATTCATATTAACATGTATTCTAGATACAATAATATTTTGAGAGTTTGCTTCAGGCCAAGGGACAACAATCAGTCATGTGTCTGTATCAAAGAGAAGCAGAAAGGATTAAATAAGAAAAAAAAAAAAGTCTTATTGCCAAAAATCAAAGAATACAGAAAAATTGCAACATGATTAGATGTGGTAGTTCACAGTAGTCATTTCTGTATACAGAATGCTGAAACAGGGGTATTGCCTTGAGTTTGAAGTTAATCTGGGGTACAGAATGTGTTTAATCAAGATAACCTAATCTACATAGGAAAAATGGTACCCTATAAAAAGGAGAAATGAGTTTTGTTTTGTTTTTTTTTTTCACCAAATCGGGGTTGGATTTCTGAGGAAGTTACTTGATAATGGGTACAAAGTGTCAGTGTTTCAAGATCAAAGAAGTCACAAAAATGCATGGCCATAGTTGTTGCGCATCATTGTGAAATATTTAATACCACCAAATACTACCCTTTAAGCACACTAGACAGTCATGCCTGCCAATATCTCCATTAAGTTAAACAGAACTTCTTGTTGTTGCCAACAAGTTTCTAAACATGGATTATGCTGGATTCCCCTGCTTACTTATCTACATTCCTGTCAAATAGTGAGAAAGAAGTTCCCAAGCTCTATCATTCAATGCTAATCTCACAGACAATAGAGAATCTTCACTTCCGTGGCTAAGAGAATGATGTGGCTGGAAAAAAGACCTTATCTTCAAACTTGTAAGATTTGAATACTCTATGCACTTTGCAAATAACATAAGTATTGACATATTAACTATGATTAGTTTAATTTACTTATGTAAGATGATAGCTCTACGGGGCAGCCTGTAGAAGAATGCAAATTGATCCATGTTTATCACCTTGTACAAAGCTCAAGTAGAAGTGGATCAAGGACCTCCACATAAAATCTGATACACTGAAACTAATAGAATAGAAAGTGGAGAAGAGCCTCAAAACATGAACACAAGGGGGGGGGGGATTTTCTTAATAGAACACCAATGGCTTATGCTCTAAGATTAAGAATTGACAAATGGTACCTTGTAAAATTTCAAAGTTTCTGCAAGGCAAAGGACATCACCAATAGGACAAAACAGCAACCAACAGATTGTGAAAAGATCTTTACCAATTCTCCATCCTATAGAGGGATAGTATCCAGTATATACAAAGAACTAAAGAAGTTAGATTCCAGAGAATCAACTAACCCTATTAAAAATGAGGGGCAGAGCTAAACAAAAATTTTTCAACTGAAGAATATCAAATGGCTGAGAAGCACCTAAAGAAATGTTCAACATCCTTATTCATCACGGAAATGTAAATCAAAACAACCCTGAGATTCCACCCCACACTTGTCAGAATGGCTAAGATCAAAATCTCAGGTGACAGAAGATGCTGGTGAGGATGCGGAGAAAGAGGAACACTTCTCCATTGTTGTTGGGATTACAAGCTAATACAACCACTCTGGAAATCAGTTTGGTGGTGCCTCAGAAAACTGGACATAGTAGTAGTACTTGAGGACCCAGCTATGTCACCCCTGGGAATATATCTAGAAGATGCTTCAACATCTAACAAAGATACATGTTTCCCTATGTTTGTAGCAGCCTTATTTATAATAGCCATAAGCTGGAAAGAACTCAGATGTCCCTCGGCAGAAGAATAGATACAGAAAATGTGCTACATTTACAAAATGGAGTACTACACAGTTATTAAAAACAATGGATGCATGAAATTCTTAGGCAAATTGATGTAACTAGAAAAATATCGTTCTGAGTGAGGTAACCTAATTCTAAAAAGGCACACGTAATATGCACTAAATAAGTGGATATTGGCCCAAATGCTCAGAATACCCAAGATACAATCCACAGACCACATGAAGCTTAATAAGTTGTAAGAGCAAAGAGTGGGTTCTTCAGTCCTTCTTAAAAGGGGGAACAAAATACACACAAGAAGAAATACAGAGAAAAAAAATGGAGTGGAGACTAAAGGAAAATCCACCCAGAGATAGCTTTACCCAGGGATCCATCCCATATACAGTCACCAAACCCACACAGTATTGTAGATTCAAATAAGTGCTTGCTGATAAGTTCCTAATATAGCTGTCTCCCAAGAGTCTCTGCCCCTGAGCAATACATAGTTGGATTGAGAGCAAGAGCCTTAGAAATACAGAGTTGGACGCTCTCAACCAACTACTGGACGAAGAACAGGGTCCCTAATGGAGGAGTTAGACAAAGGACGGAAGGAACTGAGGGAGTTTTCAACTCCAAAGGAAGAACAATAATATCAACCAACCAGACCACCCAGAACTCCCAAAGACTAAACCACCATCCAGAGCACACATGGAGGGACCCATAGCTCCAGATGCATATGTAGCAGAGGATGGCTTTATCAGGTATCAAGGAGAGGATAGATACCCCAGTGTAGGGAATGCCAGGGCAGGGAGGTGGAAGGGAGTAGGTGTGTGGTGGGACACTTACTTAGAGGAAGGGGCAGGGAGGATGGAATAGGGGAATTCCAGAGGGGAATCCTTGTAAGAAGATAACATTTGAAATGTAAGTAAAAAAAATATCCAATTAAAAAAGAAGGGAATGAAAGGATGAATTATTCTTTCAACCCAGGAAACAGAAAATCAAACAGAAAAGATGATAGTTCTAGTAAACCTTTGTGTAAAAGATAATATCTTAGTTAATCAACACTATACCAACACAAAATATTTATATAGATGATGTCATCTACCATTAATATCAGTAATATACATTGAGCAGACATCAAAATAAATATTGTCTATTCAGATCCCACAATTTGAGTATAATCACAGGACATATCATATAATCTACATTGGTCTGATCTACAGGATATCTGATATGTATTCCTTTAAGGTCACAGATAAAAGAAAACTAAAAAATGTCATAGACCAGGCAGCAACTAGAGAAACATAACAATTAAATGTGGTTATTTTACTGAATGCTGTACAAAATATATTAATAGAAAGACTGGTTAGCAGAACATATAAAAATCTGAAATTTCTCTATAGCAATGTTGTGGTTTTGACTTCTAATGTATTATAGAAATGTAAACCGTGAACCATGAAGGTATGTAGCCATTAGTTAAAAAAGGACTTCTCTGTAGTACAGTTCATGAATTTTCTATAAATCCATAATTATGCTAGAAACATATTATGAAAAAATGTTATAATGTCTGTACACGAAGAGAAAATTCAAAGTGTAATTGTAAAGTTAAACTAGAAGACAGTTTTTCCAGGTCAGTTATTAACACTACTTAAGTATTTTGAACAGACCATAAATAAAGACACTAAGCTAGGTTTTATTCTCGAAGCAGAATTATTTCAGAAACATGTCCATGTTTTACTTCTTACACTAACGATCATAAACTCCCGAGCTTCTTAATTGCTAGTCAAATATTCAAATTTCCAATAAACACATAATAAATTCACTGTGCATATAATAAGCTGAGAAACATAAGCTGTAGGGAAGAGGTGATAGAGAACTGAAACAAAAGAAAATAACAGAATTTTTAGATGATATAAACCTCTTAGGCTTTCAACATTAAAATAAACAATACTCCAAATAGTTTAGTGAATACAACCTTTCAATTGGTATAGTATGAGGAACTCACATAAAATTAAAGAACAACAACAAAAAAAAAAAAAAAAAAAAAAAAAAAAAAAAAACCATTGAAAGCAACCACAGAATATTCAGTATGTTGAAAACTCAACTTATTATAGTAACAATATCAAAATATTAAAATACCAACTTAAAAACTTACCATAATTAAGTTGTCTGTGAAGAATAAATATAGAGGCTAAAGAGACTGCTTGGGACATGTGATCATTTCTCACTCTTGTAGAGTTTAGTTCCTAGCATCTAAATGATACTCATACCTGTATATAATGTATATAATGCCAGTTCCAGGGAGGGGGAGAGGAGGAGAGAGTGAGAGAGAAGGAGGAGAGGGTGGAGGAGCGGGAGGAGAAGAGGGAGATGGGGAGGGGAGAGGGGGAGGGAAGAGGGAGGAAGGATGGAGAGAGAGAGGGAGAAAGAGAGAGAGAAAAAGAGAGAGAGAGAGAGAGAGAGAGAGAGAGAGAGAGAGAGAGAGAGAGAACAAAATTTGAGTGGTTGAGGAAGTGGCAAAGATCTTGAATAAATTTGGGTAGAGGACACCATAATCAGAATACATTGTATGAAAAGAAATCAATTTCAATTAAAAAATAAATACTTAGAATTAAAAACTTGATGAAGTTCAATTATATTGGCTAAGAAATACAAAAAATTTATTTGCCAATGTCATGAATGAATGAAGGTGCATCTGAAAGACCCTCAAAGTGAAGACCCCCCCCCACGCTCCATTCCAGGAGAAGCGACACCCCAAATTACTCACGAGAAGCAATCTTGATGCAATCTGCAAGAGGATTTTTATTTCAAGCACGTTGGGACCCACAGTCATATGCCAAGCAAGGGTAGAAGACTGTGGACCCCGAGTGCAGGCTCGGGGAAGCTTTTATAGGGATCACAACCAGGCCAGCAAATCACAAACCAATCATGGCAAAGCCCACAAATCATAAACCAATCATTGTAAGCCATCTAAGCCCGAGCTCCGGGGACCAATCATGTTAAACTGTCTAAACTCTGGGACCAATCCTGTTAAATTATCTGAACCCGCCCTCCATGGACCAATCAGTTACCTATAGTCTTGGAGGTCTGTATTTGCCCAGTCTCCTGGGTGGGGGTGACAAAGGCAGTCAGGAGAAGTCACTAGGGTGGGGTTTCTGTGGTTCGAGCAGTTTGAAGAAGCCAGATGAGTGGTTAGTCAGCTTATCTCCTGTTAACTTACTAGGTACAGCTTGAGTGTCCAAAGTCCTGTCCTATGCACTTTCACCCAGTTTTCTACAGAAAGCAGCTTCAGAACAGCAAGGAGTGTGACCTTATATCTATTTACTGGCAGAGAGCAGGGTTTGGAATTTGAGTTATTTGGGAGTTCTTATGTGCAGGGGTTAAGGCTCCTTTAGAGTGAGGTAGCTTGGGGGTTCTTGGAGGGTTTAGGCTCTATTTTTTATCCTTTCACATCAAGAAAGAGGTTACTGCTGTCAAGAAAAGAGTTTTATAGTTTTTTGCTCTTTGAAATTTTCTTTCATTTGGAGCACAAATGTAATCATTTTCTGATCATCTCTCATTCCTCTTCCTCTTCCACTGAGCTGTTCTCAATCATTCTTCCTCCTGCACCATTTGCTCTGTGGTCAATTTAGTTTAATTAAGAGAGCATTTTGATATTATCATGGGCCTTTCGATATTATCTTTAGTTCACTTGATTTGAAACAAATCAGTTAGATATCATTCAGAGAACAGGCATGCTATGAAACTTCATAAGAATTGGTATCTTAACCTATTTCCATATTTGGAATTGCATTTGTCTTTAAAGCTTGTTAAACAAAACAATGAGCCCTAATGCACACTTGGTCTTCACTGGCATGTTGAGTTGATGTACAGTCACCTAGGACAGGAGTCTCAATGAGGGACTGTCTAGATCAGTTGGGCTGTGGACATTTCTGGGAGAAGAAAAAATGAAAATGCTAAGAAAACTCTCCCTAACAGAAAACAAAAAGGCATAGAAAAGTGTCTCTCTTAAGGTAACTATTAGGCCATTACAAACACCAGCACCATCAAAAAAGCGAAGATAGGTGTTAAAAGACCAAACATATTTTGACAGTGTTGTGATTATCTTAGAGTTGGAGAGCTCCTTCAATGCACAAACATCCATCTTAGTATATATGTCAAAACAAATATGGCAATCAAAAATTTTGAAAATCCACTTTTCAAAACTGGAAACTTACTCATAATTTAAAGCAGAAAAACCTTAATTGAAGTTCCTTACTCAGATAAAGGACAATTATGAAATATCTACTTTCAACATCACAATGAATATATTTAAATAACAAGGCTAAATGCTTTCAATGTTTTATAAGAAGATAGAGTACTTGGTTTAATCAATATAAAACTAAACATTATTGAAAATCAAAACTATATATTATAAAATGAAAAATAAAAGTCATGAATTTTTTGTTTCCTTTTAAAATTTATTTATTTTACAAAATATTATAGCTCTCAAAATTTGTTGCATAATAATATATGATGAATACACAATTATTTTCCTTTTTTTCTAAGAAGGACTGAGATTTCCACATTCTGGCCTTCCTTCTTTTTGAGCTTCATATGGTCTGTGAGTTGTTACTGGGGTATTCAGAGCTTTCTTGGGCTAGTATCCAATTATCAGTGACTGCATATTATGTCTGTTCTATTGTGACTGGGTTATCTCACTCAGGATGATATTCTCTAGATGCATCCTATTACCTGTGAACTTTGTAAAGTCATTGTTTCTAATAGCTGAGTAGTACTCCATTGTGTAAATGTACCACAATTTCTGTATCCATTCCTCTGTTGAAGGACATCTGGGTTCTTTCCAGCTTCTGGCTATTATTAATAAGGCTGTTTGTGTCATGAATTTTTAAAAAGAAAAGGTAAAATTGTATATATTAGCAAACAGAATTACTGTGTATGTTAAAATTAACTAAGATTTGTCAAGATTGTTACTAGTGCAATGATAGAAAATTGGAAAGCCTGGAAGACAAAAAACAAGGAACATGAAAGTGTTAATTCTATTTACACTAATAGTTAAACAATGAAGAAAATGAAACTAAACATCCATTGAGTGACATCAAATAAAGAGGAATTTAACAAAATGTATGTAAAGTCCTATAAAATGCATAAATTTTTGCAAAATATATTTAAGAATTAATGAATTAAGAATATCAATGTTGTTAGATAATAATTATCCCGATTTTGTTCTGTATCATATATGATCATAACTACCGTTGAGTGTTATTTTCTAGAAAGTGCCACAATAAATCACAATATGAAATTGTACATGCAAAAGTTTTAAACAAAATTGTAAGAAGACGTATTCTATGTTATTTCAAAAAAGAAAAATTTATTAAAAAGTTAAAGCCTCAATGTTTATATCATCAAAAAAACCTCAAAATTGAGAAACTTAATATTTTACATAAAAAAGTTATACTACTTTTAAAGGAGATAAAAGACCATCATAATCGATAATAATTAATATTAGTTAAGTTAAATTATTTTCTAGATAAAAACAATTAAGTGGAAATATCTACCAACAACATTTGAAAATCTTTAATTAGCCACATCGTAAGAAAGATTCAAGCAGTGACAAGAAACAACAGTGAAATTCTGTAGGAAAATCTGATGCGAGAAGATTGAAAATACAATAGTTTTTTTTTTATTGAAAATAAATATGCAATTAAATAATACTACTAATTACTTAAATAATTAAAGCTCTCTCTTGAGTATTAAAGTTAAATCCATGGGAATTTCCATGAGTTGTAGCAAATATCTATTCATAGATTATCAAAGCAATATATATACTGCATATATGTAATTGAATATATACAATTCAGTATATAGTATATATTTATATATAAACATAATATATAATAATGTTTACTGTTCAAAGAGTAGGAAATGAGATTCTTCCCAGTTATCTCATGAGACCAGTATAACTTTAATAAAATAATAGATATTAGAAGAAAAGAAACTTAACTTCCCAAACCTATATTATTTATAAATCTAGTTTAAAAATATATTTGCTAATTGAACTTATTGAATGATATATGGAAAGAAAACATTCATGGGATTCTTTCTAAAGCACTTAAAATTATCTACAAAAATGAATAGATTTGCCCTTCTGGTGTATAATGGGTATAAAAATATCAATTCATTTCAAGCTTAACAATAATTACAAATTGTATCTAATCAAAATTATATATATATAATTATCTTCAAGATAAGAATTTGTTAGCATAATTATTTGAATGTTACTATGGAAACCAATTGCCCCATATGAACACCATAAATACATAGAGTAACAAAATAATATGTACCTATTTGGAGTTTAAACATGGCTTAAGTTGCGATTATTTTGACACTTTGCTAAGTATGGTATCTCCCTGTACTTCGGTATTCTACTTTCATATTAGGCAGAAAGATTTCCTGTTTTACGAATGGTGGGACGCCTTTCTAATTTAAAGCACTGTTCTTCGTATCAGAAAAGCAGTGCTGAACCAGAGGAGAGAGAAGAGAAATTTTAATTCTATTTTTTTTTTTTTTTTGTAAAGGACACAAACATACAGTGATCCCATGACTACTGACAGATTGAAAACAGAGAACTGAGATGACCATGTGCTCACGTGTTAGGCTATGTGGATGACTGATTTGAGTAAAGGGATCTATCACTAATAAAAACATGTCATTTAGAATATTTTATTTATTACAACTATTTTGTGGATTATGAGTGATGAACACGTAGAAGTAAGAGGACAAACTTTTGGAGCTCTAGGGTAACCTGCTATCCTAGTTGGTAGCTGCGTTTTGTTACACAGCAAGTGCTTCTTGCTTTGTGATAGACAGCTGATTACCTTCCTGTACTAAAAAGATTATGACAGAGGAGTGAAGGCTCGATGCTGGCACTGGCTCATGTCGCCAAGCAACTCTGGCTCCTTATTTCACAATTGGGTTGCCTTCTAGTGAGTTGTTTGCCGAAGGGGTCGTGTAGAGATCCTAGATGACACAAGCTCATGCCACAACAGAGGTTTGCTCTCCATAACCTAATAACAGAGGATAGATAGCTCGTGGTTTTTAATCTATGCTCTAATTAGAAGAAAGGTGTGTGTGTGTGTGTGTGTGTGTGTGTGTGTGTGTGTGTCTGTCCGCTTGTCCATCTGTCTATTTTGTTTTTGAGATTACCAAGAAATAGTTATATCCCTAAGCATTCAGTGCATCTCATCTCTTTCATTTGTTGACTTCTAAATGCCATTCCCAATAAAAAGAACTAAGACTCCACAGAAAATCCTTTGAGGCCAGTGCTGGAATGGAGAATAAATATGATGTTGAATTAAGTCTGCAGCATCGAAAACATAAAAAAAAATCTTCATGGCATGATGAATGCTTACTAAGGCTATATAAGGAAAGAGGAAGGCACTCTCTTTGGAAAACGTGAGTAATAGAATGAACAATGATAATATGCAATTACCTGTAAGCAAAACATACATTCAAAACTCCCGTGAAATAAATGCTTTGTGTTGTTTCTGTGATTCTCATATCTCACCTAGAAGGGCAAAAATGTGTCCTCTCTGGTTCATTTCAAACAGGATGCTTACTTTCTGCTTTAGAAAAGAATATGTGGTCTTGTAGCATTCGCATCTTTTTGCCTAATTAAGATCCAAGTATTTATTGTGTATCGTCAAACGAATATAACATAATCTTTTAAGAATATTTCTAGAAGGCTAGTGCATGCTCTATCAAAGAAAGGCCTAGCAAGTAGTATATCATTAACTACTTATTAAGTGAATGGCAGAGAATTTTTTAAAAGAGACAATGTATAAAGTTTAGTGCCCAGTGTTTCTTTTAATAGTTAAATTTAAAGTCCACAAGATAAAAAGAGTGATGAGCCAGGCTGTGTTGGTGCATGTATTTGATCCCAGCACTTGGGAAGCAGAGGTAAGAGGATCTCAGAGAGTTCAGTGTGGTCTGCAGAATGAGTTCCAGGACAGCAAGGGCTACAAGGAGAAACTCTATCTCAACAAAACAAAACAACAACAAAAAGTTGATGCGATGTAAAATGTCTAGCAAGTCGTCATTTACAAACAATAGGAGTTGGGGATTTAGCTCAGTGAGCACTTGCGCAAGGCCCTGGATTTGGTCCTCATCTCTAAATATATTATATTTATTATATTATATTATTATATTATATTATTAATATAATATAATGTATATTGATATTGATTGTATTGATTAAACAACAAATTTACCCTTTTGTCCTTTCTTTAAATAAAAACTAGATTTTAATACTCTATATCTGATTATGGTTTCTTCTTTCACAAACCCTCCTCATTTCTCCACCTGCTCACCTTCGGCTGGTGTTCGAATACAGACATCATTGTCATCAGTATCTAAAAACGAACAAACAAGAAGAACTGGAAAAGAACAAGCAAACAGAATAAAAAGAGACAAAGGTAAATCACA
The DNA here is from genome assembly GCF_963924665.1 of Micromys minutus. Lineage (NCBI taxonomy): Eukaryota > Metazoa > Chordata > Mammalia > Rodentia > Muridae > Micromys > Micromys minutus. The sequence continues at coordinate 15,027,387 of NC_137968.1, forward strand.
GGGGACACACACAGACGCTGAGACACACACATTTACACAAGGGAAAAACTAGTTTGTGTCCCGAGAGAGCAGAAGGAGGAATATTCAGAGGGAGGAAAAGAACTAACCAGAGGTAGCAAGGAAAGTATGGAGGGCAGACAAGAAAGGGAGTAGAAAAGACAGAGTAGATGGAAATGTTATAATGAAACATTGCTTAAAAACCAAATGAGCTCAGCAGGATGTTGTGTGTGTGTGTGTGTGTGTGTGTGTGTGTCTGTGTCTGTGTGTGAGTGTGTGTGAGTGTGTGTGTACATGCACACGTTTGTTTGTGGATATATCACACACACAAATATATACAAAACATGTTTTATATATGTCATATGTAAACACATTTATGTGACTATATGCCATACATAAATATATGTCTAATATATATGAGGTTATGAATTTGGAAGAATTTAGGGGACATTGGAAGGGTTAGAGAGATCAAGGGACATAAATTATGTAAATACAATTCTCATGTGTGAAAAACATTAAAAAGTTAAAATTTTTAATTTAAAAATTGATAAAAAAGAATAAAGGAAGACCATGAGTCAGTTCAGATAAATATACTGAAAGTGAAAAATGTAAAATGCATACATATATTTTTAAAATATTGACATATAGACCACCCATAATTTTATGCATTAATTACACTTGTAGAAAAAAGCATTTATATACTAACATGTTGATGAATTCCAGAGTAGACATGTGAGTAAATTATTTCATTCAAATAAATTTACAAAATGTACTTCCATTTGCGTGAGTTATCTAATTGCATATTTCATTACCAACTTACCATTCTAAAGGCAAACAAATGAAATTTTGAGACGTTAAAGACACAGAAATGTCTTACATCCCTTAAGAATCTATTTTGATATTCTCCCATCCACTTTACTTTATGTAATAAATTTTTTAAGTTGTCTTACTTCGATAATTTAATCACAAATGTGAATTCATAAATGATTTCCTTAGATGAAAATATAACTTTACTTCTCAGCCACCTCCTTGCCAACCTCATCTATCTACTGATTAAAAAATATTTTCAGAATTACAGTCGTGTTTGGCTCCTGGAACCTACAGGATTGTACGGAGCGTGGAAAGGGTTTCAGTGTCTGACAGGCTTTAAAATAGAGTTCTCAGTGGTGAAGTATTTGTTGACGGAGAAAGCTGGGCTCTTCCCCTTCTGGTCAGCAAAGCAAATTAGGATGGTGTTGAAATTATATCTCTCTTGTCATCCCCTGGCAGGACACCTCTTGAGAAGGCCTTCTGTTCCTGCCTTTCTTGGCAGCCTCTTCCTTTGGGAGGTCTGGAAATAATGGAACTTTCAAGACTAAATAATGGAGCCTGGCAGAGGTTCTGTCCTTCGGACTTACAGATCTAAATCACATGCTTGCACCAGGTCATTCCAAGTAAACGTGAAGCTTCAAATATAACTGCTTAGCCCCACCCCTCCGCTTTGTCACCGTTCTTTGAGGTTGCCATTTCCTATAGAAAACAGGGATCGCAGGATTCTGACAAATGCAACCTGTTGTTTTTCAAGTAAACGATGTTTCTCACTCTGGGTAAGAATCAATAAAATCCTCACACGCAAGATTAGAGAACCATCATTGGAACCAGATGCATAACTTTCAAATGGGCGGAAGAAGAATATGCCCATATATGGTTTCATTCTATTCCTCAAAAGCTTGATCTAAACAAGAGTTCCTGCTGATTTCTCCAGAGGGAGAATGTCTTTTACTCTCCCTGGCTCTCACTGGGCTTTGATTGTGGCGGTGAAGATTTCACCCAGGGACTTGGGCAAGCCAGACAAATGGGCTATCCCACAGCTACGGCCCTAGCTAGGAGAGCACATTTTTTATTCAGTTCCATTGGTCCTAAAGCCAAGTAGAAATCTATCGCTGTCAGGGTGACTCGTTTGGTATTTCTAAATGAGTATGTCTGTATATTCAGTCTCTGGCAGAAGCAATTTACGTATCACTGACTGAGGCCTATGCTCGCAGAATATTTTTTTTTCTGATGCAAAAGTTTTCAGTAATGAGATTTCACAGTGAGTTCATTAAAGTCCTGAATGTGGTGATGTTAGTCATGAAAGATGTGTATCAACTGATGGTGTTTATAATTGTGTTTTAAGCAAGAGTATGTCTGTCCAGGTGTCTGAGGTCGTAAAGGAGGCACAACTAATCACTGATTAAGAATATGAAGTCCTTTTATTGTTTTGATTCTTGAAAACTAATATTTTATTGCAGTACTTTAAACAGACACAGTATAAACATTAACTTCAATAATTTTGAGGTGCATAATTTTTCTGCACTAAATGCATTACCAATTCCTTTATGTGAACAACAGTGATGTCTACTTGCAGAACTTGATGACACAGGTGAATCTCAGTTCTCTGTAGGTATCCTCTGGTCTTTCAGTCCCTGAAATTATTTCTTTGTTCCTTTCTTTGCTTTCTCTCACTCACTGACTAAATACAAGTGCCTCTTATCTTGACATGGGGACCAATGAGGCTGATCTGTTCAAGAATGACATACCAGATCCATCTTTCCCCTTGTTTCTTCCCATCCTTTGCTCTAAGGGCAGATCAGTAAACAGAGAGCACACAGAGTGTGTGGCCAAGGAAATATGCACTTACCAAAACAGGGCTTAAACCTGATTTGTCTGTTTTCTAACACACTCTTAAGTAAGCAGAGAGAAGGACAATGGAAAATGCAGGGTAAATTTGGAGGTGTGATGGTGGCGATATTTAAAAGTAGCCTCTCTATGGATGGATGGTAAATTTCAGGAGCCCAGTACTTCACAAGAAGTTTTCAGTTGACTTTGAAAGCAAAACTGAAATATTTTCACTAATGATATAGTGGCATCAGCAGAGGGAAGGAAATCAGGGACTTTGGGTTCTATTTCTGTAGACTGTGACTTCCTGCGTGGGTTGAGGCGAATCATTTAGGGTTTGTTGTGTTTCGTTTTGGGGTGCTCTTATTTCTCAGAATGACTAAAGTAGTTAAGTCTTCTCAGTCCAAGTGATGTAAAGAACACACACACAATGCTGAGCTTTATGAATCAATCCAAATAACCTACTTTCCGAATGATTAACTGGCTCAGTATTTCTCAACGTGACCTTTACGTGTGGCCACATTGACATCCTGCCAAATCATGTCTGAAGGAGCAGCCTTTGGCAAACACTGATCATACAAAGACTTCACAAACAAGACTTCACGTGTTTTGAAAGAGGTAGGTTACTTATATATGATACAAAAATATCTGTCCCTCTCTCCAACTGTTCCTCCTCTCTCAATCTCTTTCCCTTCCTCCCTCCCTACATCTCTTTTTCCCTCCCACTTTCTCTCATATATAAGATTAGTTTCACCTTTCAAGTTCCCATGATAAATTTCACACACTCTTCTCCTGGTCTATCTATTCATTCTCATACTTTCTGTTTGCATCTGCATAATACATAGTATATCATATTTTGTACAAACTTTCTACATGTATATGCATAATACATAGTACATCATATTTCTTACAAAGTTCTACTTCTACATGCATAGTATGTAGTACATCATAGTTTTTATATAGCAATTTGCAATATGCCCAAACATTTTATTTCAAGATTATTTATGCACTTACTTTCCATTGCAAGGTATTTATTGTGTATTAATAGAAAAACAGTTTAATATAGTTTATTGCAAAATGTTTAATAGAATGAAAATAGAAATAGCATTATATATGTAGCAAATATATATACATATATAATCTGCTATAAAGTAATCAAACTTTAGTATCATACAATGTTTTTAATACATTGTCAAATGATTATTTAGTATCTAGTATATTTTCAGTGACTTTCTATGTAGTGGGAATAGTAGAAAATAAATATAGCTTCCTCTAGAAACCTTTCCAAATAAAAATGTCAGAAGTGAAACTACATTCTTATGAGAACTATTAAAAGCCTATGTAAAATGAGGAGAAAGGTGGTGTAGAATGCAAGATAAACGAGCTAATGGTGTGGGAATAAACCCTCAGACTTCAATGCTTTAAAAGATGGGTGTTGCTTGTCATACACATCAGTCACCTCTAGTAATGAGTAACACTCTGTGTCAGGACAGCGTGAAGTTCCAGTCTGCTACAGTCCCTAGCAGGTACCTAGGAAGGCAGAGGGAGTACCACACAGACATGTCCAGTGATCTCTCTGTTCCTTGGCATTTGCGTGGTTGACCCATGGAGGTTGAACAGACTCTGTTAGCTCCAAGACAAAAAGAAAATTCAACTGTCAACCCCCAAAAAGAAAAAACTGAAGAATGAGTTTCAGTACCTTGCCAAGAGTTAGGAAAGCATGCAGCATGAGGCAGAGAGGGAGTACCTTGGCTTCTGGAGTTGTTCACACTGGAGAACTGCTCTTCATGCTAAGTGGGAGGTGAGCCAACAGGAGAACCCAATCTGTTGTCATCCACAGGCACCGGTTTGAGGGAACTAGACCTCCAGCCTTGGAAAAATGATCATGTGAGGCCTGTAGAAAACACATGGAAGATAGAGACAGACGCATGAAGATAGTACCATAGCAGAAAACTTCTAGCCCTGACAGCCTTCTTACCTCAGAGAGTAGAGGGGCAAATAGCAAAAGAATGACAGAATCTGTCCTACACCTTTAAAAGATCACTCTTTCTTCTGGAAGGAGAAAATAGGAAAAAGGGTAAAAAAGTTTAAACTGACAGGAAACTGGAAGATGACCTGCAATCAGTCAAAGAGATGATGGGGAATTGGGAAGAGAAAATGGTCTGAAAAGACTAAAAACCCTCTGATTCTCTAATGAGTATAAGGTATCACATACATAGGGCAGTGTGTGCAAAATAGGGTGACTAACATGTAACAAAGAAATGATAGGTAGATAGATAGATAAATAGATAGATAGATAGATAGATACATAGATAGATAGATACATAGATAGATAGATAGATAGATAGATAGATAGATAGATAGATAGATAGATAGATAGATGCAGATAGAGATGTAATTATCTATATCTGGGTAATGTCCTGAGCTGTAGGAGAGGGGGCAGGTATTTATTTACACTTTTCACTCATATCTAGTAAATCACTTTCTTTTTCAACATTAGCATTTATTTATTTATTTTTTATTTTTTACACTTTATTTGAAAACAACAAAGATATATGTAAAAAATTTCAGAATTTTTCCATAAAAGTATATGAATACATTTTTAAGGTTTTAATTAATTATTTGTGGGTACATATACATACACATATGTATATATGTAACAATAATATAGGAAAAGAGGCTATTAATTTGAGGTGATAGCAGAGAAACTAGGAGAAGCTGTAGAGAGAAAAAGAGGATGTGATACAGTTCTATTTTAATTAAAATATATATTTTTTGTTGAACTTCACATAGTCTGTGAGTTGATTATGGGGTGTTCAGAGCTTTCTGGGGTTAGTATCCCATTATCAGTGACTGCATATTATGTCTGTTCTTTTGTGACTGGGTTATTTCACTCAAGATGATATTCTCTAGATGCATCCATTTTCTTAAGAATTTTGTTAAGTCATTGTTTCTGATAGCTGAGTAGTACTCCATTGTGTAAATGTACCACAATTTTTGTACACATTCATCTACTGAAGGACATCTGGGTTCTTTCCAGCTTCTGGCTATTATAAATAGAGCTGTTATGAACATTGTGGTGCACGTATCTTTGTTGTATATTAAAGTGTCTCTGGGGAATATGCTCAGAAGTAGAATAACTGGGTCTTCAGGTAGTACTATGTCCAATTTTCTGAGGTATCGCCAGACTGATTTTCAGAGTGGTTGTATTAGTTTGCAACCCCACCAAGAGTGGAGAAGTGTTCCTCTTTCTCCACATCCTTGCCAGCATCTGTTGTCATCTGAGTTTTGGATCTTGGCCAATCTGACTGGTGTGAGGTGGAATCTCAGGGTTGTTTTGATTTGCATCTCTCTAATGGCTAAGGATGTCGAGCAATTCCTTAGATGCTTCTCATCAATTTGATATTCCTCCATTGAGAACTTTTTTTTAAGTCTGTACCCCATTTTTTAATAGGGTTGTTTAGTTCTCTGGTGTCCAGATTTTGAATTCTTTGTATACCTTGGATATTAGGCCTCTATCTGATGTGAGGTTGGTAAAGATCTTTTCCTACTCTGTTGAGTGCCATTTTGTTTTCTTGACAGTGTCTTTAGCCTTACAGAAACTTTGCAATCTCATTAAGTCCCATTTGTCAATCTTTGACCTTAGAGCTTGAGCCATTGGTGTTCTGTTCAGGAAATTTTCTTCTGTGCCTATGAGTTCTAAGGTTTTCCCTACTTTCTCATCTAATAGTTTCAGGGTACCTGGTTTAATGTGGAGATCTTTGATCCACTTACACTTGAGCTTTGTACAAGGAGATAAGAAAGGGTCTATTTTCATTTTTCTTAATGCTGAGTGCAAGTTGGACCAACACCATTTGTTGAATAGGCTGTTCTATTTTCATTGAATGTTTACACCTCCTTTGTCAAAAATCAGGTGACCATATACATGAGGGTTCATTTCTGGATCTTCTATTCTATTCCATTGATTCACATGCCTATTTTTGTACCAGTACCATGCAGTTTTCAGCACAATTGCCTTGTAATATAGCTTGAGGTCAGGGATAGTGATTCCCACAGATGTTTTCTTGTTTTTGAGGATTGATTTCAATATTCTAGGTCTTTTGTTATTCCAGATGAAATTGCACATTGATTTTTTCCAACTCAATGAAGAACTGGGTTGGTATTTTGATTGGGATTGCATTGAATCTGTAGATTGCTTTTGGTAAGATGGCCATTTTTAAAATGTTGTTCCTTCCAATCCAAGAGCATGGGAGATCTTTCTATTTTCTGAGATCTTCCTTGATTTCCTCCTTTAGAGGTTTGAAGTTCTTCTCATACAGGTCTTTTACTTGCTTAGTTAGAGTCACACCGAGGTATTTTATAGTTGTTGTGACTATTGTGAAGAGTATATTTTCCCTAATTTTTTTCTCCACATGTTTTTCCTTTGGATATAGGAAGGCAACTGATTTGTTTGAGTTAATTTTAAATCCAGCCACTTTGCTGAACTAGTTTCTCAGCTGTAGGAGTTCTATGGTGGAATTTGTGAGGTGTCTTAAGTACACAATCATGTCATCTGCAAATAGTGATGTCTTTACTTCTTCCTTTCCAATTTGTATCCCCTTGATCTCCTTTTGCTGTCTAATTGTTCCAGCCAGGACTTCCAGTACTATGTTGAATAGGTAGGGGGAGAGTGGGCAGCCTTGTTGAGTCCCTGATTTTAGTAGCATTGCTTCAAGTTTCCCAACATTAAGTTTATGTTGGCTGTTAGTTTGCGGTATATTGATTTTATTATGTTTAGGTATGGGCCTTGGATTCCTGTTCTTTCCAAGGCTTTTAACATGAAGTACTGTTGGATTTTTTCAAATGATTTCTCAGCATCTAGTGCGATAACCATGTGTTTTTTGTTTTTTTTTTTTTTTTTTTTTTTTTTTGAGTTTGTTTATATGGTGGATTACATTGATGGATTTCCTTATATTAAACCATCCCTGAATCCCAGGGATGAAGCCTACTTGGTCATGGTGAATGATCATTTTGATGTGTTCTTGGATTTGGTTTGCAAGGATTTTGTTGAGTATTTTTGCATCAATGTTCATAAGTGAGATTGGTCTGAAGTTCTCTTTCCTTGTAGGGTCTTTGTGTGGTTTAGGAACAGGGGTTATTATAGCCTCAAAAAAAAAAAAATGAGTTAGATAGTATTCCATCTGATTCTATCTTGTGGAATAGTTTGGAGAGTGTTGGTATTACATCATTAATAAATGTCTGATAAAACTCTGCACTGAACCCATTTGGACCTGGGCTTTTTTTTTTGCTTGGGAGGCTTTTGATGACAGCTTCTATTTCTTTCAGTGTTATGGGATTATTTAGATGGTTTACCTGGTTCTGGTTTAACTTTAGTATCTTTTATCTGCCTAGGAATTCTTCCATTTCTTATAGATTTTCCAGCTTTGTTGAGTATAGACTTTCGTAGTAGGATCTGATGATTTCTTAAATTTCCTCAGTTTTACTCATTATTTCTCCACTTTCCTTTCTGATTTTGTTAATTTGGATACTCTCTCTTGCCCTCTAGTTAGTCTGGCTAAGGGTTTATCAATCTTGTTAATTTTCTCAAAGAACTAGCTCTTGGTTTGTTGATTCTTTCAATGGTTCTTTTTGCTTCTATTTGTTCTATGTCTGCCTTAAGTTTGATTATTTTTTGCCGTCTACTCCTCTATGGTGTATCTGCTTCCTTTTGTTCTAGAGCTTTCAATTGTGCTGTCAGGTTGCTAGTGTATTCTCTCTCCAGTTCCTTTTTGGAAGCACTCAGAGCTATGAGTTTTCCTGTCAGTACTGCTTTCATTGCATCCCAAGGTTTGGGTATGTCGTGTTTTCATTTTCATTGAATTCTAGAAAATCCTTAATTTCTTTCTTTATTTCTTCTTTGACCCTGCTATCATTTAATAGAGCATTGTTTAATTTCCATGTGTATGTGGGCTTTTTTTGTCTTTGTGGTTATTAAAGACTAACCTTAGTCCATGGTGATCTGAAAGGTTGCATGGGAGTGTTTCAATATTCTTGTATTGATTAAGGCTCATTAATTGTCCAATTATGTGGTCAATTATTGAGAATGAGCCTTGAAGTGCTGAGAAGAAGGTGTATTCTTTTGTTTTAGGATAATATGTTTTGTAGATATCTATTTATTCCAGTTCATTCATAGTCTCTGCAATTTTTGCAGTGTTCTTTTTCAGTTTCTGTTTCCATGATCTGTCCATTGGTGAGAGTGGGTTATTAAAGTCTCCCACTATTATTGTGTGGGATAAAATATATTTTTTGAGCTTTAGTAGGGTTTCTTTTATGAATATGGGTGCTTTGTATTTGGAGCATATGTGTTAAGGATTGAGAGTTCTTCCTGACAGATTTCCCGTGTAATGAGTAAAAAGTGTCCTTCCTTATCTTTTTTGATAACTTTTGGTGGAAAATCTACTTTATTTTGATATTAGAATGGCCAATCCATCTTGCTTCTTGGGGCCTTTGTTTGGAAGTTTTTTCCCAACTTTTTATTCTGAGATAGTGTCTGTCTTTGTCTCTGAGAAGGCCTTCCTGTATGCAGCAAAATGCTGGTTTTTGTTTATGTATCCAGTCTAATAGCCTATATCTATATATTAGGGAGTTGAGTACATTTACGTTAATAGATATGAAGAGATAGTGGTTGTTGTTTCCTGCTATTGTTGCTTTGGTAGTTTGAATTGTGCCTGTGTTTCTTTCCTCTTTTGGTTTTCTTGCTTAGAAGTTTTCTTGTTTTTACTATGACGTGGTTCCCCTCATTGTATTGGGTTTTCCCCCTATAATTCATTGTAGTGCTGGGTTTGTGGTCATATTTTGTGTGAATTTAGTTTTACCTTGGAATATCTTCATCTCTCGATCTATGGTGATTGATAGTTTTGCTGGGTATAGCAGCTTGGGCTGGCACTGTGTTCTCTTAGTGTCTGCATGATGTCTGTCCAGGCTCTTCTAGCTTTCATAGTCTCTGTTGAGAAATCGGGTGTGATTCTGATTGGCCTGCCTTTATAGGTTAAATTACATTTTTCCCTTACTGATTTTAGTATTCTTTCTTTGCTTTGGGCACTTGGTGTTTTGACTATTATGTGTCGGGAGGAAGTTTTTTCTGTTCCAAACTATTTGGAGTTCTGTAGGCATCTTTTATGCTCGTGGTCATCTCATTCTTAAGGGTAGGAAAGTTTTCTTCTACAATTTTGTTGAAGATATTTACTGTGCTTCTTAGTTGATACTCTTCTCCCTCTTCTATTCCTATTATCCTTAGGTTTAGTCTTCTCATTGTGTCCTGGATCTCCTGTACATTTTGGGTTAGGAGCTTTTTGTTTTTTGTATCTTCTCTGACTGTTTTGTTATGTTTTCTTTTTTTTAAAACAACTTTATTTTAAGAAACAAAGATAAATGTACAGATTTTAAGCATTTTTGCATAAAAGTATACAATACATTTTTGTCAGTACTTGGGTTTTTTTTTTTCTTAAAGGTTTGATAGTGTGATCAAGATCCCACTAGTTACAATGAGCATAAAGTACATGTAAAACAAGATGCAACCTGGAAATAGTCAAAGTTTTCTTGGTGTGTAAAGATTTTTTTTTTTTTTTTTACAATGAGCAAGCAGTACATGTAATACAGGGTGCAACCCGGAATTTGTCAATGTGTTCTTGGTGGGTAAGGATTGAGCATGACTTTTTTGTTTTCTTTTCTTTTCTTTTCTTTTCTTTTCTTTTTTCTTGGACTTCACACAGTCTGTGAGTTGTTTCTGGGGCAGTGCAAGCCTCTGGGGTTAGCATCCCACTATCAGTGACTGCATATTATGTCTGTTCTTTTGTGACTGGGTTATCTCACTCAGGATGATATTCTCTAGATGCAGCCATTTTCTTAAGAATTTGGTTAAGTCATTGTTTCTGGTGGCTGAGTAGTATTCCATTGTGTACCACAATTTTTGTATCCATTCATCTTCTGAAGGACATCTGGGTTCTTTCCAGCTTCTGGCTATTATAAATAGAGCCGCTATGAACATTGTGGTGCATATTTCTTTGTTGTGTATTAAAGTGTCTCTGGGGTATATGCCCAGAAGTGGAAAAGCTGGATCTTCAGGTAGTACTATGTCCAATTTTCTGAGGAATCACCAGACTGATTTCCAGAGTGGTTGTATCAGTTTACAACTCTACCAACAGTGGAAAGTGTTTCTCTTTCTCCACAACTTTGCCAGCATCTCTGTCATCTCAGTTATGGATCTTGGCCAATCTGACTGGTGTGAGGTGGAATCTCAGGGTTGTGTTGATTTGCATTTCCCTGATGGCTAAAGATGTTGAGCACTTCCTCAGATGTTTCTCAGTCATTCAATAATCCTCAACTGAGAACATTTTGTTTAGCTCTGTACCCCATTTTTTAATAGGGTTGTTTGATTCTCTGGTGTCTAAATTTTTGAGTTATTTGTATACCTTGGATATTAGGCCTTTATGTGATGTGGAGTTGGTAAAGATCTTTTCCTATTCTGTTGGCTGCCGTTTTGTTTTCTTGACAATTGTATGTGGCCCCTGAGATTCTCTCTTCCATCTCTTGTTGTCTGTTGGAAATTCTTACATCTGTGACTCCTGATTTCTTTTTTAGGATTTGTACTTCTAGGGTTGTCTCTTTTAGTGTTTTCTTTATTGTGTCCATTTCTGTTTTGAATTCCTTCTTCCATTCCTTCATCTCTTTGGTTCTGTTTTCCTCTAGTTCTTTGAGTTCTTTGAGTGTTTTTCTTGTTTCCTGTTTAAAAGCTTCTGAATCTTTTTGCTTTTCCTCCCGTTCTTGTTTAAGTATCTCTATCAGCATCTTGAGGTATGATTTCAGGTCTGCGTCTTCTTTTTCTGGAGTGTTTGGCATTCCAATGTTTGCTGTTATGGGAGAGCTGGGTTCTGGTGTTGCCAGGTTGTCTTGGTTTCCTTGGGACATACTCTTTCACTTTCCTCTTGCCATCTTGTTGTCAGTGACAGGTTCTTGCCTTTCCCTTGTCTCTGGCCTGTGTCCCTGGATCTCAGCTGTTCTTGGTGGTGGATGGTAGGAGCCTTGTTCTGTGCCCCAAAGATGCCTGCTGGGAACAGAGGGCCCAATGCTGGGTTCCTGGTCCCTGGATCAGGCAGGGCGGGGGCATGCTTTCCGCTAGGCAGAGTCCTCTCTGCCCCCTGGCTAGTCGGACCCCTTCTCGCCAGGTCTGTATATCTGGGTCTCCCTATTTATTTTTTCACTTTATATCCCAGTATCATTCCCCTGTCTCCTCCCACAGTACCCCTTCACACAGATCCTAACCCCAGCTTTTCCTCTCCTCCTCTGACATAAGCTCCCTGGGCAACACACACATACACACACACACACACATACACACACACACACACACACACACACACACACACATACCCACACCTAGTAAATCAAGTCACTTTACGACCAAGATGCTCTCCCATTATGGCCATACAATACCCAATAGTAAAGATATGAAAATATGTGGCCCTCAATTAAACATGTTCTTAAAAAATTCTAAGTCAATTGTAAACCACAAGCTAGAATATTTAAGGGCTAGATATAAAGCATCTGCAAGCTTTTCCTTATGGAAAAAAAGAGTTGGTTGCAGTTATAAAAATTATATCAAAAGTGACCAAATCAACTTTTGACAAAAATGCATAGGAAATCTGCTCATTAGATCATTGATTTTGATTCATTCAAGATATTATTGGATATTTTACTGTAGGAATTGAATTACGTTAGAAAATCAAAGGAAAATTAGATAAAAGTAGAAATAAATGTAGCAAGGGCAATGGAAGAACAGACACACTGTTGAAGGCAAAACTGCTTTCACAGAATGAGAAAGGATGTTCTATTAAATGACATGAAGAAGAGGGAAACTGTTTTACAAACTATTCTTCCTTTGGATTATACTGTCCAACTTGAGGTTGAAAGACTGAAGACAGGTCGGAGATCTGAAGGACTTTTCATTGCAGAAGCAGTGACAGAAAATGAGATTCTAATGTTTACGAGAAAAGGCCACACAAAGGGAATTATTTAGTCTAAAAAAAAAAGATGGTGGGTTGGTGACTTCACAATGACCTTTAAAATATATATTAAAAAATGAGTTCAAGGAGCTATAACAGCCTTCTAGCTCAACAGAGAAAAACCAAGGAAATAATCTGAAGTTAACGTGCATGCTAGACATCAGTATAAAGTGACGGTTGTTAGCCACCCTTGTGAAGTCATGGAGTTTCTTACTCAGGGGCCTTGGTCGTTAAAAGGAGATCAATTTTCATCTGCTTAAATGACTGGCTAAATCTCCTTCATCCTCCTGATTCTCTCTCTGGAGAAACAGATTCCTTGACCTGGCTTAGCAATCCATCCCTAAGCCAAATAACTTTCAAGCTCAGGAAGCACCGCAGCATAATTCTCCTAAATAGATCCGGCTCCAGCTTAGACCCATTTCCTCTTGTTCAGTCCTGGGTGGAGAGAAAGGCGCGTTGGCTGCAGTGCGCCCATACAGAATGGTCCTGACAGTTCGAGACAGCCATTACAAGCTCTAGCCCCACTTTCTCACAAACGACATCCACATCATCGATACGTGGTACTTTTTGGTCCACCTCTCAATCCAGCTTTTTGTTTGTTTATTTGTTTGTTTACACAATCAATTTCGATACTTCAATACACAGTGTGAATGGAAGTACTTCTGGAATCTCTCCGTTCTTTAGCGCAAGCGAACACGTTTTGATGACGAATTCACATCCTCAGACTTCTCTGAGATTTTTACAGGACTCACGTTTCCAGGTTTTCAGGGGTGAACCATCCGTTCACCGAACAGTCACGGCAATTAACCACACCACAGTCGGGTCCTGGATTGCGCTGCCCCTTTTGCTTCCTAAAACTCAAACGTGTTATGGTTTCTCAGTCAATTAGTCAAAAACTCATGCCAATGCCGAAATAGAGTTTTCAGCTAGCTTTCAATATAATAATAATAATAATAATAATAATAATAATAATAATAATAATAATAATAATAATATGGAATTCGGCAGCCAAGTCGGTAAGGAAGTGTTCAAATGAGTCTCGGCAAACAGAAAGCAAAATTAAAACACGTTCTCAACTCACTTTTCCTCCCCTGACGGACTTAATTCTCAAGTATCCAGTAAATGCGCGTCTTCTTCTGTTTCTTCAGTTGAACGGGCACCAGTCTGTTCTTAATTACCCCTCACCCAGACTCACACAAGGTCCCTGGAAGTGGTGCCTTACACGCTCAGATTCTCCCGCCTACTTAACACTCAGACCGCCTCACGCGTCCTCTCTGGTTAGAAGCCTGCAGTACTCATGATTGGCACTGGGTGTGCAAACCCAGGCTTCGAGCGTGTCCAACAGTGTTAGGGTTATAGCACCTTCCATCCCTCCAGCTGTAACTTCTGACGATTCCCTTTGATTCCTTCTTCTACTTTTCTTAATAATCGTGTTTGGCCTGGCTGAGCGTCGCACGCCTTTATTCCCACACCTCAGGAGGGAGGTCGAGGCACGGCTGCCCACCGTGAGTTCGAGCCCAGCCGATTCTACAGAGTGATTCTTGGACAACCAGGTTCACATAGAGAGACACAGACGCAACGCGTAAATATTTAGGATTTTTTATACCACACTTAGGTCTGTGGTGGCTTTTCCTACCTCGACGACTTGGTACCGTTTCTTTAACTAGCATTTCTCACAACACAAATGATACACTTCATTTTCACGGCCTTTATCATTCTCAAGTATGTGTGTGTGTGTGTGTGTGTGTTTGTGGGAATGTGTCTCTGTGAGTGTGTGTGTGTGTATGTGAGTGTGTGTGAGAGTGCATGTGTGAGTGTGTGTGAGTGTGTGTATGAGAGTGTGAGTGTGTGGGTGTGTGGGAGTGTGTGTGTGTTTGTGGGTATGTGTGTGTGAGTGTGTATATGAGTGTGTGTGTATGAGTGTTTGTGAATGTGTGTAAATCTGTGTGTAAGTGTGTAACTGTGTGAGGGTGTGTGAGTGTGTGTTTGAATGTGTGTGTGTGAATGTGTGTGAGTGTGTGAGTGTGTGTGTGAGTGTGTGTGAGTTTGTGTTTGTGTGATTGTGTGTGTGTGAGTGTGTGTGTTTGTGTGTGAGTTTGTTAGTGTGTGTGTGTGTGTGAGTGTGTGTGTTAGTGTGTTTCTGTGAGTGTGTGTGAGTGTGTGAGTGTGTGTGTGAGTTTATGAGTGTGTGAGTGAGTATGTGAGTGTGAGCATCTCTGTCTACTTCGTTTTCCCCCGTGGACCCGAATGTAAGGACGAGCACCGCACTGACCGCTGGTGTAATAACAATATGTGGTTGGAAAACGTCGTTTTCGGGATAAAAAGTGAGTTCACTTCATGTCCAGGTTCCACCAGCTCCTTGAGTCCAGGATGGGGATTTGCACCGCCGTCTGGACCGATTGTCGGTCACGTGGGTGTCAGACCGTAAGAGCCGCACTACCGTTGTGTCCGTGAGTGTGTCTTACCGCAGGTTACAGGAACGAGGTCAGAGCCTCCAGCTGGTTCTGGCTCCGGCCATGTCCTTCAGCCGAGTGTGTCCTCCTTTGCTCTACTGATGCACTTTTTACGCCTGTTTTCTTTTCTCCAGCTATTGCGTCCTTTGGCTATGTATCGATCTTCCTTTAACAAACGTATCAAATTTGTCATTTAAATCACGACGGTTCCTCATTGTTCTGTTAACTTGTTCACATTATTTGCATTGCTTAGCGTTTCCCTCGAATTATGATTTTAATTATTTCGTATTAATTGGACGACGTCCTTCAGTTTCTGTTATTTCCTTGGTTTGTTTTTTGTTTCATTTTTGGACAGGGTGTCGGGCAGCCCAGGCCAGCTTAAACTTGGGCCAATTAGCGGAGGACACCAATTCCTGTCCCTTTCTTTCTTTCCTTTTTTCTTTTTTGATACTCTTTCAAGAAAGTGATTGTTTCCTTAAAGACCCTTAGCAGTTGTGGTCTCCGAATGCGACTATGAAAATTTCTGTGCCCGGTAAACAAGTTGAGTCCACCACTGTGACATGTTAACTTTGAAGTCAAAGGGCTTCTCCTAGTCATGGGCTTCAGGCAGACAGTCAGTTGTGCCAGATTGACCTCCGTTGCCTTTGGGTACGATTTGTGAATGATCTGTAGAGCATTTTAAGTTGTAAGCTATGTCGGCACCATCTTTAGGTGTTTCAGTTGACTGCGGTGTGAGCCTTAGGAGACACTGTATAGCCTGGTGAAGTTCAGAACCCCTTAATTCACAAGTCACTCTAGACAGAGTGTAAACTGTAAGGGATGCCGTCAGTATCCATAGGTCACACAAGAGGGGAGCCACTCTGAGTGACAAGGCACTTCTACTACAGTAGGAAGACGTAGTAATCATGTTTCTCATGTTGTGATGGGTGAGAAATTCTGGTAGGCTCTGAGGGTTACATATCATTGTTCCCAGAGTACAGGGTATGTCGTTGTTTACGGACTACATAGGAGACTTCACGTGCACTCTATCAACTGACACACTCAAAAAGATACTCCAGTACTTCTTTGGACCAAAGATTGTTGTATCCATTCAGAGATAAACGTGTTGAAATCTTTATGTGCTTTATGATATCATGGGATCCCCTATCATGGGTCCCTACCCGTGAAATCTCTTAGAATATGTGTTATGAATCTTTCTATTTACTAAAAAAGGGTGAGGACTGTTTTCTGAAGCTTCTGTAGGCCAAAAGACTCAGACTAATCTTGTTGGCTACAATTTTCTTAGACAGGAGTAGATATGGTATGTCGCTAATTCAGGGAACTGGTTTGTGGAGCTTCTAGGTGTAGCCAACCGAGCTGCATGCATCACAAGGCCCTAGCTGAATCTGACAAAACAGTGTGCTGTACAAAGTTGCCTGTGTGTTTAGATCGCATAGCCTGGATGCTGTCTCCCAGGTAATGCACCTGTATAGATCTCCAGCAAGTTCCTAAGCTAGGCTCAGATAAAATGAACAACGGGAGCTCCTTCAATAGTAACTTCTTTGCAGAGTTTGCTGGGTGGGATTTTCTGTGGCTCTTTTTTCAATCCTGGCTCACCAAGTTTAGTTCTTCTCCATTCAGCATTAACCTTAAGCAATGAAGCATCTCTTGTGGTTGAATTCTTCCCAAAGTCATTTGTATCATGTGCTCAGCGACATCTCTGCCTCGTCATTACAGCACCTAGCATGAAGCTTTCGGGGATACAAGATACTTATTTTATTTTTGTTTGGGTTTTTGTAAAAAAAAAAAAAAAAAAAAAAATAGTCTAGAAACCTCCAGTAAGCCTTTTGTTCTAAATACCCCCTCCCCCGCACACACACACTTCAAAGTGTATAATAGTAACTCTGCCTAGTACACAACATCGTTCTTGGGATGAAATTATTAAAACTGCAAGGTGTTTTAAATATAAAATGGCTGGCACAGGACACAAAGACTATCTGTTTCATCACTGGATTTATGGCACAGTATCTCTACCCTGGTACCTGGCAATCAATAAACTCTACGTGAATAAAGGGAAGGTTACATTAGTATGTGGAGATCAAAGGAGCCAATAAAGCTAATTGCTGCTAATACTTATTAACATGATGCTGTGTTTGATATTCTCCTCACGTTTTGCGACTGAAGGTTAGGATTTGGTAGTATCCAAAATTATTATGAGGGTAGAGAATTGGACAATAGGTAAAACCAAAGCAGGTGAAACACCTGGTTTCCCATGTGGTGGACAAGGTGATACACCTGGTTTCCCATGTGTGCATGAGGTGATACACCTGGTTTCCCATGTGTGCATGAGGTGATACACCTGGTTGTCCATGTGGTGCACTACGGGTCATTTAGTTACATTTTTCAGAGCCTTGCTTCGAAGGGCTGTGCAGGATCACCCACTTTCCCTTAAAGAGTCTGTCGCCAGTATGACCATGACGTTACATGAAGAGAAACTGGTACTTCAAAAATAAAAGTGAGACAAGAATTTTTCCTAATATGCTTTCTTTTACATTATTCGACAGTAAGAGGGAAATTAACCAGATAGCAAACAAGAAAGATAACCACAAAAAAAAAAAAAAAAAAAAAAAAAAAAAAACCCTCACATTTTTTTTGAAGTGTGACTGCTCATTTTTCTCTATGAAATGGGTCAATTGGACAATAACACTGAATCCTTTTAATAACCATAGGGGACATCTTGTTCTTAAATTACAAAGAAAAATCTTAATAACACCGACTTACACTCATTACGTGACTCCTTGTATTTTGAGATAACAGTGTAGCAAAAGAACAGGATAGAAAACAGCTCTTGTCTGGGAACTAGAGAGAGATGAACTGAAAGAACACCTAAAATGTGTTTGAAAAGAGAGTTGGAGAGGAGGAAGAAAAAGAGGAGGAAGAGGGAGAAAGACGTCAAGAAGGGAGGCAGGCAGCCAGACAGTCTTAGGGACAGCATCGAGCAAGAAGATGGAATAAGGAATATATTTTTTCCTCGAAATAGGAATCAAATAGAGAGTTAGGATGAAGGTGGCAAGTCTTGGACTTCTATCATCCCGATTGAATTTGAACACCTTTATATTGACCCTGGATTACTTGGAGTTGAGTCAGGTATTGATTTTCTGTGAGCTTCAACATCCTAAATTCTAATAAGAGAACTGATATATGCAATGTCATGATGCTACAAAAAAGGCAATATCTACACAAATATAAAAGAAGAAAAGAAGTTTTGGGTATGTGATGTGGGAGAGGCAAACAGGACTGGAGCTAGGTGTTTAGTGAGTTCTCTGTCGCTCTGTCTCTCTCTCATGCGTATTTGTAGAAAGAAAGAAAAAAATATGTGTCATTAAGGATTCTCATAAAATTTTAACCTCTTCATTTCATCATCAAGAGGAATGCAAATAATGCTTCTGTTGTTGGCTTGTGCATTTTACAGTTGAATAGCGGAGAGTGCCTTCAAGTTCACCTAGTGTGGTATCTATTTTTCACTATCCTAGCACATAAACATCCATCTTCCTGGTCTGAAGGCATCTGTGCCGTGTTATCTGTCGGTTAAAAAATAATCACGAATACCCTGCACCAAAGGGGGATTAAAATCTCAAAGCATCAACTGTATATAGCAGAGTTCTTTAAAGCTGGAAATAGCCTCTAGGCCTTAGCTCAGTGTCAGAATTTCTCTCAATGTGGAAAGGACCACAGCTCGGAAGGCAGTGATGACAGCTGTAATTCTGAAAGGGCTGAGGAACAGGGCCGGCTGTGCTCTCTTTCTCCTCCACTGCTGTCTTATACTTAGTGCATATTGGTCAGCTAATTCTGATTGAGCTCGTATGTGTCTTTCTACATCATGTGCCTCCCTAGGTAGGAATCTGAAGCAGATGCTTTTTGACTTCCTACTATTCTGAGTCTCTTTAATGTGTGCAACTATGTTTTATCATAGTCAGTGTGGGAAAACAGAAGCCACCACTGAATAACGTTTATAGGATTATTTTTGAATTAGTCACAGACATACTACAGACGTAGAGAAATTTCATCCTGATCCCTAAATGTCAGCCTCCTGAAAACTCTGAATGCCCATCTTTGCTTGTGCAGGTTTTCCTAAAGACTTAAGTAATTTAATTTGATCATAATAGTTCTTTCCTTTTTAAGTCTTAGCATCATGCTAAATGCTAAATTTTTTTTCTGATTTTTTTTAATCCCCTTTCCTTTTAGTGTCATCCTGGAAAGAAAGCTATCTTAGAAATGGGAAATTAGAGTTAAATCACCTTAGGTGACAACTATAACCTGAGCTTAACCTTTAGAAACCATTAATAATTTTATCTGTAAAATGACCATATTCCAATCAGATAGCATTCGAATTTACCTCAATGTAGGCATTCCACTCTTGTTACATTACATCCTCTTCTGAAGAAATATAATATTCAGTTTTATTTTGAGTAACATTTATACATTCTAGAATTTTCTCCTATAACCTACATACATACACAAAACAATATCAAAGTACAATCCACTCAGTTTAGCCTCATTAATCCTCAGATTTTACTCAAAACAGCTCTTGTTGATATAAGAAAGGCAAGGGTCTTTAGAGACAGCACAGCAGGTCAGATGCCAGCTGTTCTTATACGGGGTGGGATACAGTTCACAGCACCCAGGACTGGCAACCCACAGTGACCTGTAACTCAGGCTCAGGATCCGACACACTGGCTTGTGTATTTAATGTATCATATCTACCTACAAAAACATACACATGGGCATGTTTCAGAGTTGGCCAAATATAAGATAAACAGAGAAGTTTAAAATTTGTTTTTTGAAAGGTCCATATAAACAATGTGACATTTTTCCTTCATGGATGCATTACCTGTCAATTAAATTGGCATAGGCAGGAAATAGAAGATGGGACATCCAGGAAGCCTAGAGTATTCTGGGATAGAGCCAGGCTGCAGATCAGCCAGGAAGATATGAGGATATGAATTCATGATCCCTGAGCACAGGTAACCAACCACATGGTAGAACGTAGATTAAAATAAATTAGTCTATCTTAAGTTACAGTTGCCATCGAGAAGAGCCTAGCTATATAAGTCAACACTTCCTTTAGTATTGTTTGATTAATAATGGAAAAATGTAAAAGTCACGCAGAAGCAACAGTGCTCCAGGGTACTGTTTCTCTGAGTTTGGGCACACCGAACTCTGACCACTGCTGATTGCAGAGGGTTTGAGCTGAGGAACCACAGGGATAAGACTCACCGAGGAAGGCATGGTGTCTTGCTGGCCTTCCACGGGCTGGTATTGTTTCTTGGCTTTCTTTGCTGCTCTGGTTTGTTTTCCATCACTTAGCACCACAGAAAAGTCTTAAGATTTACTGACTGCGACTGATCTATTTATTTTTCCTCTAGAAAACCCACTCTCTACTCAAAACTTTTGTTTTATAGCCCTCACCTCAGATTCCCCTAGTCTTTCAATAACTTTTCACTCACGACCATATAAACAAAACCGCATTTCATCTTTTCATGTTCTCTTTAGAAAAGACCAGATGTCAAGTCAGACTTGGTTTGAATCTAGACTAGTAGGTCATTGAGCTTTATTCTGATGTGTAGGGCCAAGACCACCCCCCAAACTCTGATTTTACAAAATGTAGCACCCCCACCTGGAGATGTGGCTTTTCACAGAGGGTGGTGTTAAATTCTGCCTGTATCCCAACAGTCATGAGATCATGAAAACAGCCATCTTACCTAAGATCTATTGTAATCACCACAGTAAATGAAAAATAAGTCTCCACCTTTGGAGATTGCTGTGTTCGCTAAACTGACAGTGTGAAATAACATTGTCTGCTCCACAGAAAGGCTTTGAGTAGGATGTTTTATGACTTTGCTGGATTATGACCCCATTACTGCCATTAACACAATTTGTAAAGATAAAACTAAAATAATAGATGAAGCAAGTGTTCCAAAGAGAAACACATCACATTAATTGTCCTTAATTGACTTAAGTGGTTGAAAATCAAGTAGTGGTACGTCTTAGTTCAAATTGATTGTTCATATTGAAGGAAGAATCTAAGAAAGAGTGGATTATTTGTATCCATTCAAACAATATTTAGCAGCTGAGGTAATGACTAGTAATAGTAAATGATCATTAAATGTTGAAAGAATTGAACAATTATCTCTTTATGATATTTTCTACAATCAGTGAAGATGAGAATATTTCCAGCTTGCTTGTTTTTTTTTTTTTTTTTTCAGGCCGTCTACCTGGAACAAACTCCAGAGGCTTGACATGACAATCCATCCAGTGCTGGCTTCTCTTCCCTCCCATGTGTTCCCTAAGTGCTGAAAGTACCACCTTCAAATAGGTACAGCCATTATCTCTGGTGTCTGGGCACTTCAGTCCCTTTCGGGAGAGTGGGAGGATGAGTTGTCCTTGATGTGCAACAGCCCGGTCATGAAATAAGTAATGGAGGCTCTGTGCTGGACAAAATTGCCCATATCAGCACTCAATCCCAATCCTGGGTGTCCATTTCAAAGGAATATTGAGTAACAGAAAAGGTAATTCTAAGAGCAATGTCACCACCTGGGTTGAATTCTGAAATGAAAGTTTGATAGGAATGAGAAGTCTGATGAAAATTCAATGGTGTATTCTGGTTAATGCCGTATCAAGGTTAACTTCCTAATTCTGGAAGTTAATAGAGAACATTGTGTTCCAATGCACGGGAGTAAAGCAGGTGAATGACAAACTGTGGCTTCTGGCCTGCACGATATTTCTAAAGGTCTACAGTTATTCAATCATACAACGCTCATTGAGGGTTGGGTATGGTCTGACATGTGTCTAAAACAACCATGGACAAGAGGGATAGGGACAGGAGGATCAGGAATTCAAGGACAGCAGCAACTTCACAGGAAGTTGGAGGCCAGTCCATATGATATGGAAATCCTTGTGGAGAGCGGGTGTGGCAGCAGTCCTAAGATGGCACTTGGGACTCCAGCCTAGTCTTGGGACTAGCACCTGACTTCCTCCTGCCCCCAAGATTAGCCACTCCTACCGTGCGAGCTGCGCAGGCGCACCCATGACAGGAGATCAGGCCAGATGACGTGGACCTATGAACCGCAGCCACGCAACATGGACTGAGGAGGTGGAGTTGAGAGAGGATAAAGGAACTGCGCTTGGGGACGGGGAGAGGAGAAAGGGAAACAGAAAAAGAAGCAGAAAAAGAGACAGAAAGGGGACAGAAAAATTTTCACTGGCATTCTGTAAGGTTCCTGAATAAACCGCTTTGAGAAAAACGCTGTGTCGTTGCTCCTTTTCTGATGATCGGAGACGGTAGCGACAAATCCATTTTAGAAGAAACCGATAAAATTATGAATAAGTCAATATTTATTTATGTAAGTACTTCTTTATGTAAATAAGTAAAAAATAATATAATAAGCAAAAATAAAAATTAGAACTGCAATGGCAGATGCTGAAGTAAAAATATTAGATATTTGCTCACTGGGATTAGGGAACGAGAGCAGATATTCTAGAGAATGGTCTGTGTAGGTGAGTGACTTATACAGAAACACAGAAGAGTGACGGCTAAGAGGTCATAGTAAGCATGGTTAGCACATGAAAAATACACTATCCATACTACATCTCTCAATCCTCACACTATTATTAAACAAAGTAGGGAGTGTGAAAGTGTGTGAGAGAGAGAGAAAGAATGTATGTGGGGGGGAGGGAGGGAGGAAAGGGGAGGGAGGAGAAAGAAAGAGAGAGAATGGAGCAGAAAGCAATGGGTATAAAGCTCAATTTGCCTTTTGGGTGTACACCACACACACACACACACACACACACACACACACACACACACAGAGAGAGAGAGAGAGAGAGAGAGAGAGAGAGAGAGAGAGAGAAACAGAGACAGAGACAGAGAGAACATAGGTATGTATGTACCATTTATAAACATTCTGAATTACAAGGGATTTTCTCAGAATGGACAGATTCTGGAGACACGGAGTCACCTCCATGACCTTAGCTTCATTGCTGACCATGTTCTGAAAGCAGCATCCATTAGCCAAAGTGAGGTGGAGGACACGTAACAAGAGACAGAAAGCATGAGTGTGAATGAGGAAGTCCACACAATAGTGGCCAAAAAGAGCAGCAGGCCGACATTTACAGGGCTGGGATGGAGGGATGCTCGGTGTTTTAGAAACACGCTCCCATTGCAGAGGAGCCAGAGTCAATTCCCAGCAGCCGGATCCATCAGTTTACAACTCCTAGAACTCCAGGTCTGGAGGATGCGATGCCCCTTTCAGTGTTCTACAAACAAGCAGGCATACACATCATTCAAAACAAATGCATTTCATTAAACCAACGATTTCTTATTTATCACTTTACTCATTAATATTTCAGATGATATTCCCCTTCCTGATTATCCTGCCACAAAGCCCCAACCCCATCCTCCACTCCTCCTTTTCTTTGCCTCTATGAGGGTGCTCCTGCACCCACCCACTCCTGCCTCAGCGTTCTAACATTCCCCTACTCTGTGACATCATGCCTCCACAGGACCAAGGGCCTTCTCTCCCACTGATGTCAGACAAGGCCATCCTCTGCTACACATGGAGCTGGAGACATGGGTCCCTCCATGTGTACTCTTTGGTAGGTGGTTTAGTCTCTGGGAGCTCTAGGTGGTCCAGTTGGTTGATATTATTCTTCTTATGAGGTTGCAATTCCCTTCAGCTCCTTCAGACCTTCCCCTAGCTCTTTCATTGGTGACCCCAATATCAGTCCAATGGTGAGCTATGAGTATCTGCATCTGTATTGATCAGGTATTGGTAGAGCCTCTCAGGGAACAGCCATACCAGGTTCCTATCGACAAGTGCTTCTTGGTATCGGCAATTGTGTGGGGGTTTGCTGTCTGCAGATGAGATGGATCTCTAGGTGGGATGAAAACCAATGAAATTTAATTGCAGTTTCCTAAAGGAATATGGAGAAGGAGTCTTACCAGAGTCAAAGTGACTTAGAGACTGTTGCTGTTATGAAACTTTGAACCAGGGAGCACATTGTACCCCATAAGCATGTCTACAGGCCAAACACCATTTATCTCAGTGGATCAGTTTGTGAAAGCCTCTTCTAAGTAGCATAAATGGTCTGAGTTTCTTCACAAATATTAAGCAAATAGCATTTAGAATAAAGAGTCTCAGTAGCAAGAAAACAAAACAAGGAAGCGTGGTTTGTGATTTGTGCCTTTGCACAGACTATCTGAATGATTTTTACCCATCATGCTTTATTTATGTGTCTCAATTGTATTATCCACACAAACAAAGGAGGTCCTAAATGCACCCCAAAACTACACTTGACCATTAGGTAGTAGCTAATTGGAAAGTACCAAGCAGAAATGGAAGAAGAGGGTCTGATGTGATGTCACGGCAGTTTGCTGTAGACCAGCATAATCACGGAATGGTGTTCAGCGATTACACAAAAAGCTGAGCAATGCCAATTTTACCAAGTGTGATTTATACAGTACATACGTTAGAGTGTAATGGAAACATAGCACTTGCTTAAATTAGCTAATAACATTAACATCACAATAATTAACTGAATTTGAAAATGTAATGTCTAAATGTACTTGGAAGAGAATTAAGGTTGCAGCCTACAACTTGTATTTTTTTTTTCCTACTCCCAGTATTTTATAAATGCTTAGAGATAGGGTAGCAGAGACATACTAACAATTATAATAAGTGAAAGTGCTTCAGGGATGAAGAGAAAGGACCACCTAAGTTAAATAAGAAAGATGGAAAATGTTACAGGTGAGTGTGTGCGTGTGTGTGTGTGCATCTGTGTGTGTACACTCATGCTAGTGAAGAAGTGAGGACTATTTCCAAAAAGAACTGTGAGGTCATTATAAATGGGAGGCATTGATGTAAATTTAGCATGATTGGTGAGGACTAAGAAAGGAAATGGAATGAGTACTGTCAGCAGGAAGCTATTTTGATTAGATTTGGTTTTGAAGAATGGCGATAACTATGCTATTGTACACTGACCTAATCAGGTCACATCTGGAATATTAGGTTCAATTATAAGTGTCCCATTTTGAGAAGAGTGCTGACAGACAGAACACAGGAAAAAGCTACTGAAAAGGAAACTCTCTGTAGTAAGTAGCATTTATACCCGTTCCTACTAGTGGACCCAAGACCTAGAACTTTCTTTTGATTACTAATCCCAAGTTCCTGACAGTTTCCCTGGAATTCAACACTAAGCTCTGTCAAGAATGCAAACGTTTAGAACCCATGGAAATGTGCAGGAGACAGAACAGGGCAGTGGAGGAGGGTAAACCTATATTCATCAGTCTGATGGGTTAATCCAGCCCTACTGTGTAAGAGAGAATAGAGCGTGCTGAGGACACTTCATCACTTGACACAGTGCTGGTCCACACATCTAAAGATCATCTTTAAAAAAAGACATCCTAGCTCTTTGAATTGTTGAGATAGGAGTACTCGTGTGTGTGTTTGTGTGTGTCTGTGTATGTGTGTGGTATGTGTGGTGTGTGTGGTGTGCATCTGTGTGTGTGTGTGTGTCTCTTTTTGTGTGTGTATATGTGTGTAGGAGTCCAAGCACAGTTGAAACTGTGGTTGTACTGATTGAAAATTCAAAAATCCCTCTGGACATCTCCACATAGAAGCTAAAGCGATTTGAAGATGAAAATCCTAGTCCTGCCACTTCAGAGAGGGAAGCAATCAAGCTAAAGGATACTGGGCTATCCCTTGATGATGGTTCATCCCCAAAGAGACTAGATTAAATAGAGTGATTCATTATTGCTTTATGTAATCGACTATGGGCAATGGGTAAAGTTATAACCGAGGTAGCTTTCACTTGAAGAAAAAATGGAAGTAAGCAAGGACATGAACCCACATGGTATCTAAATTTGAAATAAGATGTTATCTAAAAGATTGTCATTTCTAGAGGTATTCAGAGAAGAGCTGTCAGGTAGGTGGCCCAAAATTCTGTCATTAAAATCTTGGTTTTTGAGTGAGTCATAATTTTGCTCTGGTCTACAAGGCATAATCTTAATCAAGTCACCTGGTATCTCTGAAGTTTAATAGAAGAATATACAAACAAGGTTTATAAATTCTTTTTTCCCCTTTTTCTTATTGGATATTCTCTGTATTTACATTTCAAATGTTATCTACTTTCCGTGAACCCCATCATCCTCCCCTTGCCTCCATGAAGGTGCTCCCTCTCCTAACCTCCCTCTCCAACCTCAGTGCCTTGACATTCCCCTATACTGGGAAAAAGGGCCTTGGCTGATGTAGCTAACACTATATCTGGAATCCCAAGAAGCCTGCCTTCTAGACATGACAAGAATATCTTCCTCATAGGCCTAGATCACCTGCACGCAACCTATACAGAATCAGGCCACACCAAATCTCGGCACAGATGAAGTTGATAGCATCCTAATGGCAGGATATGATGGAGAACATTCCAACTTGTACTCAGTACTCAGAAGGTAGAGGCAGGTTGTTCTCTGTGAGTTTGAGACCACCCTGGTTTTGTTAAACCAGAGAGTTCCAGTTAGCCAGGGTTACCTTGATGAAACTTTGTCATATATATAACTTTGCTCTATAACTATTATAAATAAAAACATATAATAATTATGGAAATAAATTTAGAGTGGATATGAGTATATATTGGAAAAGGGGATTGGAAAGGATGGTGGAGAGTATATAGGGTCAAAATATATTATATATATATATGTATAATAAAGAAAAATAATAAGATTTTAGGGACAAAAAGTATTAACTGGAAACATAGCCTCTTAGGAACGAGATACAGCATTTCCTAATTATCTATCCTTCATAGAACTGAATGTTGTGATGGAGGACCTCACACTTACACGCAAAGAGCATTTCTTTATATTTATAATCTCAAACATCCTACCGTGAGGCAGGAACAGAAAACAAGAGAATAGAATAGGCTGAAGTTTTGGGACAGCCAGCATGGAGTACGTGTATGTAGCAAAGGAAATAAAAAGACTTTTTCTCAAGCAATATGAAAGGCAGGAACTGACATCTGAGGTTGGACTCTGACCACAAGGGCTCCCCTGCGTACAGGCATAATACATAGAAAGAGAAGATTGAATGATTTACAACTGATAAAAACATTAATAGCAATGAGACATATGTAGCAACAATTAAAAACAGGCAAGCAATTTGAGTGAAAAGGGACCATGGGGGTGAGAAAATGATGCCTTTATATCTTAATTTAAAACTATTTTTAAAGATACATAAAATTTTAGATAACTAAAATTTTCATGAAAAAAAGCTTTAGCCTATCCTGTAGTATTTTAGAGTATTTTTAAAATAATTTTGCTCTATTGTATATTATTTTCTGAGTTGCTTTTGTGCTAACCACTCAAAGAATATAAATGCATAAGCAGAGGCCTTATATCCCTAGAATAGAAACAATAGCCTCAAACATGGATCTTAATAAATGCTTGTGGAATACAAGAATGTTTGAACCCAAGATTAATCTTTCCTATGTTCTACTTTTCCTTCTTGCTTCCTCCCAAATCTCATGAGAATGCCTCCCATTGGTAGATACTATACAGGAACCATATGGAAAAAAGCCTTTGGAATGTGGACCCTTCTTCTCTTTCCCTAAGAATGTGACTGTGGTAAACATTGATTTGAAATGAGTTAATCTATTGTGAGGCAGGTGGAGTCATACTCAGTGTCACACAACTACTTTTTTGCTACCTCACTTGAAGCATGGTAACTTCTCCAAGGTACCAGTAAACATGCACACATAGGCCATATTGAGCTATAGAAGAGGCTCGGAAAGTCTATGAACACCTAGGCATGGTTTAACAAAAGTAGTACTGAATGCCAAATAAGCAGAAGCCGGAAGGAAATCACCCTGGGCAGAACAAAGACTGGCTGTGGTGGTTGCTGTGGGTGTTATTTTGTTGTAGCCTTGGTCAATTGTTGCTCTCATGACTAATGAGCTGCACCCTAGGTATCACAGCAGCCAGGAATGGAGACTGGTGTAAGCTACATGCAGGTGTGTAATCAGCTAATGGAAGTGACAGTTAAGACGATGTATAACCAGGGTGTTGAAAAATGAATTATCCATGTGGTTTAAATGAGTCAGATGATATATTGGAACACCGTGGGGCTTAATACAAAGCGTGGCATTCAGGATGGAAGATCCAAATTCTAACTCTGGCTCTAACACAGACCACGTTCATGAGACAGAATGAGTCATTTCAACCGCACCATACTGTGGTTTTTCTCCCCAGTCAAATCAATTCAGCACGATGTACTGTACTGGCCACTTACATCCCAGGATCCTGTCAGGAAACAAGGGAGGCACCAGCCACTGCAGCATTTTCTGTGCAAAACAAGGTGTCTGCTTTGTGCAGAACAGTGGTCCTGTATATGACTGTTAAACCAGGGCAGTCAGAAAATCAAGGCACATTTCAAGCTGTGGTGGTCTCTAATGTTGTATAATGCATTAGAAATATTAGAATCCACTGCTATGAACCCACCCTCCCATTATGTTAATTTGTATATCATACAAAATTTAGAATTAGACTCCACTGTAGTTCTGCCAAGTGTTGCCAATCATTTGCAGTGTTTTGTCATCACCCATAAAATCCCTTCAGGCCTAAAATATGTGGCCTTTTCGCTGCATTCACAATCTTATATTTAGACCCAGCCAGCAGGTCCTTTAGGTTGCTCCAAACCAAATAAACTCTAAAGCCCACACAGTATTAGATCACTACTGAGACGAAGGTGTGCAGGCTGGAGGAAAAGCACCAAACTCGGGGCAAAAGGAATCACCAGGCAAGCATTAGGCTTGGAGGTTCTTGGAGCATTGGAAAGGAACAAAGCAAGGAATCAAAAGAACCTAAGTGAGATGGCAGGTCTGTCACTTAGGATGTAACACAGATCCATCTTGCATAGGTCTTTGGACCTCAGCTCTGGATACTATATTTTAGTAGATAGACAAAAGCAAGAAGG
Source organism: Micromys minutus (assembly GCF_963924665.1). Lineage (NCBI taxonomy): Eukaryota > Metazoa > Chordata > Mammalia > Rodentia > Muridae > Micromys > Micromys minutus. The sequence goes on from NC_137968.1 coordinate 15,056,511, forward strand.
CACATAATTCATCCATTCACCGTGTTCATAAAACCCTTCAGATCCCTGCTAAAAGGCTACATTACTTGTGGCCTACTAACAGCGTTGACTTTAACCATGTGTCCCTGCACAAGATCATTTTTCTTTGTGTGTCTCAGATTTTTAAGTAAGAAAACCCAGAGTGGTTGTAAAGTCATACTTACAGCAGTATCCTAAGGGTGAACTGAAGAACTAAGACTTCTGCAAACCAATTAAAGTAGTCTATGACACGTAGTGGCATGGTGATGGTGACAACTTTGTACTAAAGCAAAGAGAAAACGAAGTTCAACCCAAATGATTAAAGAAGGACATAAAGAACACCAAACACTCTCCCCAAATCTTTTGCAGAACCAAGATGCTGTCAGTTTTAGTTTGCTTCTGCATACCTTCCCCCACATCCAAGGGGATTTCATGATGCAGGCTGTTGGTAAGCTTTCAGTCTCCTGAGACATCTTCATCAGTGTTGGCAACATCAATCCTTAGGCAGCAATTGCAGCATCACTGAACAAATCCGCTATGGGAGCCAGAAGCAAGATCAATGGTACCAGTGCCATAATCAAAGAGACCTTCACAACCTTAGAAATTAGACACAAAGAGGCAACTACAATAAAAAAAGTTTTTTTTTTTTTTTTTTTTTTTTATTCTTGACTTTGTTTTGTGATCAGCCATCTCACGGATGGAAAATCAGATCAATGTTATTGAACTGTAAACTAGAAGCTTGAAGAAAATGTTATTATAGTAAATGTGTACAATTTATATAACAATGATTATCCCTGTAGTCTCTTCTGACTCCTATCACAAAAATGTGATAAGTTGGGAAGTTTGTAAACTATAGATGCTTAGGGCTTGCAAGATGGCTCAGTGGATAAAGGTACTTGCTAGAAAGCCTGGCCACTTGAGTTTAGACCTAGGGACCCTTACAATTAAAGGAGATCAATAACACTACAGGTTATTCTGTGACCTCCACAGAGATGTGTCCCTGAGAAATACAAATAGACAATTTTTTAAAGAAAAAAAAAAAACTGCAAACATTTCATGCTCATAGGTTTTTGGAGCTAGAAAATCCAAAATCTGGGCACCAGTAGATGTGAGGTCAGCTGAGGCCCTGCTTCCTTCTAACTAGTGGAATCTTTGTGGTGTGTGTACTTGAAAAGAAAGAGCAGGCAGGCTCCCTCAAGCTTGTCAAATGCTCATATTTATGAGGGTGATGCCCTTAAGACCTTATTATGTCTCAAACTCTCTGCCGCTTAACACTTTCACTTTGGGCTATAGGTTCCAGCAGAGAAACCTGAAGGGATAAAAATATTTAAACCAAAGAATCTCCAATTGATGTATCCTTTTCCCAGAAGCACAGGCTTCCTTTTGCATGTTGTTCTCTGTCCACATTTTCAGTGCTTCACTGAAATTTTGTTTCCTGTTGACTCCTTGTTGTTTGTCTGATTCCTCTGCTTAAAACTAATTTTCAGAAACTCCAGTTTCTCTCATCTTACAAATCTTATGTCCAAGTCTCATCTCTCCTTTCTGTGTCTGTTTTGACTATGGTGTGAACTTGTTGGACCTTTACAGTTGTACCCTAAGAATCTTATAGGCATCTAAAAGTCAGTTTTACACATCTGTTCCTAGCATTTCCATAGAAATGAGGACCCCAAATAATGTTCTTTGATAATTTCTCAATTGTTCATGGCATTCAATTTCTAATCAAAGCACTTTAAACTCATCATTTATAAGCTCAGACATAAGAATATTCTTTCTTATATCTAAGCATAGAATTAGCTGCTTCTACACTTACAGCCCCTTTGCTTCCTGTTCTCCTTATATAAATCCAACTCATCATTTCTTCTGCTCACATTTTATGTTTATCAAGATAGAATTTTTTAAATCACTATCATTCCCATAAAGCAACATCAATACATAAAATTTGGCTAGCAGGATAGACTTGTGGGGAGTAGCAAAAATGAGGTAAGTAAGAAGAGAGAGGGGGGAGTTTACAGAATAAAGCTGGAAATAAAATCATAAAAGGTAAGCACATGAACAAAATTATAGAACATGAATACCGAAATCTGGAACAGAACAAAATAACCAAATGGAGCTCAGAAGCATGCCAAATATTAAACAGCAGGTTAGGAAAACAGGATTGAGGCCTATAATGATGAACAAAGGTGTTTTTCAGGATCTCTGGGAAATGGTAATTGTATGGCTTAATCCACTGGTTACTGACCTGATGCTCCTAGTTGGGTCTAGCAAGGTGACTTTAGATCAAGCCCTTCCTAGAGAACTCTGAGGCTGAGAGGTTAGATTCTGGCACCTACATAAAGGGTACATGTGTTATTGTTGTCTGATTGTATCCCCAAAAGGAAGATAGGGGATTCCTCGAGCAAGCTGTCTACCTGTAATAACCAGAGTCTGAATGCTGTGGGTTCAGAAGAGATTCCTCTCCAGGAAAAAAAGTAGTGTTTGGGCAAGACACTAAGACCACACCACCAAACTTATGTGTCCACACATATGTAGACATGCATGTGTGCATGCACACTATATCCGTATAAATGCAGGAATGATTCTAAGTTCTCACTCACAGTTTCTTTTTGTATAAAATGGAAAGCAATAATAACACACACATAACAGAAACAGAGTGACTGGGACCATTGGTTCTGTTGGTTTGAGAGAAGATTTTACAACTAGCTGCCCTCCCAAGTCTACTCAGCCTGTCTAAACTACACTTTGTACATTCTTCCTTTCTTAGTACTCTAGATTGTTACATTCAAGTCTTGGTGATATTAGTCTATCCATACACACAAATACACACACACTGAATATATATTTTCACAGTAAAAATGCATACTGGAACTTACTACATTTGCAGTTTTTCTCTCTCTTGACATTAAAGGCTATAGTTAGTTTCTTCAGAAAGGTGAAGCGCATTTGATTGCTTTTTCCTGTTCTGATTCAATGTATCACACATAGCATCATAGCATATACATGTGTGTGTTTTATATCCACCTCTAAAAAAAAACACCACATTAAATTCAAACACACACACACACACACACACACACAATTACAGAATTCATACAAACTGCCTATGTCCCCTATAGATTAAATTAGGTAAAAACCAACAGCTGCTTTATTCAGTTCAATAATCCCAAAACTAATTCTCTCTGTATACACTTCCACAGTCATACCAAAAACAAAACAAAACAACAACAACAACAACAAACAAGGTACATCCAAACTTTTGAGCAGTCTTTTGTTTAGAGATTTTGGCACAAAAGTAGACATTGCATCCTAAAGTGCCAATGTTTCAATATTCTTAGCAAATGGCTCACCTCCTCTATTTTCTATCCAGGGGCTACTCCCAGCATCTTAGATCCACTTCTTAGATCCTGAACCCCAATGCCTCAAATCTAGTTTGTTACAAATCTCATCCTAAAGTCTCCCTAGCTAAAGAAATCTTATTTATTGTTATGTTATCATACAGCAGAAAGGTGAGTGTAATGCTGACAATTTAAAAATTATAAATTTCACCTGAAACCCTGGAAAATGAGAGTTACTCCCTTAATCTAAAAATTATTAATGAAGATTTTGCGTCTGTCTTTTTCAAAGTTAGCAAACTTTTAAAATATCCATGTAAATCTCAATGCAGTTATTAATGGACCAGGTAAAATATAATTTTTAGGGGAGAGAAGATATGCATGCTCTACTTGATGATGGGATAAATTAATGAGTAGAAATTAGTGGCAGCTAATGTGAAAAACTCTAAACTTTGTACTTATAATTTAAAATGAAAAAAAAAGAAGATTATTCCCTTGGGTTTTAGTTAAAAATGGGCCATATAAAATGTATTAGCTAACCCTTGACAAATTTCGTGGAAACATTATCTTCATGAATAATATTAAGAGCCTTATAATGCTGAAAAGAACTTATCACTATTTTTAGCTAAGATGAGAAGGCAAGGTCTGTTTTTTAGAGGCATCCTGTGTCACCAATAAGCTATCATTAACATGTCCTTCTGTTTCCTTCTGCAAGGCATGGGAGAACTCTGCCAAGTTTTCTGAAGATGATTCTGTTGATACGGTGTTGGTTAAACTCCAAACATGTATTAGGTGACAGTAGAACATATGTTAATCATAGAGAGAAAATATGAAGCAGTCCTTCTCCTTCAAGAGCTTTCTGTCTGATCAGGAAGATACATACATAAATAAATAGCTTCCGTAGGCATCTTTCTATGAATAATAAAGAAAAAGTGGATTCGAATGGGGGACAGATGCTAAAGATCAATAGTTTATGAAAGTGCCATAGAAAGTCAGGAACCCTGAGGAAAACTTGGTACAAGCTTAAAAGCTTTATACTTATTATCAACGTAAACACATCTTTATTATTCAAACTTTCAGTCAGCATAAATGGTGTCTGAAATCTATTATCACCACCTTGAGTTGCATTTGATTTAAAGAGATGAGCTTTTCCTTTTCCCTCCCCTATCTTCGTGTTATTAAGTAACTCTTAACTTTAAGTAATTTAGAAATTAAAATATACATTTTCTAAACTTTATATGGATTTCTCACATCGACTTCCACCCCAACCTCAGAGACCCTTCATAATCCACAGAGGATATTCACATGTTCCCTCACAGACAGCTGAAATGGAGAGTGGTGACAACCCCCTTAGTAAAGATGTCTCCATCAAACTTTCTCTGCTTTTCAAGTGCAGGTTTGTATATAAACAAGAGAAGAATGTGCTTTTCTAACTAAGAAATTTCAATTTCAGCACCCTAATCATGTCAGGATAAGTGTGAGATCCCTGAAAAACCACGAAAGAATTCAGTGACTATTGCTTGTCATTCATTCATAGGTTTGAAATCCAGATGCAAACAACCTGAATATTCTATAGAGTTAAGCTGAAGGAGGAAGGATGTGGGGGGGACAGGTGCCAACGCTGAAAAAATCATGTATAAACCAGATCATAAATACACGCCATGTCCTGATCTGTAATGTATCTTTTATCCTGAAGGCAATGGAAATTTAATAACTGTTTGCTCAATGTAATTGATTTACCCACTTAGAACGAGTTTGCTTCCTTAAGTAAATAAGGCCAGTAATAGAATATCTAGCAAGGGCCTTCATAAAGATATTCTTTCTTCAGGAAGTGTAACTTATCTCTATAGCTGAAATTAGATGAAACCCACTGATCTAATTTATTCAGAATTTCTTATGAGTTAATTAATCCAAAAACTTATAGCTACAAAATTTTATAAGATGTTCATATATCAAATAATTATGTATGTTGAATTCAGGCAAATGCTTTATATATAAGCTTTAGGTAAAAATCATAGACTTTCCCCTGAAGATGGAATCATCATTCAGAGTTCAACCTCCTTTTCTTTGCCACAAATCCCGTGCATAATCCATAATATACATGACCTATTTTTATTTCCTTAGGATGGAACTATGTTCTTAAATGTGCAACACAGTAAAAATATATTTTCGCAAATTTTTAAATTTTCAGAATTGCTGACATTAACATATTTGTTTCTGTCACATTACACAGTTTCTCCCTGCATTTCCTTTCGTCCAGATCCACTCCCTTTGTCTCTCATAAAAAAAAACAGGCTTTTCAGAGATAAAAAATAAAAAAATAATAGATAATCAAATGAGGTAAAAACAACCATATTGAAGTCAGCCATGGCAATAAAACAGTAGAAAAAGAGTCCAAGAGCAGGCCAAAGGAACAGAGGCCTACTTCTTCTCCCAGTTTGGAGTACCAGAAAAATACTAAGCTAATATCTCTATTTATGTCTATATTTGTTACTATGTAAATATATGTTTGTAAGTTTATGTGTGTACATATGTGTATATGTAACATATATGAATATATACATATATAATACATATATGTGTAAATAGTAATATATATATATATATATATATATATATATATATATATATATATATATATATAGCATAGTACTTGGGGCAAACCCATGTAGGCTCTCTGCTTACTGCTTCCATCTGTTTATTCTTACATGTGCTTTGCTTAGTTTTTCAGTGAGTGGGCCTTGTCCTTGTGGTGTCCTTTATCCTCTGTAGCTCTGGACTCTCCACTGGATGCACTTAGTTCTGAGGGAAAATATTTGACGGAGACTTCCCATTGGCCTGTCCTGCTGTGGCTCTCCGAGTCCCTTGACATCTACTGCCAAAGATGTCAAGAGATATCTCTTTGATAATGACTGGATAAGGCACTGATCTACGAGAGTAGCAGAATAACTTTTGGGAGTCTCTTCATTGATACTTATTTTGGTTTTGTTCTTAGTTTATTTTCTTTTGTTTTGTTTGACCAGAGGTGCTTCGTATTACCCTACGTCTTTTAGCTATAGAGTCTCTGGTTTGGGGTTACCATAGCAGTGTTTTGTATGAGTTCCTTCTTGTGGAGTAAGCCTTAAGTCAATTCTGACATTGATTGGTTACTCCTACCACTCTATCTAAACAATGTCCTGATATATTTTCAGGCAGGACAAATTGTAGGTTTTCTGGCTAGGTTAGTGTTTATGTTACTTTCTATAGCCAGGAGATGACTTTCCCACACCAAAACACTAGAACTTAGGGGTAAAGGCTTCATGAAGACACCAGCTAAACTTCTCCATGTTTATTAAGTTGTGTAGATACTGTTGTCCGAAACAGGGCTCCAGGGTCATTCTTAAGAGAATAACCCTTTGGTTTAGGAAAGGCCTGATGTGTTTCCAGTTATTTCATGGGAAAGCCTTGGCCAACAACATAATTGAATACAACCCAGTACTGTGGCCACTGGAAGCCTTGTATGGTAACAAGAGATGGGCAGTAGGTAGTCTTCAAATCTGCCATTACAAGGAGTCCTCCTTAGGATCATGGGTTCCAGGCAGTTTGCCCTGTACTAGGTACTCACACCACCTCCCAACACTTCTCTGATCTAGTATTCTCTCTGTACTCTTTCTACCTGCCTAAAACCAAATTACCTTCCATCCCTACCTGCTCCCAGTTGCTGAAAACCTACTCTGTTTCCACCTATCCTGCAGATAATGTACCCCATCCTCTTTGCCTAACTGTGTCTACAATTTCTAGCTCCTGCCAGTAAGCACTTCTTGGCATCAGCAATAGTGCCTGGGTTTGGCAGCTGCAAACCCAGGATCCCCAGGTGAGGCAGTCTCTGGACTTTTCCTCCAATCCCTGCTCCTCTATTTGTCCCTGTATTTCTTCCCCTGGGTGTTTTGTTCTCCCTTCTAAGAAGAACTGAGGCATCCATGTTCTGGCCATTCTTTTTGAGTTTCATAAGGTCTGTGAATTTTTTCTGGGTATTCATAGCTTTCAGGGACTAGTATCCACTTAGCAGTGAATGCATGCTATGTGTGTTCTTTTGTGACTGGGTTACCTCACTCTGGATGGTAGCTTCTAGCTCCATCCATTCAACTAGGAATTTCATAAAGTTGTTGTTTCTAATAGCTGAGTAGTACTCCACTGTGTAAATGTACCACATTTTCTCTATCCATTCCTTAACTGAAGGACATTTAGGTTCTTTCCAGATTCTGGCTATTATAAATAAGTATTCTATGAACATGGTGAAGCTTGTGTCCTTGTTATATGTTAGAGTGTCTTTGGGGTATATGCCCAGGAGTGGTATAGCTGGGTCCTCAGGTAGGACTAAGTTCAATTTTCTGAGAAACTGCCACACTGACTTCCAGAGTGGTTGTACCAGCTTGCAATCCCACCAACATTTATCAGTTAATTTGTTGAGGAACACCAGTTTTTGATTATATTAAATAAAGCTGTTATAAGCATAGTTGAGCAAGTTTCTTAAGGTACGATGGAATATCCTCTGGGTATATGCCCAAGGATGACATAGCTGGCTCTTGATTAGATCTATTTCCAATTTTCTGAGGAACAACCATATTGAGTGTGAAAGCTTGCCTTTCCACCAATAGGGGTAGAGTGTTCTCCTTGCTCCACAACTTATAGAGCATGAGCTGGCACTGTGTTGTTTTTCTTAGACATTCTAACAGGTATAAGATGAAATCTCAAAGTACTTTTGATTTGAATTTCCCTGGTGGCTCAGAATGTTAATCATTTCTTTAGGTGCTTCACAGCCATTTGAGTTTCGTCTGTTGTTAAGTCTCTGGTATGAACTCTGTTCCATTTTTAATTGGATCGTTTATTTTTTGATATTTAGTTTCTTTGAATTTTTATACAATTTGTGTGTTAGTGCCCTATTGGATGTGACACTGGTAAAAATCTTTTCCTAATTCTGTAGGCTACTGCTTTGTCTAATTAATAACATCTTTGCCTTCTAGAAGCTTCTAAGTTTTAGGAGGTCCCATGTTACCTGTTAATATGAGTTACAGTGATAAAACTGTTGTGGTTTGGTTTCTTTTAATCTTTTTTTTTTTCTTTTCAGAAAGTTATCTCTTATATGAATGCATCAAATACTTTTTTTTAACTTTCTATTCTATAGGGTTAGGTGTATCTGGTTTTATGTTGAGTCTTTGATACTTTCTTAGCACTAAATCCAGCTTGGATTTTTTTTTCTAAAATAAATTTCACCTTAAAAGTCATTAGCTGAATACTTAATGAATCAAAGAATCATATTAATTAGTTAAATTGGCTCAATTGTGATTTTAATCTACTACAACCAACTTTTAGGATAAATCAGATTAGTATAGGAAACAGGTTGACAAGCTAGTTTGGGCCTTCAGTTGGTTGGTTTTACAATGGTAAAGGAAGGTTCTTGGTCAAATTGTCAAGAAACAATTTAAGTTTTATCAATAAAATTATTAGTATGATTTCTAAATTCTTCAAAGTTGTTGGAAAATTTGATTCTTATCCATTCAAACTTAAGACTTAGGTCTTGATTTCCCCTCCATTCCCACAAAAGTACACTTTGGGGATATCTGTGTTCCAGAGAAATAAAAATTTCCATTTCATTTTTTTTAATCTTGTTGATGGTAATGCTAAAGTGTTTGGTGGCTCATAGGTGCTTTAAAGTGTATGAATATTGTTTAAATTGATGGTGGTCTTAATATATGTCTTACTACTATCATGTGGGGATTTTTTCCTCATGGACTTAATCATTGAAACTCACTTATATAATTAATGTTTACTAAGTGCATATTTTTATTACTTAGTGACTTGATATTATGTTTATAAAAATATGCAATGATCCTTTAAGAGATAATACAAAAGAAAAAAAACCTGCCTTAAGGCTGTGCAGGTCGTGTTAGCCCAGGGCATCACTCTTATAATTCCTCGCCTTTGTATAACCTCTGCTCTCCTGCTTTGATTCAGCAAATATGTCTGCCATGACTGTCTTTTCTTTTTAAGAAGACAGAACTGAAAATCTGGAAGGCATTGCCCTGGAAACATTGCCCCAGAGTATGAAAAGGCACGATCACTAAGAACGTTGATCCCTATTCCAACCCCACCTTAAACAGAGAAATTTTATTAGTGGCCATGACCCTTAACAGACATACCCAAAAGTCCAAAAGCCATGTTTCTTCCATCCTGCCTCCATCCTGTCATATTGAAGTTACCAATGTGTTCTGTAGGAACCTCTGTTAGCCCTTAATAGTTCTGTGAAGCTCCTCCACACTCCTTTTTTATTATTTTATTTATTTATATTTCAAATGTTGTCCTTCTTCCCACCTTCCACGCACACCCGATGACATCCACACTTCCTGTCACCTCTAAGAGGCTGTTCCTTCACCCACCCATTTATACCTCACCTCTCTAGCACCCCCATTCTCTGGGGGCATCAAGGCTAATGAGGACCAAGTGCATCCTCTCCACTGAAGCCAGACAAGGCAGTCCTCTGCTACATATGTAGTGAGGGCTATGGGACAGCCCATGTATTCTCTTTGGTTGGTAGCTTAGTACCTGAAAGCCCTGGGTGGTTCAGTTCATTGATACAGTTATTTCTATAGAGTTGTAATCCCCTTCACCTTTTTCCATTCTCTCTCTAACTCTTCCATAGGGGTCCCTGACCTCAGTTTTATGGATGGCTGTAAGTAACTGCATGTGTCTTAGTCAGGTGCTGGTAGAGACTCTCAGAGGACAGCTATGCCAGACTTCTGTCTGAAAGCCCATCTTGGCATCAGCAATCATCACAAGGATGAACAATTAACAAATGGGACCTCATGAAACTAAAACCCTTCTGTATGGCAAGGACACTGTCAATAAGACAGAATGGCAACCTACAGATTGGGAAAAGGTCTTTACTGAGCCTACATCTGATAGACGGCTAATATCCAAAATATACAAAGAACTCAAGAAGCTAAACTCTAGAAAACCAAATACCTCAATTAAAATATGAACTAGCGAGCAAAACAAAGAATTCTCAACTGAGGTATCGTGAATGACCAAGAAGCACCTAGAGAAATGTCCAACATCTTAGTCAAGAAGTGCAGTCAGAGAAATGCAAATCAAAACTACTCTGAGATTCCACCTCACACCAGTCAGAATGGCTAAGATCAGGAACTCAGGTGACAACAGATGCTTTTGAGGATGTGCAGAAGGAATACTCCTCCATTGCTGGTGAAATTTCAAACTGGTACAACCACTCTGGAAATCATTCTGGCTGTTTTGGAAATATTTCTACCTGAAGTCCCAGCTATACCACTCCTGGACTTATACCCAAAAGATACTTCACCATTTCACAAGGACACATGCTTTACTATGTTTTTAGCAGTCTTATTTATAATAGCCAGAAGCTGGAAACAACCCAGATGTTTTTCAACCAAAAAATGTATACAGAAAATGTTGTACACTTACATGGTAGAATACTACTCAGCTATTAAAAACGAGAACATCAAGAATATGTAGTAAAATGAAGAGAACTAGAAAATAACAACCTGAATGAGGTAAACAAGTATTCAAAGGACATACATGATGTGTACTTACTGATAAGTGGATTTTAGCCAAAAAATTCAGAATACCCATGATATAACTCCCAGACCATATGCGACTTAACAAGAAGGAAGGCTGGATGTTTCTCCCCCCACCCTCTTTTTTTTTAATTGGATATTCTCTGTATTTACATTTAAGATTTTATCTCCTTTCCCCCAATCCCCCCCTCTACCCCTCCCATTACTTCCATGAAGTGCTCCTTTTCCCAACCACCCTCTTCCCACTCAACACTTTGGCATTCTCCTACATTGGGAAAAGAAACCTTCTCTGGACCAAAGGCCTCTCCTCACATTGATGCCAGAGAATGTTGTCCTCTGCTGCATATGCAACTAGAGCCATGAGTCTCTCCATGCAAACCCATTGGTTGGTGTTTTAGTCTCTGGGAGCTGTGGTGGTTTGGTTAGTTGATAATTTTGTTCTTCCCATGGAGTTGCAGACCCCATGGGGAATAAAATAATCATAGGAAGCAGAGGGAAGGAGAGACTTGGGGGAAATCAGGGTCAGGATCAGGTATGGGGGAAGACTGAAAAGTAGCCTAGATGGCCAGGAGAATGAATAGAATTATGTGGCAATGTGGGGCGGGGAATGGGGAGTATCACTAGAATGTCTCAGGAATGTGAGGGGCTCCCAGGAGCCAAAGAAAGTGCCTTAGTCACAATGTTTAAGAGTGGGTAGTTGGAATCTGAGGAGACAACCTCCAGTAGATAGAATTGGTGTCCTGTTGAGGGATGGGGTCTCCCACCCATCTCAAAATTTTTGACCCAGAATTGTTCCCGTCTAAAAGAGATGCAGTGACAAAACCATGGAGACGAGACTGAAAGAGAAAGATCATCCAGCGCCCGCCCCAGCGTGGGATCCATCCCATGCTCATAACGCCATCCATACTTCTCTGGATAGACTTTAAGGCAGTTTTATTTTAACTCTCAGGTGAATGTGTTTTCTGTTTCCCAAGAAAATACCTTTTAAGCAGACAACAATATCTAAAATTTTGCAATTCGCTACTTTAAAAATACATATCCTTACTTTTTGTTATATTCCCACATTATTTATGTTCCATTTCTGTCTATTCTGGGTATTTATTAGGAATGAAATAATTTCACATAATTGAATAATGAACAAGATCTTATTTTTTGGAACAGAAATTCTACTATTCAAACCTAAGTGCTTAATGATACACACTAGGACACACAGAAAGGATCTGAGATGATAAAAAAGATACTATAAAGTAAGAAGTTGAGTTAAGTGCCTCACACGCAGGAGAGGGGAGGGAGTAGGTCAAGTGGAAGTGTGTTTCTCTCTTTGACATGCTGAAGCTGTACTCCATCAGAGTGACTTACTGAAATTCAAAAGCATGGCCAGAAAGTGTTAACCTCACCTATTCATTTGGAAAATTCCAAACTACAGAGATGAATTGAAGTGATCTCCATTAAACGATGTTGATATGTATGATTTCTCCATTTTTAATGATACAGATTCTAAAAGTGCCGCATTCCCTCTTTTATTTGTGTTGGTTATATATTATTATGTATTCTGTATTATTATATATAATACAGAAACTATTATAATACTGAGCCAGCATCTGCCCTTATATTGCAGGTTCCTACTCTATCTCTATCTTCAAAGACTAATTTAATATATTTTTTCTCAGATTAAGGACAAATTATATATTAAATTGATAAGACCAGTTGTTACATTAGATGTTATCCCAGAGGCTAAGAAATAATGAACCTACAACCTAGATCTGGCCATAAAGATCTATTTTAGGTATCTGTGTATCACCAGTTTTAATATGTGATTAGTAAATGAGAATATTCCTATTGGAGTGCTTGAAATATGAATCATTTCAAGAAAAGCTTAATAACACTCCTACGTTTAATATCTCAGTTAAAATGAAAGGACAGAGAACCAGAAAAATGGTTAAGAGCATACATAAGTCTTATTAGAGGACCTAAATCCAATTCCAAATATTAACTTCATGTTGCTTATGACTTTATGTATCAAGACAACAAATGCCCTCTTCTGGTCTTCACAGATGTTTGCCCTCATGGGTCAAACAGCCAAACACAGAGAGCAGGATGTGATGTGGACTCATCTAGAAAGAGAGAATGTCTGTCAAGAATATGTCTCACCCAGATTGCCTATACAATCCCTATGGGACGTTTTCTTTATTAATAACTGATGTAGGAAATCCAAGTACAGGAGGGGACGTGCCACCTGCAGTTGGCCTTGTGTTGTATAAAATTGTAAGCTGACAAACTTATAGGGAGCTACTAAGTTAGTTATGTCTGTGGTTCTGCTTATAGTCCTGCCACAGAAGTCTACTTTGACTTCTCTTGATGACAGACTGTGTTTAGAACATGTGAGTCAAACAAACTCTTCTTTTCCCAAGTTGTGGTTTTGGTCATGATGTTTGTCAAAGCCATAGAAAACAAACTTTAAAAAAAAAAACCACATAATTTAAATATGTGTTTTAAATAAAAATACATTTTAATTTTTATGTAAACATTTATTTATATATACTTATTCTAATATATTATTTTATAACATATGTCACAATTTGAAGTATAAACAAATAAAATCATTAATAAATAAAAAATAATTTTTTAAATGTAATACATTTTATAAATATAATACATTTAAAATAAGATAAATTTTCTAAATAAGTAAAAGATAGAGGTATATATATATATATTAACTAAAAGTGTTGTGCCATTTATATATATTTGAGTTATTTTTTAAAGCAGTTTCAAAAAAATACATTAAAATTGGTGATTCAATGTGTCACAGTATCTGTGTTTAATAATTGTGTACTCTGGTGTGAAAAACAGCTCACAGCAAACCCTAGCAAAAAGCTGCTCAAGATTTTAAGAACAAAACGGAATTACAAAGATTTAAGATTCTATTTCTTCTTTTGAATAATATTTCTTGAGATTATGAAATACTGAAATGAAAAAATCGACTTTTTTGGAAATTTGGGCTAGCTAGGTGGTTCCGCCAGTAGATGTGTTAGCCTTGCAATCCTGAGAAGCAGAGTTCAGGTGGCAAAGCCCACCATAGGGACTGTTGCTGGCTGTCAACCTGGCTCTATCTGGAATGAATCACAGTTCATAACTGGAAGGCTCACCTGTGACCCCAGTCTTGAGGCAGAGTGGCTTTGAAGACTAGGAGACCAAGGGGAGATCTCTGAATTCAAGGTCATCTGGGACAAGTTGTGGTGGTGGTGCACACTTTTACCTGAGCCACACCTTCTACTAGAGACCTACATGAGGACATGGGAAGAAGGAAGATTCTCTCTTCTTTGCCTGCTTGTCTTGTGGTACTGAGCAACCACTAGATCCTTGTATTCACAGATGACCATTATTGGGGAGTTGAACTACAGACTGTAAGTCATCATAATAAATTCCCTTACTATATAGAGACTACCAGTGAGTTCTGTGACTCTAGAGAACCCTGACTAATACACCCACTGTGGCAGAAGAGAACTAAGTCCTATAAGTTATCTTGTGACACCTCCAAAACCAGACTGTGGCATCTATACACACAATAGTTATAATAAAGTAAATTTCTGAGTTTCTGAAACATCAACAGTCACTGACTAGCTTTAGAAACCTTTGTTATGTCATACAGTATAGGAAACAAATTGTCAGCTGTCAAAGAATTTCAGGTATGTGCATGTACTTATTCAGCTAAGGATCACAGTACACTTGTTGAGATAGCTCTTTCTCATATAATTATTATAAAACTAAGGCATATAAACAGTTTAGTAACTTGTCGAAAGTTATACAGCTAAGAAGTAGTAGAACTTGCTATGTTAACCACTGACTTCAAGAATTACCTCATACAGGGAAAATGAAAAACTTTGTCTATGTGTTGTCCATGAAGTACCAGTTGTTCAGGAATGCTTCATTAACAGAAGCTAATGGCATTAACCTCATATTCATAAATTATGAATCTTTAATTTTTACAAAACTTGAAAAATATTTTATTCTGCCACAAATGGCTCCATTATTGGGAAGCAAGCTAACCACAAGGAACTTTCCATATCTTTTTATGTGAGGTCGTAATTGGAGTTAGGAATTTATAGATTTACCTCTATCTGCGCTAAAACAGCCAGTAGCTGTTTCTTAAATATTTAGCCAAAGAAGCACTTCAGTTGCTAAGCTTTCTTGTGGTAGGTGCCAAAACCATGAGTTAACCATGAATAGAAGAAAGGTTGAGGTCACTTGATCGTCTGTTGAAGAAAGAGAGATCTGTTGCATAGATTTAGAGAACATTTAAGGACATCAAAACACCTTGAAGACATACTTCATAAAGCCCAATGTTTTTTAAGAATAAACACAGAAGCCCCTCTAAGAAGAAGCCGTTAGGCCAAGTTAGGCCTGGGTCTTGGGTACGTCAGAAACGAGGTGTTAGAACATGCTGGCCTCAGAACTTCCCTCCACCTCCCCTCGTCTTTGCAACACTTTGCTCTATGTCAATCAAGGCAGGGCTGGGTTGGGACAAGAAAAGGATCTTCATCTTGCCACTCCACTCTCCAGATGGTCACGTAATTATGGCGAAGGAGATCTCTCTGCTCCGAGGCTAAAACTGTGTATGTAAATTGCAAGTGCTCACTAAGGGTGAAGACAACATGCTTCCTGTCTGTCTTCAGGTGTAAGCACTCATAACTCTTATCCTAATTCATCCAATCAAACATATGAGTTTCTCTGCAGGGCATTTTCCCAACATCAAAGCCGACTACTTTTTGTTCTTGCCTTTTGCTTTGTTTTTGTTTTTCTAACGAGTGCAACTCAATACATTACATGTTGCTTTATCTGGGAAATTCCTAAAGCTGTTAAAACAGATTCCCAACAAACCTTAAACACAGCATTGAAAGAACACATAAAACTATGACTCATCCCCAAATTAACATTTGAATATGTTCTTAAATAAGGGAAGAAAGAGAATACTTGGTCATATAATTTTTTTTTTGAATGAACAGAATTCAGTGGAGAAATATTAAGGGTGGAAAATGTCACTGGGAGAAGTAATAGCAAGAGATACCCACTCCTGGGCTGGGAAGATGCCTCATTTGATAAACTACTTCCGGTACAAGCCTGAGAACCTGAGTCAGATCACCAGAATTCTGTACCGATTGTGTCCAACACAAATACATCAATTTAAAAACACTCAAATCCACACCACAGTTTCAAACTGACTGCTGGAATTCCTTCAGGACCCTTTCATGATTGAATTTACTGTCCAGGAAAATCAAAAGGATGAGAAAGAGAAGGGAAGAGAATAGAGGAGGAAAAAAGAGAAAAGAAAAGGAAGAGGGGGGAAACCATCTCTTATTTAATTTTATTAAATTATTTTATTTTCTTACACTCCAAATGTTGCTCCCCTTCCTGGTCCCCCCTCCCTGAGTTCTTTACCTGCTCCCGTTTGCTTCTCAGAGGGTGCTCTCCCACATCCCAACTACCCCCATCTCATCCCCATCAGCATCTCTCTCTCCTGTGGCATCAAGTCTTTAAATGATTAGCCCCATCCTCTCCAGCCAGACAAGACAGCCTTTGAAACATATGGTCTGAGGACAATAAACCAGCCCTTATCCTCTCCGAGTGGAGTTTAGTCCCTAGGAGCTCTGGGAGGACTGGTTAGTTGCTACTGTTGTTCTTCCTATTGGGTGGCAATTCCTTTCCATCTCCTTCAGTTCTTCCCCTAACTTTTCCATAGTGGTCCCTGGTCTCAGTCCAACAGTGGCTGTATCTGCTTTTATCTAAGTCAGCTGGTGGTAGAGCATCTCAGAAGACAGCCATGCTAAGCTCCTGTCCACAAGCACAACAGAGTATCAGTAATAGTGTCAAGGTTTGGTGCCTGTGCACGACATGGACTTAAGTTGGGTAGGTCACTGGACAGCCTTTCCTTCAGTCTCTGCTCAGCTTTTTTCCCCATACATTTCCTTTATACAGGAACAGTTCTGGATTTAAAAAAAAAAAAAAAAAAAACGTTGAAGATCGGTGAGTGGCCCTGTGCCACAAGTGGGGCCCATGCCCATTTCCTGGAGGTGGTCTCTTCGGGTTCCATCTCCCCACTGCTGGGCATTTTGGCTTAAGTCATCTCCACTTGTTTATGGAGGTTTCTCACATCCCAGGTCTCTGGGATTTTCTAGATGTTCCCCACCCCCACCCACACCCCCCACTGTTGCATTTTTCCATCATTCTCCTGCCTTCTTTCTTGCTCCTCTCCTGTTCCCCCCCCCTATACCTGATCCTGTCTGCCCCTTTCTCCCTCTGCTTCCCTCTTCCATCCAGGTCCCTCTCCTCCTCTGCCTCTGGTGATTATTTTGTTTTCTCTTCTAAATGCAATTGAAGCTTCTTTTCTTGGATTTTCCTTCTTGTGAAGCTTTATATGATCTGTCCATTGTATCATGAACTATATTTTATAAACTGTACCCTAACCAAAGATAACTGCTAAACTTGTGGTAGTAAATTGTTTTTAGGTCCACAGGTTCATTAGAAGATATTCCAAAATCCATAAAATGTCTAGAGCTCCACAGAAGCTTTAGCCAAAGGTATGAGATGCTTTTTCTTGATCAGAAGAATACGACCTGCAGTCTCTATGATTTTTCATAATAACTATGTATATATCCTTAGGTTATGGTGAAGACGACATTTCTGTACATTCAGAGCACTCGATCCAACATTATGCAGAAAAGTTTATGGAAAGAAAATGGTTCACTGTAATCACCATCATAATTAGCACAATATTATCAGTAATGTTGGATACTAAGTCTTTCTGATAACAGTATTGTATCAATTTTATATTAACAATGTAGACCTCTTCAGTTTCCCAAATCTTACATTTTTATCTTGATAAAGTATGATATAGTAATTTTTAAAAAATAAAATACCTATGGAATATGTACCTCACATTCACCTCTTATTCTGACCAACCAACACTGTTCTCAGAATAAGAACACTCGCTGTGTTTTATTTACATTTTTGTGTGTCTTAAACTACCCTTGTTATCTCCCTGAAATCTTCTTTATATTTTGTTGATATCTTTCTACTCTATAAAAAAACAGTTAAATATTTTAGCTACTAGAATAACTATAACAGTTGAAATGTCTAGTGGATAAAATGTTTGCTGTGTGAGCATGCAGACCAGCGTCAGGTCCCCAGGACCCACATAAAAGCAAGGCTTGAGATGGGGAGATGGATCAGCAAGAAAGATACTACAAAAGTTTGGAATCCTGAGTTGGATCCCTGGAACACACATAAAAGTACCAGGAAAATACTAATTCCATAGGTTACTCCTCTAAACTCTACATGCTTCTCATGGCATGCACACACTCACACACACTTTCTAATGATGAACACCCCATATGACCTCAGCAGTAAATAACAATTTAACAAAGAGATAATGGTAGACTCCCATCAAATAAGCCAGAATCACCTATTCAGCTCTCTGCTTCCTCCTGCCTCCAATCCAATGCCTGCCATATTTTGTTGTAATAATTATGCTTTGTGTGCATATGTGTAATAAATCACTAGGGCCTCTGTCTTACATTCCTTAGTAAGCCTATTACACATAAATTACCTGCACTGTAAACACATCACACATTAAGAGGATGGTCACTATATAACATTCTTACTCATTTCAAGGTGTATTTGCAGTCTTCTACCTATTCCCAAAATTATTACAACTTACATGGTTTTCGAATCACAAATATGACATTAACAAGTGGATTTTACGAAATAACACTCTTGTGAGCATTGCGATTGTATTTTACAAGTGCTGAGGTAACATGCCTACATATCCATCATCATAAATTTACAGATGAAAATACACAAAATGTCTGAAAAGGAATGTTTTATAATCCATCTCTAACTTGCTGGCATTTGACAAAATTAAGTTACAGAGTTTAACCAAAGGGGGGAAAATATTTCTAAATTGAATCTATTTGTGATATACTGGTTTAAAATTCAAAACTGCCAACATATTCTGTTTACTCTCTTGGTATCTGTTGCCTCAGCCAACTGGTGGTCAAAAATTAGAGCAGACTTAACTAATTAGAAGGGTCCCCATCTGGTAGCTGAACTTCTTATTTATGCTTGCCTTACTTTCTTAGCATGGAGATTCGAACCAGAACTTCTGTGGTTTGCAGCAAAGGAGGTTCTGTCTGGCTAGGTTCCTAGCTATTGTCCTGTGGAGCTGAACTTGGCGCAGATGGAAGAGTTTCTGTGTTTTATAACCTCATCCCTAAAAAGTTCCCCTCGAGATGACTCATGTTTGCCACAGGAGTTTCCATTGACACTCAAAACACACGTTCATTCATTTTTTTATCTCTGCAGACCTAGATCTAGGTCTGAAAATAGTTTATTGAGAAACAAAAGCTTCCCAGAAGAATCCATGATTGGGTAAAATCAATACTATCTTTTCTCTGAAAAAAAAAAAAAGTAGAGGAAAGGATTAACGGAAGATATCCTGGTGGACTGTCTTTGTGGTTTTTATTTATTCATTCTTACCATAAAGCCTACTCTTGGCAGAATCCTGCAGTGGTTACAAAGGCAGACGTTGGACACAGACTTATATTAAAATTCTGGTTCTGCTCTGGATTAGCTATGTGTCCCTCAAGCAAGTTGCCTAAACCGTCCTCGACTCCTCCTATGCAAAGCTACAACCTAAGTGATTTTCCAGAGCATTTTGATCATCAAATGAGAAACATTATGAAAAGTGGTTAGTTCAATTACCAGGCAGAAAGAAAGCTAGACAAGGGACAGGAATAAACAATCCAGTGTTGGCAATAGATGCTTAAAATATTTGAAAAAAAATTAAAAATGCCTTTTTGTTTGCTGAGTTCTTACCTACCATGAATGAAACTCCAAGTTTGAGCCCCAAAGCAACAAAAAAAACTAGGTATTGTAGAATATACTCCTCTCTCTCTCTCCCTCCCTCCCTCTACCTACCCTCACCCCGTGTGAGTGTGTGCGTGTGTGTGTGTGTGTGTGTGTGTGTGTGTGTGTATGTATGTATGTATGTGTGTAAAGGAATCTAACATATATAAACTTTGATTTAACATAAAAATTGAACATGTAACTGGATATTGCATATACATCATTTTCTCTTGTGCTTCTCTAATACTTCAAAGCACAATTGGTCTGTAATATTTATTAACTTTCACGATTTCTCCTGTATATACTTTAGTCAATTTGAGAGAGAGATTTTAACATGACATATAGCTGAAGAAAGGGCAAGTGTGCCATTCTTACATCACTAAAGACAATAGAAGTACTGTACACACTTTAACGTTATCCTGTCTTCTTGTTGTTGTTGTTGTTAATAGTTATTCCACCTGCCCGAGCCTAAAATACAGCACAGGAAATTCAAAAGCAAATTTACTTTGCAAACGTAGACTTATTTGGAATTGATTGGATGCCCGTGAGCCAGCCCTATTCTAAGCCCCAGAATGGGAAGATAAGTAAATCATGAACTATATTTTTCAGTTGTCCACCATGGTTTATGGGAACCAGGTATAAAAGAGACAAAGAGATGACACACAACATACAAACGTTATGACGTAGAATCTGGAGAAAGTTCCAGGAGAAGCAACATCCAAGGAGCAAGTTGAATGGTTTCGGATCGAACAAATGAAGTCACTTAGCTTAGGAAGAGGGGTGCAAGTTCATTTATGAATTATCATATGGGAAGAGGTTGTCTTCTGAGATAAGCATCTTAGAATGTTAGAAACCTGAAGTGCATGGAAGGTCACAGTGAAAGTCAAGAAGTGAGTGTCATGAGAATCAAATTTCTAATGCCGGGATTTGTGGCAACAAAACCTAGGGAGATGTATGTTGCCTCACAAGTCACATTTCAAATTATCCAGCAGCCCCAGCGATGTTGAGTGTTAAGAAGTTGTCAAAAAGAATTTGCTGCAATGCCAGTGTTATCAAAGAAAAGATAGCTTCAGACAGGACTCTAACAGTTTGAATAAAAAAACCAAACCAGGTTCTCTGAAATGGAATAAAATAGGGAGCACTTGACATTGTAAAAAATGGTAATGTTGCCCTGACATGGTACATGCAAGAGATTAAGGTAGAAGGGTAAGGATGCCCATCTTGAAACTATCTTGGGCTTTAGAGGGATAATCTATTACATATAAGCACAAATGTGCAGTGCAAAATAAATGTTGGGTAGCATACAGTGAGTTAGAAGCAATCAGGTAACCAGTGGGAATGTGGATTGTAAGAAAAAATATATACTGTACTCATAGTTCAGACATTTCTTGGAAGGGAACTGTTTTTCCATTAGGAAGAAAATGGAAGTCTGGAGGAGACCTTTTACCATTACTTTTAATGAAATGCCCAAGAAATTATAATGTAGATCAAGACCAACAGTGTAGAGTTGCTACCAGCATCATTGCTCTTACATGGGTGTGCAACATTCGTTCTTTGTCCTGAATCAATTATTAATAAGAGGGATATAGCCCCATGAGTTGTACAGGCCAACAGAGAAGCTGTGTATCTGGACAGACTAGTGTACATTGTGGCATAAGAGTTGACTAATATCAAATATTTTCTCTTGGCAAAGGTTCAACCAAGCTAACATGTTGGTGTCCGAACTATAAAGATTTTCATTAAATACTGACATGGATTTCAATATCTCAAGACCAAGTGGCCTTGTCCATTGTAAGATGTCTTTGACAAAGGAATAGCACGAAAGGCTCCCTGACTTCTTTATGTGAGAATAGGGCTCTAATGTATATTATCTGCTCCTGAGAAACAGAGATGGGTATTGGATAAGCAAAACCACCTTTGTACTTTTGTTATTTTTGATTTTCTTAATAGCACCTAATTCCCCATTATTTCTCTTTTTTGTCTCTCATTTCTAATTTAAATGGCAACTACCGCTGTAAAAACTGAAGTTGAGTTTACAATGGACTTCTCCCTCAACCCCATTAGAAATGTGTCTATATAGTTAAATCTGTTCTTTTAAATTATGGTGTCTTGCTTTTTGTTTTAAAACATCTGACACTGGCACCAAAAAAAAAAAAAAAAAAATCTTAGCCACGATCATTAAGATTTTCTAATATGTCAAAAGTTCAAAAATACAGAAAAATCAATTTTATATTTCAGTCTTTAACAACCATTTCCAGGCCTCATGTCAATGTGTCTTTGAAAGAGGAACGAGTTATTTGTAGTCAGATGAGTAACAATTATAAAGCTACCTATAGAGCTAGTAGGCACAGGAGAAACCAGGTTAACAAGAATATAGAGTTCAGATGGATTTTAAGTACTTTATTCAACATTTTAAGTCCTTTATTAACATTTCATTTATAGCTAAGATATTTCAATAGATAAGAAGAACAAAAATGGGTAAAATGAGGAAAATGATAGTCCAAGAATAGAAATTTAGATAATAATCAGTATTTCAAGAGAAGTTCAATGTACTACTCATATGCAAGCACCAATCCCATGACAATATTAATGGTACTCTGTTATACTTACAGACGAGCCTAGCATACCTGTCCTGTGAGAGGCTCTACCCAGTAGCTGACTGAAACAGATACAGATATCCACAGCTAAACATTGTGCGGAGGTTGAGAACCCTTATGGGAGAGTCAGGGTAAGTACTGAAGGAGCTGAAGGGGATGGGAACCCCACAGGAAAACTAATAGTGTCAACTAACCAGGACCCCTGGGAATTCCCAGAGACTGAACCACCAACAGAAGCACATACACAGGTGGGAACGAGGCCCCTGCATATGTGTAACAGAGACCAGCCCCATCTGGATTCAACCATCGAGGATGTGCCTCATTCTGAAGATACTTGATGTGCCAGGGTGAGGGGATACCCAGGAGGGGCCCACCTTCTCAGAGTGGGAGTGGGAGTAGAAACTCCGTGAGCGTGGGCAGGGGGCCAGCAATTGTGATGTAAATAAATAAATAATCATTTCAAGAAAACACACACACACACACACACAAACACACACACACTAACTAATAAAGGTGTCAGAAGGAAGAACCATGAAAAACCAAGACAGAAAAGCATTTTGACATTAAAGGCATGAGACCCAAGAGGAAAAGCAAATGTGACAGATGGCAGGAAGATCATAACATGTCACTAGCTCTAACGTATTCACATTCGACCTTGATTTAGGGATCAGGACAAATTGAATCTGAATCTCACTTCCTAGTGCCTCCTCATTTCTATGGCTTAGTTTTTGAAACTCTAAAGTTAAATTTTAAATCTATGTTGGAAATATTTCTTCCTGATTTATTAAAAGTTAAGTAAACAATGTAAGGAAGACACAGTGCTGTATTACCATACTTTGTAAATAAGAAGTTTATTTTAATGATTTCCCCCCACAGAAATGGTATGAAATGATTAAAATATTTCTAGTTAATAAATTAATAGTACTATGTAATCATCACATTTGATTATAATACTATAATCAGCATATATACTAGTAAATAAAGAAAATATGTAAGAAACTATGTACTATTCTTTCTGTTATTTAATAAAAATACTTGACATGAAAAACATAAAAAGGTTATTTGCTCTCATGATTTCTGTCAACAGTTCACTGTTTACGTTCCTATGGGCTTGGAATTAGTCAGAACATCATGGTAGAAAGTGCATGGGGCAGAGGCAACTGTCCACCAATGCCAATCGCAAGCAAATGGAAAACAGTTCAATTATAAGACACATGTTTCAAAGAAACACCTCAGAAACCCTTCTCCCACTACAGCTCACCTTCTAATAGCCCATTCTTCTATGAATTCATCAATCCATTAATCTATTCATACACTTAGAGTCCTCTTAACTCAAGCACTTCTCAGTAGTACCACCAAAATGAAGACAGAACCTCAACACAGAAAACCTTTGGAAGATTTTATATTCTAATCTCAACAGAAAATTCAGGATCTACATAGAGCCCCAGACCCATTCATTTATCGACAGAGACAGTATCTTTGGCTAGAATAAAACCTGAGGAACTACTCCCGTGCTTTGATGGAGGACTTACCATAGATGATGTAGTATGTTTTAGACTTTTAGAAGAATTTGGCAATGAAGTAGGAACCATTGTTCTCTTGCCTTCCTAAATCCTCTATTTTCCTGTCTGGAAAGTTTCACACAAACCACATGTCAGAGTTGATCTCAGAAAAATGTCAAGTATAAGGTGTAGGAACCAAATGGAAGTACTGTATATAATTCAGCCTCAAATAAAATGGGTGTTATAGGTCAAATAGAGTATATTAGGTGCTATAAGATGCCTCTAAAAATTCTGTCCTAAAGAGGTAAACTCTTGAATAGCAGTATATAAGCCAACAAAAGCCAAAGAAGTAACATAAGCATTAGTCTTTTGGTAAAGGGTTCAGGAAAATTTCATTAGGTTAAATATTAAATAAAGAGTAACCCTGCAATGACTAGATTCATTTAGTGATAGGTACATGTTTTTAAATATGACATAATTTTCTAGGGCAAATATTTAGTATCCACCAGCATAAAGCAGGGTGTTTGAGGAGTGTCCAGTGCCTAACTGAGTCACTCTTGTTACGTTTGCTCTAGGGAAAGGAAACAATCTTTGCAAGGATCCAAAACATTCTAACAAATTATCAGGCAAGAGTATGCAAAAAGAGAATCCAGTATTTTCAGTATGCTCCATTTAAATTTTTCTAGTAGTAAAACTGTACCTCACTTGATATCATTGGGCTTGAACTAAACCACCGTGCTCTGTCTGTTTTCACTATCATTACACTTAGCATAGTTTGTCGAAAGAGCAGCAACGAAATAGAAGGGTCAATAACTTGTTATATAATTTCTGCCAATTTTTTTCATGCATTCTAGGACTTTCCTAAGTTTCTGTGGTACTCAACTATAGCATAGTAAGTTTACAAAGACAAAAAAAGGAAACATCTGAAAAATTATACTTTGGTGAACAGATACCACTCAGGAAATCAGTATGAGGTTAATTAAAAAATTGGACATAGTAATACCTGAGGACCCAGCTATATGACTATTCCAACATATAGCAAGGACACATGTGCCACAATGTTCATAGCAGTCTTACTTATAATAGCCAGAAGCTGGAAAGAACCCAGATGTCCTTCAATTGAGGAATGAATACAAAAAATGTGGTACATTTACATGATAGAGTACTACTCAGCTACTAAAAACAATGACTTCAAGAAGTTCTTAGACAAAATGGATGGAACTAGAAAATGTCATCCTGCGTGAGGTAACCCAGCCACACAAGGTATGCACTCACTGGTAAGCGGTTAATAGCCCCAAAGCTCAGAATACCCAATACTCACTGGAAGAAATGCAGGGACAAAGAGTGGAGCATGGCCTGAAGAAAATGTCATACAGAGATGGCCCCACATGAAGGTCCATTTCATATGTAGCCACCAAACTCAGTCACTATTGCCGATGCCAAGAAGTCAAGAAGTGCTTGGTGACAAGAGCCAGATAGTTGTCTCCTCAGAGGCTATTGCAGAGCCATACTGGTACGGATGAGGATGCTTGCAGATACCCATCAGACTGAGCAGGCCGACCCCAATTGAGATGCTAGAGAAAGGACTGAAGAAACTGAAAGAGTTTGAAACCTCATAGGAAAACAACAATATCAACCAGCCAGAAACCCCAGAGCTTCCAGGGATTAAACCACCAACCAAAGAGTACACACGGAGGGAGCCATGGCTCCAGCAGCATATGTAGCAGAGGATGGCATTTTCTGGCATTAACAGGAGGAAAAACCCATGGTCCTATGAAGGCTTGTTTTCCCACTGTAGGGGAATGCCAAGGTGCTTAGGTGGGAGAGAGTGGTTGAGAGAAGGCGCACCTTCACAGAAACCGGAGGAGGTGAAAGGGGGATCTGATAGGGGGAAAGGGGATAACATTTGAAATATTAATATATAAAATATCCAATAAAAGTAAAATTAAAAAGATACATCAGTCATTGATATACATTAAAAAAGAAGAAAAAGAATTACAAATAGGATCACTGAGGTAGCTTGGTGTTAAAGGCCTCATCACAAGCCTGATGACCTAAGTTGGATGCCCAGGGTAAAAAAAGAAAGAAGGAAAAAAAAAAAAACAACTCTTAAATTTTATCCTTTGGCTTGTACAGGAAGGCCATTAAACATTGGTCCAACATACACACAAACCCAGATACACACACACACACACACACACACACACACACACACACACACACACATTCACACACAAAACCTAAGTAATTCTGATAATATGTAATAAAATATTTCATTAAAATCAAAAGAACATTTAGATCAAAACTAGATCATATCATATTGCCCAGCTTTAAATAAATTCTGAATAACATTATAAACAACTTTATTAATGCACTATAGGATGCACTTAGCAATGAAGTATGAAATGCATATTGCTAGTCTTCAGAGAAAGAACAAAACATACAAACGAGTTACCATCTTAACCAAAACATGGAGTCTCTTTGGCAAACAGGTGACTACCTGTTTGTCTGCCCCCAGTTCTCACTCATACCTCTGTAACATCATACCATTGCCAATGACATTAGTTTTGCATATGAATAATTTAAAAGCATGTCTTCATGCTTCATTCATGAAGCACCATAGCAAAATTCTTACAAATGTGTCCCAAAGGCCCCTGGTCCTGTGAAGGTTTGATGTCCCAATATAGAGATGCTAGGGCAGTGAGGCTGGGATGGTTGGGTGTGGAGCACCCTCATAGAGGCAGGGTAAGGGGAGATGGGATAGCGGGTGTGCAGAGGGTAAACTGAGAAAGAAGATAACATTTGACATGTAAATAAATAAAATTTACAGTTTAAATATAAATCATAAATAAATAAATAAATAAATAAATAAATAAATAAATAAATAAATAAATATGTCCCAAGCCCAACAGTAGATAGCAAATCCAAACGAACTCAGTATGTTTTAAGAGATTAGTTTTTGACTTATATTGCTTGGTTGGGGCATATTTCTTTTGCTTATATATTATGTATTTGGTGTATTTACCTGTATGTATTGCTGTCTGTAAATGTGTCTCTCTTGCTTTTTCTATGTTTTCCTTTTCACAGTCGTTGGTTTTGTTTTATTCTGTTTTGTTTGTTTGTTATTTGGCTCATTGTTTTTTAAGGAAGGAAATATAAAGCTTGGAGTTGGATAGGTGGGAAGTTGGATAGGATCTGTGAAGAGATGAAGGAAAGAAAACTGTGATTAGACTATATTGTATGCAAAAACCTGATTTTCAATAAGAAGAGGATTCAAAAACAAATATTTTATATCACAGTACTGAGATACTACAGATCTAACTATATATTGGTATGTATAACTGAATAAGACTTAGACCATAAGTTAAAATTAACATAAAATACAGTTTTGCTTTAAAAAGAGTTTATAGAATCTCTATTTTCATATACTAAAAATGAGTTTTTGTCTGATATAATGCAAATATCCTTAACAAATTAATCAAAATCTTTCCTTAAAAAAATACTTCATGACCAAATGCATTCATTGTCTTAAGATAATCTCAAGTGTGGTCTTGCTGACCTAAAATGTATACACCTGTTACATTGCTGAATGCTGTTCATCACTGTCTAATGCAGCTGTTCTAATTTATATTCTCGTCAACAGTTCAGAAATCTGCTTCTTCACCAGGGCATCGTGTCCAACAGTTTGTGTTATTTCTGTTCTGAAGGACAGAACATGTGTCTCCATACACTTTTAATCCCATCTTCCTGTTGACTAGTAAAATAATTTTTCATGAAGAATGCATGTTGCATTTCCAAACTCAGTCATACATTATACATTAATTCTACTTTTATGAATTACCTGCACATATCTAGACTGCTAACAGAAAGCACTTTCTTGAAATTCACTTCATTATATGTTTGGAATTTTGTTTGGAGATAGGGAGTCCCCATTACAGGAAAAGACTGAAGCTAGTTGGATAATAACGATGATGATAAATGACTTAGTACAATGTTACCAAATAAATTCAGAGTCTACCATTGATGGCCATTGATCAGTCTTATGAACTCATGAGTGCATTTAAAATAAAGAACAAGAAAGATCTTTAAAAGAAATAGGGTTTGCCAAAATTTCAAAGACACTGAAAACTAAAAGCTGTGTTGTTTTTCTTGGTTTCTGTAAATCGTTATTACATTACAGTGGCATTCAAGCAGTTCTGTCTTGTTCCCTGTGTCCCACTCAGAAGTTGGCCAGATTCTAGAGGATTTTGCCTCTGGAACCCTGTGGGCATACAGTGTTGGAGGGCACAGGACAGCCCCTCCCTAACTCTGTAAGCAGGGTACTTAGGAAACTTATGTGTTCCAGATGTCAGACCACTTTGGCTTCTTCTTAGAGAAATAACCTCTGCTTCAACCTCCCCTATTCTATTGCCTCTAAACAGTAAAAACAAAATAAACTTTATGTCAATGTTTTACACAATTTCCAATTAATAGACAATTTTATAGTTTTTGAGAATCATTAAAAAAGCAAATTTTAAGAAATATGAAAATGACCTTTCTTTATTCAAATACGATATGTAGAAGGAAGAGGAAATCTTTAGCCTTATGTTTTCAAGGATTTGATGTTATATTTAATTTAGGTACTTAAAATAGGCAAAGGAGAAATTAGACACCCTTCATTTTTATGGTCAAATTCAAGAGATTAAAATATCAAAGAAAGTAGAGAAATAGCAGAAGTTACCATTTTAGTCTTGTCTACATTTGCCAGTATAATTTCTCAGCTAAGTCTATGTTCTCTAGTAAACTGTCATCTTTTTTAGTGTTGGCAACATATTGTGTTTCTATAGTCCATTGTGCCTTAAGGGATGTCTGCAATGGTCTCACATAAGTATTTGTAAACAATAACATCAATTCGTGGTGTCTTACTCTGTAAATTAACCTTTATTTCTTTGGTTTTGCAAATAAAAATCCTATTGCTATTAAGTAAAAGAAGTAATCCAATTTATTAACTTTGGAAGAAAGGTTATCCAACTTCAGTAAAATATGAATATTAGTGTTGGGTTATGTAATTAAACAAACATGAACCAATTTAAACTGTTAAATATTTTTAAGTATTGACAGCTAGTATTTTGAGAGAAGAGTGTTAGTCATACTCATATCTCTGTGTTTCTCTGAATAAAATGATCACTTACTACTGATATCAATTAAGTAAACCTATACCCAGTTTTTTTTTCTATATTCTGTGAGGCTGAGACTAAGAAAGTAGAAAATATGCTCCTTTCTCTAAGTGTAGAGTAGTTGTCTTACAACTTATCATAATAAGAAATTATAATTAAAACATGTGTGTTTGTGTGGATTTGTGTAAATAATTACAGATTCCTGCTTTGCTACAGTGACTTATTTATAATCTCAGTTGTGTTATAACTGGTATGTCATCTTTTCTTTTATACCCTGCTCTAGTAGCATTTTCTTGACACATACCTCACTTTCTCTTTACTTCCTCAGTGCTTTGATCATTTATCTACCAATTGCATACATTACGTTCTCTATCCAAAATACAGTGGGTTTTGTGTTTTATTTATATAACATTGGTGAGATGCTTGTCTCTTTATCCAGAATGCTGAAAGTCAGTAACAACATCCCCTTATACAAGAAGGTAAAAATTATCTACAGAAATTGTATCATAGAATTACTCATTTTATATTAGATGGTACATATATATGTATATATATATACATATATATATATATATATATATATATATATATAGATGCTCATGTGTATCATCACAGTAACAACTATTATCTCATAATAAGAAATAATAATCTGTTTAGTTTCTTTTTGTACACAAAACATCAATTTAATGATTTGATACAGACATTTCTGTTTTGAAAACAATATCTTAATATTTTCAGTGTATGTAAATATTGTATAATAGGTAAGTAATATCAGTTGTAATCCAGATATAATAGGTAAGTAATATCAGTTGTAATCCATACATATTAAAAATAATATAAATTCTTTCAATTTTATCAATTTCAAAGTACTTATTAGATTAATATTATTTTCAGTATATACATTAAATTTATTTTATTACCACATAGTCATTTCTCTCCGTTGATGTTTAAGGCCTATGTAATATAAAACATCTTTTCATTATATAAGTTTGATAGTACTTAAAGCCAGAAGATAAGTGGGAAAAAAAAGACTCAGACAAAATAAGATGAAAGCCCAATAAACAGTTGGTTATTGCCTCTCACAGGCACCTGTTTTCACTGTAACTGAACAGCAGGATGTTACATGATTCCAAAGCATGTCTAAAAGAAATCAGGCCATTTCCATGGAACACGTGAAACACTTAGCAATCCCATTTTGTTGGTTACTGGTACAAACCTAATGCTGTTCAAATGTATTTTTTATAGTGTGTTAATAACAGTAATAAAAATAGAGGAAAAAATGACAACATGTAGCTATATTATGACAAGCACATGGTGGCTGGAAATGGGCTGTCCACGAGTGTTTCCATTCCTTTTTAATTCATGATCAGTACCAAAAATGAGCATGTGCATTCCCCCACTCGACAGGAACATCCCAGCTTTAGGATATAGCACCTAGGTGCCTTACCAGCAGACAGCTTTTCCCAATAATTGTTTATTGTTCTAAATTCAGTACTGATATTCCAATACCATAATTGGTGATTTAGAAGGTTCAGAAACACCATTGCTTGTAGCCAACATGTTACCTATGAGTAGAATGTCTTTGTTAAGAAAAAAAGTATTGTCGACAATAATTTATAGACGTACTTCATTTTTTCTTTTAAAGGATATACCAGACTCCTCTCAGAGTTTTTTGGTACTGTCTCAGTTTGGTGATGATTGTGATGAGATGTCCCAGTTCCTCATGTTTAATCTCATAGATGGGTAGCTGGCATGAGTCAGCACTAGTTTTGTTTTGCTTAAACTACATCTGTCAGGAAACAATGTGTATCAAACAGCCTCAAGTCACAGTCCACTCGTTTGTATTCTATGCCTACCACGGGTTTCATGCCCCGAAATTTAGCATTTGATCTACTTATTTCCACAACCCAATTTATTACTCTTGACATCTTCTTTTATTAAGTCATTACAAGAAAAACTAACAGAAGGGTTTTTATACCCTACCCATAGGTCATCATGTCTGAAAACAAAACTGAATTATCTGTACCATGATTTATCACAAAGAGACTAAATTCTTATACCCCCCCCCCTCATTTCCCCTAAAGAAACCTGCTCAACCTGCTCCATGAGATCTGACCCACATTCGTGTTGTGATGGGTATGATGGGATAAGTGAAGACTGTATTGAATTGTAAAGCCATCCTCCCGACAGCCTGCTGCTGCTGCCTCAGCTCAGACTCTGACAAGTCCCAGGTTTCACTGGTACAACTGCCAGTCAAGCAACCTCGGTGCTTTCATAGCTGGGTGCCCCTTAAATTAGGAAGTTTATATAGTCTTGAATTTTTTCCAAATGCAATTCTTGTTCTCCTTACAGAAATCAGCATGGAGGCCTTTTAAGATTTTTAAATGGAATGGCCTATGACCGACCTACACAACTGCTTTGTATCCATCCAGTGAATTCCACATCCTATCACAGAGATGGTTTTCCATCCATCTCTGAATTACTCGCAGTATCAAGAAAAGGAGATCAGTTTGGGGCCTATCAACGATGGTGAAAGGTGAGTATCCAGAAATAATGACATTTTATTCAGCTTCAACAAAAATAAATTCATGGAATTTTCAGGAAAAAAAAAATTGAGACTGGGTTAAGTTAGGTAACTCAGACTCAGAAAGAAAAGATTTGCAAGACCTTTCTCCTATAAGGATACTCGTTTGTGCAAATGTAAGAAAGAAGGCCATGAAAGGAAAAGGGGAGCTGTTGAGGAAGTGGGGAAGAAGAATGAGATGCACATCATGCAGGATTAGAGAGGACATAGTGAATGTAAGGGTACAGAGACAGATACAGTGAAGAGAAAGGAAAGGAATCAACAGACTTCTGTTTTGAGTGTATTGGTTCAGAAGTCAGAACCTAGAGCATGCTTTAAAAAATTCTTTGCGATTGAACTCGTCTTGGAAGAGGCAAATCTGGTCTCAAAATGGAGGGCCATAATCCAAAGGAACCACAGCAGCTGAGGAAGCTGTTCATTGGTGGGCTGAGCTTAAGAGAACGTTTTGAGAAATGGGGCACACTTACAGACTGTGTGGTTATGAGAGATCCTCAAACAAACGTTCCAAAGGCTTCGGTTTTGTGACCTACTCTTGTGTGGAAGAGGTGGATGCTGCAATGTGTGCTTGGCCGCACAAGGTCGATGGGCATGTGGTGGAGCCAAAGAGCTCTTATTAGAGGGATTCTGTGAAACATGGTGCCCATTTAATGGGGAAGAAAATTTTTGTTGGTGGTATTAAAGCAGATACGGAAGAATATAATCTGAGATACTTGGGAAAGTATGGCACAATTGAAACCAAAGATGTTATGGAAGACAGGCAGAGTGGGAAAGAGAAGATTTGCTTTCTTAACTTTTGATGATCGTGACACAATTGATAACATTGTTGTTCAGAAATGTTACGCTATTAATGGGCATAATTGTGAAGTGAAAAGGCCCTTTCTAAACAAGAGGTGCAGTATGCTGGGTCACAGAGAGGTTCTGGAGGTGGTTCTGGCAACTTTATGGGTTGTGGAGGAAACTTTGGAGGTGGTGGAGGAAACCTTGGTGGAAGAGGAGGCTTTGGTGGTGGAGGTGGAGGCAGCAGAGGTGGTTATGGAGGTGGTGATGGTGGATATAATGGGTTTGGAGGTGATGGTGGCAACTATGGTGGTGGCCCTGGTTACAGCAGTAGAGGAGGTTATGGAGGTGGTGGATCAGAATATGGAAACCAAGATGGTGGATCTGGTGGAGGAGGAGATGATGGTTACAGTGAAGAAGGTAATTTTGGTGGAGGTAACTGTTGTGGTGGTAGGAATTAAAATGACTTTGGAAATGATAGTGGACAGCAAAAATCAAATTATGGACCAATGGGGGGGCAGATTGGTTGGAAGAAGCTCGGGCAGCCCCTATGGTGGTGGCCATGGATCTGGAGATGGAAGTGGTGGATATGGAAGCAGAAGGTTTTAGAATAAAAGAGAAATGGCTACAGTTTGTTGCAGGAGGGGGGGGCGGGAGAGGGAGAGGGAGAGAGAGAGGGAGAAGGAGAAGGAGAGAGAGAGAGATTGAGAGAGAGAGAGAGAGAGAGAGAGAGAGAGAGTGAGAGAGAGTGAGAGAGAGTGAGAGTGAGAGAGAGAGAGAGAGAGAGAGAGAGAGAGAGTGAGAGAGAGAGAGAGAGAGAGAGAGAGAGAGAGAGAGAGAGAGAGAGATAGCGCCATGGGAGGAACGATGATCCGTAGTCAGAAAAGTTACTGCAGCTTAAACAGGAACCTCATCTTGTTCAGGATGGTCACAGCCACAGTTTGCAAAGGGCAGCTATTGATTAATGCAATGTAGTTGATTAGATGTACATTCATGAGGTCCTTTATCTGTTGTAGCTTTGTCTTTATCTTTTCCTTTTCATCACATCAGGTATATTGTCCTGTAAATTGTGGTAGTGGTACCAGGAATAAAAAATTAAGGAATTTTAAACTTTTCAATACTTGTGTAGTACAGTTTTTCTACATTTTGGTATAGAAACTTTAACAAAATGTAGTTTCGAAGGTGTTTCCTTGTGACTTAACAAGTAAAGAAGATAATTGTTAATTACTATTTTGTCTGATTATGCTAAAGTTAACTGTAAAGAAACACCTTCTGACGAGCAATTTAAGAGAAATCTATTCTCTCCATTTCCAAACCCGTGATGAATGGGCAACAACATGTGGAAAGGGTAGATATTTGTATGTTTGAAATGTGTGTTTTAGATAATTAGGATTGGATAATAAAAACTAACATATTTGTGAATTTAATAACATTAAGATTACCTTCAAATCCAAAAGACCTCAAAAGAGAAAATAAAAACTTTTGCTATTCGGTTATTTCCCAGTTCCAACCAATTATTTATTTCTATTTTTTATTAATCATTTCATTCGTTTATGTCTCAAATGTTATCCCACTTTCCCGGTACCACTCCAACAGTCTCCCCCATCTCATATCCGGTCTCCCACCTCATCCATGCCTGCATGAGAGTGCTCCCCCACCCACCCCCACTCTCCTGCCCCACTGTTCCGTTACCCCCCTACACTGGGGCATCAAACCTCCCCAGATCAAGGGCCTCACTCCTGTTACTGTCAGGCAAGGCCATCCTCTGCGACATATGAATCTGGAGCCATGGGTACCTCCAGGTGCACACCTTCCTACCATTCTTTTAAACACAAAAATGAAATCTAATATTGGATATTCTAAAAACAAAGAGACAAATGGCTCTGAAGTCTATAGTTGATAAAATCCATAAGGTTGTTTTTGGTACTACTCCGACTTCATTTCTTGCCATACCAGTCTTTCATTTTAACTTTTGTCCTTACTAAATTACTACAAATTTTCAAGCTTTTTTATGATTCAATAAATTTAATTTTATTTTGTTTTAACTTTATGTATTTTATTATAAAATAATACAATATAAATACAATACAAATTCATTTCTTATAAAATACATGTATCTAACTCATTTATTTCTTTGGTTTGGTCTGTGTACTGGTAATTTTCAACTTTTAATTCATCTATGATCATGCTAGTCTCCAAGTCCAAGTACCTCAGAGAGAACACACCCCATTCCACAACCTTTGTGCAAACACATTTGACTCTTTTTGTTACCAGACACTCCATTTGTTGAAGTAAGAGATTATTTCATAATGTTTAATCTATGCAGCCTCTACAACTGAGTACCTTGTTTAATATGCCCATTTGTGCTAGGTAAAGAAACTAAAATTGCATAAGTGCAATTATTACATTTCAACCAGTATTACACCAATATTTTGAAGATGGGAAACCCTGTGTCATAATCAATGTTCAAAGTCTCTTATACGTCCTGCATGTCCTACATTTGTGATTCCTTGAAGCTTTGCTTTTTGTTTTCTTTGACTTTTGTTGGTTTTGTTTCTGTTGTTGTTGTTGGTTTGTTTATTGAAGCAGGGTTTCTGTGTTTAGCCTTGGCTGTTCCAAAACTCACTCTGCAAACCAGGCTGACCTCAAACTAAGAGATCCACCTTCCTCTGCCTCTAGAGTGCTGGGATTAAAGGCATGTGCCACCACTGCCTGGCTTATTATTTCAGGGGAAAGTGACCTGGAACGCATCCACTTTCTCCCTTGGTCTCCCATATGCTAAGATTACAGGTGTATGCCATCATACCTACCTCTATATGTGTCTCTTGACATTTATTTCTTTTATGTAATTTTGTGAGTGAAGGTGTTGCTTGCATGTATGCATGTGTGTTTGACCATAGAGGTCAGAAGAGAGCCTTACATCCTCTGAAGATATCTGTAGCTATGAACATTGGTGTGGGTGCTGGGAACCAAACCAAGTGTTCTATAAAAGTAGAAATACTCTCAACAGTGGCATCGCTAGCCTCCCTGAACATTACCCAACTATCATATTCTTTTCATCCTCAGTATATATGGGTGTCATCCTGGCAACAGATTGTACTACTTTTCACTGTCATAAATACGCTTCATTTTCTGTCTGTGTGCTATGAGTAAAATTAATTCATTGCTTGCTTGCTTTACTCATAAAAGATTCTAGTCCCCCCCCCCCCC
The DNA here is from genome assembly GCF_963924665.1 of Micromys minutus. Classification (NCBI taxonomy): domain Eukaryota; kingdom Metazoa; phylum Chordata; class Mammalia; order Rodentia; family Muridae; genus Micromys; species Micromys minutus. The sequence goes on from NC_137968.1 coordinate 15,092,153, forward strand.
AGTCATCCTATTTAGATATAGCACACATAGCACAAACCAGACTAGTTAAAACCAATGAAACTCAGTTCGGAGATTCTGCATGGTTTATTTGGAAAGGAGATTACTTATTTATAGGCGGGTAGGTAAAAGTATGCAGACATGACTGAAGGAGTAATGATAAACCCTGTTTATCATTACTGTGGGCACTAGTGAAACCACATGCTTTAATAGAGCTGACCCTGGGAAATCAACAGAGAGGCTGAGCCCTAGTAGTTTATCTGAGCATTTATCAAGCCTTTCTATTGAGGCTTCTTATAGTCCAATTAATTGTTTGTTTCTAGAATATTAAAAAAAAATTGTGAAGCACTAGACTGATAGAAAGCATAGTGAGTTTCCCTATAATTTTCCTAAATCAACACACATTTTCTTTTCCTCAGATCAAGTTGATGTATGCTTTGAAATTTTCACTTACTCCAAGTGTGTGTGTGTGTGTGTGTGTGTGTGTGTGTGTGTGTGTGTAAATTTTAGCAAGAGTTTCATAAATAACCTATTTTCCACGTGAGTATATAATGAGCTCAAGGACATGACCCATCTTTTACAGCTCCTCTTCTATATTTAAATTTTGTTTTCTTTTGCTTTAACTTTCTTCATGTTAATACGTAGTCATGTTGTTACTTTTAGGTGCACAAAACATACAAAGGGAAGGTGATGCCTGGGTAGAGTTCTGTAAATTAGATTTAACTCATGTGTTCCCAGGAGACACAGTATTCACTCATATGTTCTGTTCAACTTTTCTCAAGTCTAAGTGTTTGCTTCCTCTTCAGTTTTTTCAGTCTCTTGAAAGATCCTCATAGAAATGGTTGATTTGCTTTCTCACACTATTCTTATATATTTGTCTACCTTTCTTCTGCCAAATGTATTAATAATGTGGATAAGCAAGTAAAATATTGCGATGTGCGTTTGAGTTATTCCTTCTACTAAGGAAAGCCTTTGACAGACAAACCAATCAAATCAAAGTGCAAATGTAGTTTAAGTGGGTCTTCTTGCTAAATACATTGTGAGATGTCCTAAGAAATAAAAGGAGTTAATGTAAGAATTTTAGAAATAGAAAATTATAAAGTGATTATTTGGACTCTAGAGCTAAGTAGAGATTATTAAATTCTATTAAAATGTGGACAAGATAAAGAAAAATCAGAGTTTGGGGAGTTATTCTTTGTCATGTTTGTATTCATTTATTTCTTTTAGTAAAACAGTGACTATTAAAAGCTGGTAAGATTTAAATCAGAAATACCTATGATCAGTATAAGACAAACCTCATATTTAAATCAGAAATACCTATGATAAGTATGGTAAGTATAAGACTATGATATGTGTAATTCACTGCACCATAAAAGTGTGGACAGTGTTCACATCCAAGTAACTAACAAACATACCAACAAATCATGACAAGCTACTACAGCCAAAATATGTTAATCAGCGAACAAGATGTCAGGCAGAACTCAATCCACTTATTCAGGAAGATTACAGGCTCATGAAATACAGTCGGTATATATAAGCTCCAAAACGTATTTCATATCTATGTTTATCAGACTATACATGGTAAATCAGACATCTTACTAAGAACAGCATGAGGTGAATGAGACAGCATAGTGGGGAGAGGTGCTTACTGGACAAATCCGGGAAATCCAGTCCCAATTTTCAAGACCCATATAAAAGAAAATGCAGAGGATTGGCTCCACAAAGCTCTTTGACTCCCAAACACATGCCATGGAGTACAAGCATGCCTGCACACAATCATAATTAAAAAAAAAAAAAAAAAAAAACACTTTGAAAGAATGGAGTTAATTTAATTCAAGGTATACTAAAGTGGGAAAGGAGAATCATGTGGCAAGCAGGGAATAGGAAACTATTCCAAGTATTAACAACTGTGAGTTTAGAACCCTGGAAGACGACTGTTTGTCTACTTTCTGTGTCTACAATGCCACAGAATGCCCACGTTCTGTTAATCAGAAACCAACTCCTGCTTAATCCCTACCCCTTCAGTCAAAGAGGAACTCACCCAATTCTCAGTAGTTGCTCTCATTAGCTAATGGCCTCCCAAATGTTCCATTTTGTGTCCATTCTATGACGCTTCCACATAGGGTGGAATGTGGGTATCCAAGTGATCACATCAGCTAAGTGAAAACTAATAGCATGGATATTCGAATCACCTATAGGAACAAGCAATGTGCTTCAGAGAATAAAAAGACCCTTGGACTTTTTAATCTTCTCTTTCAAATATTCAGCTAGTATATGCTATTGTCACATTGACTAAATAAAACTAGGTACCAGTTGACATTCAAGTGTGAAAAGTATGTATTATGTCATCAAACTCTCTATGCCATGAGTAGACAAAAATAATTCAAAGAGTCAACAGTTCTAGATAGGTTATGTATGCTATGTTAAAACACTAGATAAGATTGGACAGGTACATACAATTATCATTTATGAAATAACAAAAAGAAAAGATCAGGAAATTGTTTATAGTCAATTTAAAGATGAAAGAAGAGAGGAAGGAAGGGTGAAAGGGAGGAAAATAGATAGTGAGGAAAAGAGGAAGAACTGACAGAAAGAATAAGTAGAAAGAAAAAGACCAGAAATGAAGACTTGCTAAGATTATTTCTTTAAAAAAAAGAAATCTGTAGGGAGAGATTGTATATAATTCATTTTCTATATTTTGTGTTGTTAAAAAAGAAATTTTAGATACTATAATATGAAATAGTGCAAGGTACTTTTCCACAAGGGTGGAACTTTGGAGAATGCCGCCAGCAAAGAGAATATTTTTTCTGAACTAATTTTTATACAAGAACAAAAAATAATATTTGAAGAGGAAATAATTTAATATTTATTCTTTTGTTTCCATGTAGCTAGAAGAATAGTAAAGACTAAGACTTAGAAAACAAACTTTCATTGTAAATATTATTTATATTTTTATATTATTCTCTCAAAGAAATTCAAATACAAAATCATTTACGTGGTGTAATTTATTTCACATTGCAAGCCTGGACTGAATCACCAATGGTGGGAGGTGTTGGGACCATGCATGCTCATCCTCTTGTGGAAAATAATCTAGCCATAGGTCAAAAACCTATGAATCCATGGTGGATTAAAATTGAGTCTGATTCTATTCAGTACAAAGCACAATAATCAACAACTAAAATAAACCAAAAATCAATAACCTTTCATGCTGAAGGTTCCTGTGAATTTTAAACATTGATATTCATTTTCCCTTTACAAAGCAGTGTACAGGTGGGTCTTGGAGTCACAGTGGGGAAACTATTATATAGGAAGACTTACCTTCTTTCATGCTTCTACAGGTCTTATTTTGCCTCATGGCACATACTTAGCCATGACCATATTAAGTCTCTTAATGTAAGAAACATGACTCTGAAAAGGCACCAGAACTCCATGCTGCACAACTCACTAATGCTCGATGTGTTTTAATTTCCCTTGTGTTCTGCATCTTTTATGCCTGTTAGGAAAAGAAGGAAATACAAATCAGTATTTTATTTTCCATTTATGCTGTTTATGTCTTCTCCATGCTTGCCTTTTAGAAGGAAAAGAAAACTAAAGTTCCCAAAAGATTAATGGATTCACATCATAAAAAATATGGTGTATTGGAGGCCTGCAAAATGTTCAATAAGAATGAACAACCGCTCAATGATTTAAATCTATGTCTCTGGGTTTCATTATTAACTTGCATCTCCAAACTGTCAAAAACAACAAGTCTCTGCACTGGCTCCAAATGTCTTTTTATATGACATTTTTCCTTAGTTGACATATAAAAAAAAACACTTGAATGGCATTCATGACCATAAAAAGTAAATCCCAGGCCCCAGCTTTGGAGACTTAGAAAACATTTTGGGGAGATACTTGTGTCAGTGAGAACTTAATCTGATCCAATATTTGTTGAAGAACAATAGGCTAAGGCACTTAGACACGTGTTCCCTAATTGGAGGCACTGCTTTGGGAGCTGGTAGATCATATAGAAGAAACGTGTGGGGGAAGTTAATCTCAGGAGTGATCGTTGAGATTTGAAAGCCCTTCTATTCATCTCTGTCCTAGAACTCCTATGGTCCAATGTCCTGCGCCACCGTCTCGCCGTCAAGAATGGACACGGTACACAAGGATCCTTCTGCAGCAAAACTTTAATGGAGGAAGACCCGGAAGGGTGGAAAAGCACCCAGTTTTATACCCTTGAGGGAGGCGGGGGAAGCGTGTCTCTACCTGATTGGCTGCTCGCTGGTGGTCTGATGATTATGCCCCAAGATGGGAGGTGACTTTGGCTCGCCTTGCTCTTCACACATGCGCTTTTAGGTTGTTTGTCAGTTTTAGCTGACTCACGGCCCCGGAAACCGACGCCATCTTTGCAGGGTGCTGGCTGCGGCCCCTTACAGTCCAAAACTATATGATCAAAGCAATGACACCACTCTTTTTATCACCAAGCACGTTGCTTCCACTCCGCTGCCTGCTCTACCATGATCGACTGGGTACCTTTAAACCATGAGCCATAAATCTTTCCACCCATAACTGGTGTTGGGCAAGGCATTTGATCATGGCAATGAGAAGAGCAACTAATAAAATTACTGTTTATAATTCACAGTATATAAGATATACTGTATAAACAAATATGGAGAACATTTTCATATTCTCTCTGAAGTGCTTCCAAGTTAGGATCGCTCTGTGTGCTTCATGAGACAGGAGGATTACAGGGTCCCCAGAGTCAACGCTTGCAATTGCTGAATTAACTTTACATTTCAACCTTCTTTTCTTCAGTACTTTGCCCTTCACTAATTTTCTAAAGGACTTAAGATAGGGAAGAGACAGGAGATAGGGAAGAATTTATTAAATAATACTTATAATCTTAACATTTGCCTTATATCTTGACCTTGACACTGAATTTCATCACCCTCACCTTAAAACTTAAATCTTGATTTCCTTTCTTATTGTCGCATCAAAATACCATGATTAAAATGGGAATTATAGATTGTCGATAAGGTACAGTCTTTCATGGCAAGGCAGTCAAAGCACTAGAACACTGAAGCAACTATCACGTACAGAGCCAAGTGACAAAGCACAGTTGTCAACTTAGAGAAGATAAGTGAAGGGAAACAATGCTCAGAATATATTGTACATAAAAGTTCTCTTATAAACAATAAAAAAGCCAAAATCAATAAATGAATTTTACTGCTTTATTACTCTTCTCTAATATCTCAACCAGCGCACAGACAGTACAAGAAGTGGGCAGGGTTTTCAGCCACCATTACTCTAGTTTAAACAATCCCATCTCCCAGGGGGTTCTAGATTCTCTCAAGATGACAAGACAAACTATCACATGTTGCTACAATCTATTACATTTCTATTGCCTAAAGAAATAAGAATAATTTACCATATAATTTGTTGTATTTGTGGAGGTGGAGCCCATAAAACTAGTATCCGTCCAACTTGCAGGAAATTATAACCCAATTCCAGCAGGCATTTGTTAAAACACTGTTTCATCTTTAGCTTACCTGAAAGTTTCTATTTTGTACACACTTATGAATATGAGAAAATATAATAAGGCTTAAATACTGCTGAGTAGCCTTTCATATGTGCAATCTTTTCTCTACCATAGCTCAAGTAGGTTTACTTCCACAATAGAAATGGACTGTGACTAATTTAATCTATTCTTTCAGCCACATATCCTTTCTGTTTCTATTTCTGGGCACAGACAGACCTTCCTGAAAACATTTGCAATGTTTACCCTTAGTCCCTAAGTAACTGAGCAAACATAGTGTAGTGAAAACCTGGGGTTGTAAAGAACAGAGACAACAGGCTTTTGACAAGTACAATGAGGATTATGCAAGTTCTTTCAAGCATCAAAAATTCTTTATTTTAAATTGTACACTTACTTTTCCAAATGATGGGTTTTAATATAATTATATTATGACCATCTTTGTCTTATTGTCTCTCTTTCTACCTCCATCTTCCTCCTCCTACTTTTCTGGTTCACCTCCTCTTTCCAAATAACTCTCTTTGATTTTCTTGTGTACTTTTTATTCCCATAAAATCCCTATTCAGTGTATGCGAGAAAGCATCCAATACTAGTTTGAGAATAACTTACTTCACTTAACAGGATCCTTTCCAACTCCATCTGTCAAAAAAAATGATAAAATTTTGTTCATGCATATTTTAAGTCCATGCCTAGCTTTCAGAGTAAGTTTCAAATTTTTTATTGTATTTGATAATTACTGTATGTATTCCATTTAACGTATTCGTAACAATGGGTAATAAAGTGTCTCAAGATCAACAAATTATTCAGTTGATCTTAGTTCTTTAGAGGACATACAACATGTACGTAGGATGAAACAATAAAGATTTGCAACAGAGATGGACAAATTTTTAAAGATATCTGAACAAAATTTCATCACAAAACTTGGCAATGCACGGCCAGTATACACGGGAATATTTGGAATATTTGGATGTGAACGACATCAACAATAAGTCAAGTGCAGGGGTCCAGCACAGGTTAGTTCATGAGGAGAAGCTCCTGAATCAGAATGTGGTGATATGTCAACATACCAGAAGAAAGTTGTATCACACTTGATACACTACTGTGAGCTCCATCCAGTGCCTACAAGTTCCATGCTTTCATTGTTCTTTACAGCCATGACCTACAAATAAGAAGAGCCACTGGACAGAGTCATCAGATTAAACTCTTTCTACAAACCAATGCTGCTTCAGTAAACAAACAGATGAGAACACAGACAAAAAAAGGGGGACATAGAAAAGAAAACTACAAGTCAGTATCCATGATCCCACCCTCAGATGAAGAGCAAGAGACAACAAATAGCAGCTGAGAGAGGAAAAGTCATGGGACAGTTTTTATGATAGATTGTTTAATCCCAAATGTTTAGCTTTAAACACATATTCATGTGAGCAATGAACACTGTGTGTGTGTGTGTGTGTGTGTGTGTGTGTGTGTTGTGAAAATGTGTGGGATTTAGTTATTTCTTTCTACCACGTTGATTTTGGGAACCTAAATAACTCATTAAGCTAGACATCAAGTGTTTTTTCCTGCTAAGGCATTGCACAAATATTTATTTTACAATGTCAGTTTTTCATAGAGTTAGTTTAACTTCTTTTTTATTTAGGTCAACTTCCACTGGAAACACTAAAATCTCAAACTTAATTGGAAAGAAAGAGAACTGGACAAAAGTGGTAGAGGCATATTCTACAAAAATAAAATTCCTTAGTGTCAAGAACAGTGAAGCAGTAACGTTATGGGTACATTTGAATTTATAAGGGAGCATATTGACTCTGTAGTCAATACTGGACTATCCTGGTTTCTATCTTCCTAATGCATATAACCCACTTCCTACAAAATGGTGTAATGGATAGGAATACACAGTAGAATTTTTCAATTTGGAAAGCCTTCTCCTCACCCATGCCTTGAATGTTTAACCTTGTCTTCTACAAGTTTCTTGGTATTTAGCATTTTAGAACATTTTTTAAGTAGGCAGAAAAACTGACCTCCTGGGTCTAGCACACGGTTGCAATTTCAATTCTGAGTGTACACCCACACAATCCTTTTGATAGTAATCCTTGCCAGAATTTTAATACAAAAGGTGAAGTCTCCAAAGGCTAGACTCCTTTGGCAGAGGATCATCAAGGGGCTGGAAAAAAATGCTTTGAAAGAGGACTTCAGGATGTGTGTGTGTGTGTGTGTGTGTGTGTGTGTTTAATGTTTTACTCATTTAAGCTTACATATTGCAAAGTGTGTCTACAGTGTTTGGCCTTCTAAATATAAATGTCAGACTATTAATCTCCTTTGAGATTTTTGCTACAAAGCTTCTCATTAAGGATCACCAAATGATTTCCCCATGCTGATATCTTCCTGAGACTTCACACTCACACCGAAACCACTTCAACTGATTTATTTATTTTTCCATTTGGTCTCAGAATTTAGGTAAAAGATACAAAATTTTCTCTTACTCTTTTTGTTCAAAGGATCCTTTTTTCATTTATTACTATTCGATTTTCTACCTAAAATGGATACTTCTATTTTTTCATTTCCTTAAAACATTCCTTAAATTTTGCAAGCACAGTATTCTGCAGTTTGTATGTTCTGTGTGTTCATACACACACAGGCCATGTTCAGATTTTTTTAGCGTTAAAAACCTTTATGAGACTATAAGTTATGTCTCCTGGACAAGTCTAGGGCCTGCTTTTCTATTCTAACATTGTCCCATTGTCTTCTTCTTTGAGAATATTTTCTGACTTTCTGAAAATATTTTTACCTCACAGAACTCTTCATTATTTATTTACCATAAAGAGTATTTATTATTCAGGGCTAGGTCGGCAGGTAAGAGCACTGGCTTCTTTTCTGCAGGACCAGAATTCAACTGTCAGCACCCACATAATATTTCCCACATTTGTCATTCTAGGTCCAGAGACTCTGGTGCAGAAATCTCACCTCTGTAGAAACTATATACTCATGGGTACAGACATACATGCAGACATCATATTCCTAAACATAAAATAAAAAATAAATCTTTCAAAATGAGTATTATTAGTCATTATCTCCCCCAAAATTGGAAACTCACTGCTCATTTTAAAAGATAAAGCAGATGCAGAGGAATATAAATAGGGAAGGAAAATAATAGGTTCCACAGGCAGCTTGGGGGGCATTTTGAAGTTTTGTCATCGGGACTGGAGGTATAAGAATATTTGTTTCATGGTCCAGTCTTTCAAACTCTGATGTTTTTGTCTCGTCTTACATTTTTGACATTCTCGGGTTAAAGGCCGAAGGACTGGCCTGTTTAAAGCTACAGGAAACAAGTAAAGTTCTGAGTAATACTGCAGTGAGCAGAAAAACCCAAGGACCACCTCTGCTCTGAGCTGGAAAATCCTCTTCCTTTAAATTATGCAAACAAATGATATAAAGTCAACTAGGAACATCTGTTGTTGGAAATAACATTTTTAGAGAAAATAAAATGATCAGTGGATAAGTAGAGCACGTGAAGAGGGCAAGGAAAATCTGCCTTTGGTGTGACTTAGAAACTTTGGAGAGATTGCATTCCCATTTCAAAATGGGGCCTTTAGAAGAGAAAAGAAAAGAGCACTGTTATCAACCATGTTGGAACAGCGTTTATAAACCAGAACTTTCTCCAAACAAATGAATCAAATGATGAGCCTGAAAAAAAAATATTAAAGGTAGACTCCATACACTGAGATATAAACACAATCAACTTCAGAGCAATTTTAATAAAAATATGTTTACAGAGCCTCACATAATATAAAATCAGAAGAAAGAAAATAATAAGTTTCAAGAAGATTTAATTTCAGTCACAATCACCAAACTGCAGGCAGATACATTGCTGTGATAATTAAACATGTAATCAATATCCTTGAACAGAAAAGGCAAATGGAGAACAGGAAAGAGATGCATTTTCATTTCCTGCATAAGGCCAGAAAGTCTTGCATAATGGCATAGGCAGACACTTGAAATGACTCTAATGAAGGTTGATATAATTAAATAAAAGGAATGTGAATGTATCATTTAAAATCACAATCACCTGCGTGATACTTTAGATAAAACAATAATCAAAATACTTATGGCATGAGTCAGCCTGAGCAGTTAGAGTTCAACATTTTATTAACTGCCTCATGCTTAGGCACAATTGAAAACAGTATCTACAGAAGCTTACAGCCCTCCATTTTTAGCACTGAAGAGGATTTGTGGGGCGCCACCAGCACATTCTCCATTACAAGATGGCGCCGACATCCGGCTGGAGTTAGCAGTAAACAAGCCATGTGCGCACGTGCTGGGTAACTTTCCACTCCTTGAGCTCTGCCTCTCCTGTGGCGTCATAGGGCCTGATGAGTTTCAACCAACCAGGGGGCTCCGCGTCCAAGGCAAGGACTGATCCCTTTATAAGGGGACGGGCTAGATAGTTCCTCTCTCTCGTTGGTCTCGTTGGTCTCGTTCGTCTTGTTCGTCTCGTTGGTCTCATCGTCTTGTTCGTCTTGTTCGTCTTGTTCGTCTTCTTCGTCTTCTTCTTCACGTGTAGCAAATGCTGGTTCTCAAGGATAATAAAGTTTACCGCAGAAGGATCCTATTTTGTGTGCCGCGTCGTTCTTGCAGGCGAGACGGTTGCGCGGGACAAGGATTGCTGGGGATAGGTATCTGCTAGGCAAGTTCTCTCCAGATGAACTACATCCCAGTGATGTGAGGATAAAGATGAAGATATTTAATATCATTTTGATTAGGTTTGGAATCACCTGGGAGACATATCGGGTCATATCCTTGAGAGCTATGGACCTTTCCAATGACATGTTACTGCAGAGGGATACCACCCTAAATATGGGCTCGCATCCTCCCATCTTCCTGGAAAGGAGAAAATGAAGAAGCCAGTAGAGCACCAAAATTAGCTCTTCTCTCTTTCATGAACAGTGAAGATACAATGAGTTTCAGGTGCTAGCACCTGATTCTATGAACTCAGCCATGTCTTTGCTCCCCCAATGGACCAAAACCTGAAGTCAATCATTCATCCCTCAAGTTACATCTTGTCAAATGGCTGGTTACAGTGACAAGAAAATTAACACCCATCACTCTTACACAAATAGCATTTTCTTTGAAATAAACATCCTTTGTTAAAATAGATTTCTTAGCGACAACATGACAGAATACAGAAGACCTGAATAAAAACAATGCCAATAGACAAGCTAACATAGAAGGAGGGATTTTCATGAGGGTCTATCCAGAGTCGAGCAACTGCAGGCAACTAGAAATGATGAGAAATGATAGTCTTCTTCGGGAAGGAACTCCTTAGCTTGTCATTTCTTTATAATATGAAGTTACCAGCCCTGAAATCACATACATAGAAATAACACTGAGGCTGAGCGAGTTATGTGCATGAGTGGGGGAGGGGGAGGGGAAGGGTAAGGGGGAGGTGTAGGCATGGGTGGGTGGATATATAAAATAGTAATAATTAATAGATATCACAAATTCATAATGGAGCAAGAGGAAGGAGCAATGAAAGAGAATATGAGGAGAAGGAGGGAGAAGAGAAAAGAGAAAAATATGCACTTGAATTTTATTTTAATTTTTAATTTTTTTAATTGTTGATCTCTGAATTGCCCTGCAAACCCTGTTGCCCCCAACCCACTGACACAAAAACAACCTTAAAATTTTGTGGCTTGGGTAATGTCATCTCTCTTTAGCAGGTTGTAAGAAGGTATTTTGTTCTCTAAGAAAAAAAATTAAATCGCATGAATCTATTTAATTTATTTGTATCTTAAAATCTCGTTGGTGAAGAACAACAGAGTTGAAAGGCTCTTTATTTCACATTATCAATGCTGCTCTGTAAGCACTAACGTTTGGATTTGCTAAAGAAAAAATACAAATTTTTCATTAATATTGGAAAATGTGTTCTTGTTTACTTAGTTGATCAATAAGAGAAGATATTACTTTCTTTATAAAAAATGGAAAAAAAAATCACTATCAACCTGATTAGAATAGAAAGAAATGTAGAAATAAGAACTTGGATATCGGTCTTCTCCATTAGTATATGTCTCAGTGCCGATATTTTTATCTAAAACTCTGTGGTGTTAAGACAAATATAAGCCATTCCTTGTGAGTTTTATTGCTAGTGCATTCATCTGGAGAGACATTTTTGGCTTTATAGACGTAACCGGCTTTATGGCCTTTTGAAATAAAAATCAGTTTTAAAAATTTTACTTTTCATTGTATCAACTTTAACTTCTGCATTTACTATGCTTTTCCCCAGGTCTCAGGCTGGGCTCTAGTACCGTCCCACTGTTGGCATTTGTGAAGCTTCCCCAGCCCCTTCTACCAACAGCTCTGTGGTAAGACAAGTGCAATTTGGTGGGACTATTCATTCGCATGAGACTATAATTTTTGTTCCAGTAACTAACACTTCATTAAGCTGAAATAGCTTCATTATGAAAGGAAATATTCATGGAGAACTTGACCAATGGATGGAAAATTACCGCTTCCAACCAGTTTGATTCAGAAGAAATCAGACTAAATTTTAAAGCCCGTTAATCAGTTTGGTTTATGGTTTGATTTTTCAAATTATTTTAATTGCTGGAGAACCAGCTAGGTCTCTTTTAAACTTTAAAGTCTGCCACAAAGAAACAAGACACTACATCCATAAATGTTTAATTATGCTTTAAAATTAGCATTTCATGACATACAAAATGTTTAAATATTCTTTAAAATGTAGCACTTGTTGGTTCTGAATTGAAGGACACTTTGTTTTTCTATTTAAGATGTATTTTATCCTGAGCTATGTATATGTTTTGCATGTCTACGTGTAAGCGTGTGAGTCTGGTTGCTCACATGTTGGATCCCCAGATGCTTCAGTACAGCACACAGAGAACATCGTGACACAGGTGCTTAGGATATAACTCAGGTCCTCTGGAAGAGCACTATATCCCCAAGCTGCCTGCTTTCTTTAAAGGCACCATGCCTTTGACTCTCCATTTCCAAGCACAGAAATGTATCTCCTCATGTCATTCACAGATCTCTTCACTCATCCAATATCCACTTAAGGCAGACACGGTTGGTCACAGGAATGAACTAGAAGTGTCTGGAAATATATGTTCAGTGGCATGCATCCTCCCTAGAGAACAAATCTGAAGAATAATGCAGAGATTGCAGGAACAAAGGCACAAGTATTACAGCGAGAACATTACCGGTGGTTAGAGGTCAAGGAGACTGTGTGAGAGATGCTTCTAGCTTAAAGTAATATTGATAAGGCCTTAAAAATTAAGCAGGGGTGGCTTATATAAAGGAGTAAGAAAAGGATAGAGTAAAGGAAATCCATCTGGAGATAAGGTACAGATAATTCATATGATAAATGTATGATGAAAACAGAAATAAACAGAAGCCAGCCAAAGCTCAACCAGGAAGAAATAAAGAAAACCAGGGCTGGAGAGAAATGGACCATGGAGATCCAACTAGGGATCATCCACAATTTCCAGGTCCCGTGATTATGAGAAACTTCACCTCCTTGTCCATTGTTCAGTCTGAATAATATTAACTCCATGGCTCTTAAGAACCAAGAAATTAATGTCCTTTTGGTACTGGATAACAAACTGGTTCACTCTTTCCTGTGAGAGACCATGAATTTTGTGCTCAGAATTTTTTAGTTGCTTGTCCGTCTTTATGTACAGTTGAAGTCTTCTGGGATTTCCCTGGTATGGAGTTAGTGTCTATTGTTGTCCTGACTGTGCAGTTAGTAGAGGTGTATTAGAGGTGTGTTTGTGAAGGAGCTGACGGGGTTTGCAACCCATGGGAAGAACAACAATATCAACCAACCAGACACCCCCATACCCCAGAGTTCCCAGGGAATAAACCACCAACTGATGAGCACACATGGAGAGACCCATGACTCCAGCTGCATATGTAACAGAGGATGGCCTTGTTGGACATCAATGAAAGGAGAGGCCCTTGGTCCTTGAAAGGTTCAATGCCCCAGTGTAGGAAAAAGCCAGGATGGGGAGGCAGGGTGTGTGGTGTGTATGGGAGCCCCCTCATAGAAGCAGGGGGAGGGAAGATGGGATGGGGGTTTTTAGATGGGAAACCTGGAATGTGGATAACATTTGACATGTAAATAAATAAAATATCCAATAAAAAATAAAGGAGTGTGTTTCTCTGTGTGCCGGTGCATACATGCTCTCACACAAGTATGTATAGTGTATTTAGAAATATACACATATGTATGTAAAAGAATTTTTAAAATATGAGAATAAAAAGAGACCATGGATTCAAAAGAGTCTAAGGAGTGGTAGAAGAAAGCAATGATAGTTTGGATCGAGCCAAAGGAATAGGAATTCTGTAAACTATGTAGCAATCCCAAAGAAGAAAATGAGTGAAATAGAAGAGTTAAAATCGTGGAAAGTCAGCTCCTTGAGTAAACAAATGAATAACACAATCAAACTCTTATCCAAACTAACTAAACTGCATAGAGATAATATAAAAATTATCAAAGTCAGAAACAAAAACAAGGACATAACAACAGACATGAAGGAAATCGAAAGAACCATTAAGTCAGACTTTTTAAAACTGAGTACAATTTTTTACAAAATTGGAACAATCCAAAAGAAATAGGCAATTTTCTTGGTACACACCACCTATGAAAGTAAAACCAATATCAGATAAACAATATAAATAGACTTCTAAGGAAATAGAAACAGTCATTAAGGTCGCCCAAGCAAACCAAGTCTCTCAGCTCAGGGTCAGAAAGTTATAGTGCAAAATTCTACCAAACATTCATAAAAGAGCTAATGCCAGTATTCCTTAAATTATTCCACAAAATATAAACAAATGTAGCACTTCCAAATTTAATTTATGAGGCAGCAGTCATCCTGATATCCAAGCTGATACAAAGACTCACAAAAAAGTTACAGACCAAGTTCACATATGCACATTTATTCAAAAAAATAATAAAATACTTGCAAACCAAATTTAATAACACATCAAAAGCCTCATTCACCATGATCAAGGAGGCTTCTTCATCCAAGGGATGTAGGTTCAGTATATCAAAAGTTTGTCAATGTAATCTCCCATGTAACAAGCTTAAATGATAAAAGAAAACTAATGACCTCAGTAGATACTTTAAAAACTTTTGACAAAGTCTAACACTTCTTCATGATAAAAGTCTTGAAAATATCAGGGGTATATGGAACCAAACATTAAAAGGCAATATTCAACAAGTCTATATCTACCACAAATTAAATGGAGAGGAACTGCAAACAATTCTACTAAAATCAGGAACATGACAAGGCTATTCATTCTCTTCATATCTACTCAATATAGTACTCAAAATTCTGGCTAGAGCAATAAGAGAACTAAAGAAGGTCAAGAAAATGTCAATTGAAAAAGAAAAAAAAGTATTGTTATTCATAGATGATATGATATTGTACATAAGTAGCTATAAAAATTTAATCAGAAAACTCCTATATTTGATAAATACTGCCAGGAAATAGATGGATACAAATTTAACATTAAAAACAATTAGTAGCTCTCCTACATAAAAACAACAAAGATAAAGGAATTTGCCGGATATCTTAGAAAGATATCCGGCAAATTCCTTTCACAATAGCTTGAAATAAATATAAAATATCAATGTGTAACTCTAACCAAGCAAGTAAAGACCTGTATAAGAAGAACTTCCAGTCTTTGGATAAAGAAATCTAAATAAACATCAAAGGATGGAAAAAAATTTACATGCTCATGAATCAGACTTAGTAATAATGTCCATCCCACCAAAAGCAATCTATAGATTTGATGCGATCTCCATCAAAATTTCAACTCAACTATTTATAGAACTTGAAACAACAATTCTCGACTTCATATGGGAAAACGAAAAACTTAAGATAGGTAAAATAATCCTGTACAATGAAAGAACTTCCAGAACTATGACCATCTTTCTTTCAGGTTCCACTACAGAGCTACAGTAATCAAACCTTCATAGCGTTGGAACAAAAAAAGCTCAGGTTGACTAGTGAGATCCAATTAAAGATCCAGATGTTAATTCACATTTTTATGGATACCTGATTTTTTTATAAAGAAGCCAGAAATATACAATGGGAAACAAAGAAATCATTTTCAACAAATGATGTTGGTCTAACTGGGTGTCAATATATAGAAGGATGAAAATAGATAAATGACCATCACCTCAATATAAGATAGACACAATGAACCAGAGAACAGAGTATGTGGGAAACAGCCTTGAATACATCAGTACAGGATACAACATCCTGAACAGAACACTAATAGCTCAAACATTAAGATTGAAAATTAATAAATGGAACTTCATGAAACTGGATAGATTTTTCTTAAGGCAAAGGACATAGTCAACAGGACAAAATGTCCACCTATTGAAAAGTAAAAGATTTTTACCAGCCCCACAACTGTCAGATGGCTGATCTCCAAAATATATGAAGAATTCAAGAAACTGGACATTGGTAAGCTAAATAATAAAATTAAAATTGTGTCACAGATTGAAACAGAGAATTTTGAACAGAAGGATCTCAAATGGTTGAGAAGCCCTTGAAGAAATGTTCAACATCCTTTTGCCATCAGGGAAATGCAAATCAAAATGACTCCGAGATTCCATCTTAAAATTGCCTAAAGAGCTAAGATCAAAACCACAAATAATAAATAAACCTCATGCTGCAGATGCTGTGGAACAAATCTTGTACAGCTACCATGGCATCCAATATAGTATTTCTTCAGAAATTTTAGAATAGATCTGCCTCAAGCTCCAACTATGTAAATCTTGCTAATATACTCAAAGGACACTCCATCCTACCACAGGGACATTTGAACAACTGTATCTATTGTGGCTTTATTCTTAATAGCAAGAAACTGGAAACCATGGGAAAACGGAAAAACAGCATGTGGCAATTCACACAATGGAGTATTACTTAGCTGTTAAAAACAAAGTACCATCAAATTCTCAGGCAAATGTAGGGGACTAAAAAATAATAACAATAATAATAATCATGCTGAATGAAGTAACTCGGGTGCAGAATGACAAATATGGTGAATACTCCCTTATAAGTAGATATTAGCTTTTAGTACATGATAACCAGGTTATAACATGACACAGAACTAGTGAGGTTAGACAGGCAAGAGTTTAGTGGGGGCCGTGTGGTAATTCTCGGGAAGGGGAAAAACAATATCTTCTGTGGGTAGACTGGACGTGGGTGGGTTTGGGGGTGGGAGTCTTCGGGTGGCAGGAGAAGAAGCCTGGATGAAGCAAGAGTATGGGGTGAGATGGACAGAACTTGGGGAATTTGGGGAGTGGTATGGAAACCGTGTACTGTGAAAAGTGCCCAGAATCTGTGAGGAGGATCATTGGAGGACGCCTAGTGATGAGAAACAAGCAGACTCAACTAGGCATGTTTGTTGTCACGTAAGCCCTTTAGTTGTGAGACTGGGTTGTATTCAGTTGGGTTGCTGTCCAGTGGGGGGAGGGGGAGGTTGGGGTTTGGGTGAGGTTCTGGTCAAGATACCCAAACCATCAAATGCAAAGAGTGGAAGGTGGGAGACAGTGGTTTGAATGTATCATTTGAGAAAAGAATCTCTTCAATTTTATGTATGTATGTATGTGTGTGTGTGTATATATATATATTCAATTATATATGTACATATGTATGCATATGTGTATATATTGTAATTGAATATATATTTGTATATCTGTATATTTACATTTATATACATATATATATATACTATCATGTTATAAACATAATATCTATTACTTACAAGTACAAAATGCAAACATAGTGCTTTTGAACCAGAGAACAACTTAAAAAATTCAATCAGTAAGACTAAGACCAAAAACTCAGGTGATAACAGCTATTGACAAAAATGTGAAAAGAGAGAAACACTCCTCTATTGCTGGTGGGATTACAAACTGGTAAAACCACTCTGCAAATCAATCTGGAGGTTCCTCAAAAAATTGGAAACAGATCTACCTGAAGATCCAGCTATTCTACTCTTGGGCATGCACCGAAAAGATGCCCCACCATGCCACAGGGACACGTGCTCCACTATGTTCATAGCAGCCTTGATGCTGATTTTAGAAGGCTCATTTTCTTTCTTTTCCATCTATCCCTGCTTACATTACAATTAGTATCATTCTGGTTTTATTCATGTGTTATTGTGTAACTCATATATCTTCTACTTTTCCTGTTTTGTTTTGCTATTCTTTGCTGGTTGGTTGGTTGGAAACGTTGTTTTCTTGGTTATTGTTTGCTTAAATGCAACTGGCCACTTTCTACATTGGCTTGTTTTTCCATCTGTTTGTGGATGATGCCAGCAACATCTAGGTCCTTTCAACTCTAGAAGGATTAGCAAAGCCAGTTTTTCTTCTAGCACTTGTTACAATCAGGAGATGAGTCTAGGCCTCTTCTCTGATCTGCTGCCCTAAAGTGTATGCATATACCTCATAAATATAAAATTTACTACAAAAGATCCATTAGTAGTGATGTCTTCCATCCAAGTGGAGCAACAGATGTAGATTCTATGTAAGTCTCTTCCTGATCTTTTGGAAGGAGTTCTAACTTCATTGATGCTCACTTCGGGAGAGATTCAGACTGTGCTAAATTTATCTGAAATGGAAACTCCTCTGGGGAGTAACAGTGAACCATATATAGCCTGGCTCTGTATGAGTATCTGTCTTAAAGTTTGCCTATGTTTTTCAAAGATTAAAAGTATTTGTTCCCAAAGCCCAGACTTATACTTGCCTCATTTGTTTTCCAAACTCTGTGTTAAAGCTTTCAGATGTTCCCTAAAACTGGTCCAAATGTATACGGTTCCAAAGTAATCTTCATTTTCAAATAGGAGAATGTTTCCAACTGTTAGAAGCTTTTGAACAATCTTTCATTTTCTTTGGTTTTATATTTTATTGGATATTTTATTTATTTACATTTCAAATGTAGTCCTCTTTCTTTGTTTCCCATTCTCAAACTCCAAACTCATTTTCCTCCCCCTGCTTCTGTGAGGATGATTCCACCACCAACTCACCCACTCCTGCCTCCCCTTCTTAGCATTACCTGTCACTGGGCCTTTGAGCTTTCATATTTTATATTTTTATTGATTATAAGTTAATAGCAAATCATTGTGAACATTTTGGAGAGCTGAATAGTATGTACCTACCACCACCCATAGTTGAAATATACTGAATTCTGGATGTTTAACTTCTTCTAATCTATTGAAACTCCAGAAGAGTACAATTTATGTATGGGAAAGCAGTCTTTATCTGCCTGTATCCCCAATGGAGCACATCAAGTTTTCTGACGTCTTTGCTACATTGGTAAGGGGACAAGATATTTCAGAAGTGCTACAATCTCTAAGTAAATGTGTTTTTGAGCTATTATAAAATATTACAATGAGAAAGTTGTACATTAAAGTTATGAAAACTATTTACACAGTAGTAAAAGGGGATGACATAGGTTGAATAAAGAGTCAGTGTATTCCCCAGACTTTCTGTGCTTAGCCAAAAGTAAATATTAAAAGAAAAGCCCTGCACTCTCCCTGAGATTTCACTTAGCCAAGAAAATTTACAATACTGGTTAAATTCTATGTCATAATTATGGGATTTTTAAAGTAACAACACACAGCAAGTAATTGTGGTTGAGTGCAGTTCCATTGATTCGGGGGCTTTTATAAACACGGACAAATACATGAAGTAAATTAACCATGACTGTGTTAGTTCAGGGAAGAAACAGCACTTCTGCATGTCACATATGGAAAAATGAAAACATCCAGATGAAGTTAATGTTGTTATCTGGTTTCTGAAATGCAAAACTGGTTTCACCACAAGGAGCCTTGACTGTAAAAAGCAAATTTAAATTAACAAGTTGAAAAAAACTACTTTGTGGTCATGCAGTGAATTTTACATCTCACTTCATAGGAAAAGCAAACTTCATATAAACCCAATGTCAAAAAAATCTTGTATTTACCTTCATATTCTTTAAAAGTTTGACCATAAGAAGAGTTTCATCTTCTCAGATGGACACAAATTATGGAATAGATACAGGATGTGACCAGAGTATAGCCTTACAAATATTGCCCCAAATAAATCAAACTTAATAACTTTCAATATCGGCCTGTAACAATTAGGTTTAATACCTTTATTTACATGTTTGATTTCTTTCCTTGAACTATGAGACCACTCGCCAGAAAAATAAGTGTCAATGTGTTTACTAGAGGTCAGACTAACGTGCCAAATGTCTCAAACAAACTCTAAAATTACAGAATGCAGTACTGAGTTAGGGTAAGAGTGGGCTATTTGTCAGTGCAAAGGAAGCCTCATTTTTGGAGAAGAAACCCCATTTCTTTGCTTTCCCTACACAACTGACATTCAGCTTCATGATCTGACATCTCCAATACAATCTGGATTTATATTCTCTCAAAAGTATGATGTTCATCATTCCTAGATCTAAATGAATGATCTACAATTATGCTGCATGATGTAAAAACACACAGGCAGAAAATAGTAAAACATGTGTCAATTTTGTCAATAAAAAAATAAGTCAATATCCAGTATGTCAACTAACAGCAGGTAGCCTAACTGGCTGGGTCTAGAGAACAGAGCAGAACAAAGCCATTTACCTAGTGGCCAGATGTAAAAGAGCAAAGGCTCAAAGGACCATGATGTCCTGAGGTCAGTCCACAGTGACCTAAAAAGTTCCCTTAAGTCCCTTTATAAAGGTTCCACTACCTCAAAGCCACACTAAGCTCTAAACCAACCCTTATCATCTAGGTGTTTGAAAAATAGTCTGAATGCAAACTATTGTAAATTGGCACTCAAATATCTCCACTATGGAGAAACAAAATCACAGAAGTTCCCTTAATCTATCCTTATTTACATCTACAAAAGACTATGCCTGTCTTTCAGCTTGTTTACAGAGATGTGTGCTATGTCCTAATACAGACCTACAAGCTATGATTTTATAAGATTATTATAATAGTTTGTCAAATGAACCTGCCCTTGGAATTCATGTGTGTGTGATGTTTCTTCTGCATGAGATACAGCTGACCTGTGTAGCCCATACTTTATAGGACAAATTGCTACCAGGAAGCCCAAAATTTGATTATAGGACATGTGACTTCTACTTTGCTTTCTTGAATCATCTTCTGGGGCACCACGATAGCAAAGCAGGCCTACGTTGAGGACCTAATTCTTTCTATACCAGCAAGCAAAGGATGAAGTCTGTTAGCAACCTTGTGACTAAGCCACCTTAGAACCTAACCCACCAGCCCCAGGCAGGCCTTCAGTTGGCTGAGGACAAGCATTTTGACTGAAACCCCAGGAAACACACTTCAGCCCATCTTCCACAGCTACTTTTGTGTCCCCGAGGCTTTGAAATTCAATGCCAATAAAATTTTGCTGTTTGTCATTGATAAGGTTTGGGGTCACTGATTGCAGAGCAATGAACACTTGGCACTGATTTAGTCAATATGGAGGACAATTCTGGCATTGCACTTGAAAATAGGTACAAACTCTTGGTAAGCCATGTGGCAAAAATGGCAGCTGCGAATTTTCTCTTCTGATAGCAGACATTGTCATGTCCTTGAAAACTTAAGGAAAACAGATTTCCGAAAGGAAAAATTAAATTCCTTCTCAAATACCAAAGGAAGAATTTGAGTTATCATAATAGGTTTAATTTGCCCACTGTCTCATATTTTAATCAATTTTATTTTTAGTTTATAAACTTTTTTTGGATTCCAATGTCTTACAAGTATCACTCTGGGTTTTTTTTTTTTTTTTTTTTTTTTTTTTTTCTTTTTTGCTGTTGTCATTTGCTTATTTGATTGTTATTAACAGTGGAAGTAAAATCTGGGACCTACTTTCTGAATGACATTTGAATTGCCAGTTTTCTGCATGAGAATCTTTTTTTGCAGATTAAAGAAAAGAAACATTATAATTATGTGACAGCAGTTATCCCCTAGTTCCAAAGTTTACTCCTGTTATTTACCACGCATGCCACGGAAGAAAGTTCTAGCTTTCCAATTCTTAATGTACATTGTGAATCACTGTTTTCAATAAGAGGAATAATTTCAGATGGAAGGGTGATCAATCGAATTTTTCTCTTGTTCTGCCTACTGATAAGACATATGTACACATTCAATAATGTGGATTAGGAAGAGAACAAAAACAATTGTATAAAGGTTTGAAAGGAGTTGGAGCTATTCGGATAGAGTCAACTAACGCATATTTGCACAACCACAAGTACACTGGGGGAAATTATTAACAGACCAGTATGGCAATGCATCTTGGCCATGTCCTCTTTGGGACGGTATTCACTTAGTAAATGTGCCAATCTCCAGCAGATTAAATGCTACAGTTGAATTTCTTAGCTATGAAAAATAGCTATCTCTCTTTGCAACAGCAACTGATAGAATCTTAAGATTTGGTTCTTTTAGTATAATTAAAACTTCTGGATATTCGTGATGAGTTTTCTCCAAGTGTCTTCCTTACACTGGATGAAGTTTGTGTGCCAAAATGGTGTAAGTGCCTCTATAAGGCTGCCAAACTCAGGTGCATATTTGACCTGCAAGTAATTATAGTGGAAGATGTGCATTGGCCTGATTTTTCTAGCCTGAGACCAGACATGTGCTAAGCACAGATCCATTGAACCAATGCCTTCTGGTTTCAGAACATTAAGTATTTAGAACAGCAGGGCTGTACATGCTAGTTAATGTTATCATGGGGCCATTCGTGAGATTATGAGGTTGACAGGCTGGTTGATAAGGAGACTGAGTAATACAGCCAACTCCTGTAGAAAAGGAGGAGATCGCAGAGACTGAGGGAGGAGGTGGGTGATGGTCTCTCTTGGTTCTCTTTAATATGAAACTTGCCTACACTTCAGCCACTACTCCTCCAGATACAACATTCAATAACTCTGGGTTCTTTTTGTTATTTATGACTCAGAGTGCTCTCTTGTTCTTCCAATAACAACAAAAATCAATTACAAAGTGCCTTTAGATTAAGTACAGAAGAAAATGGAAATAACAAATGAATTGAGTAATATCAATGAAAATGGACACTGTGGCACTTGAAAGGAAAATCATGAAATTAAGTACTTCTCTTATCTAAGGAGGCCTTACAATAATTATTTCATGTATTATCATGAGTCCAACACTCTTATTTTAGTAGATGATTTCTAAATTTAGCTTTTCATACATATCTCTTATCTCTTGGTCCTATCAACTTAAATATCAAATAGCATTTTCAGATTACAAGTTGAAAAATAACGGCTTATTATTCCATCCTGCATTAATTCTGTTCCAGTATTTTTTATTTTTGGTGATACTACACTTGTATCTATGCTGAAATATAACATTTGCTTTGGGATAATTTTATTCTTTCAATATTCATCAACTTATATATTTACTTTTCTAAATAGACATTATACAAATTCATTACTTACATATTTATTAGTATATATTTGCTTATATATTATACTTACACACACACATATGTATATGTGTATGTATATGTATATAAGTATGTATGTGTTTATGTATATATGTATATAAGTATGTATGTATTTATGTATATATGTATGCATGTACATATATGTGCATATATTGTGTGTTTGTGAATATATGCATATATGTGTACATGTGTATATGTGTACATGAGTATATGGATATATATGTGTGTGTGTGTTCATTTTCATATGTGTTTATATGTATATGCTTATATGTATAATGTTTACATGTCTGTGTGAATGTGTGTGTCTGTAGGTATTTATGTATATGATGTGTAGATGTGTGTGTGTATGTATATATAATCTTATATATAACTTCTTATATATTAATTAACTTATATTCTGTCTCCATTTCAGTCTTGGCCTGCTTTTCAACACAGACCAACTGGTCCCTACAGTTTTGAACCACAGCCATCTCCTTCATTTTTAGACTTACCATCTTGAGGAATTGTATGTCTCCTCTGGATGCAGTCAAGACAAGCGGTAAACAAGCTTACTTACCTCTTCTTTGTTGTGTGTAATAGCAAACCAGCCACAGTCCTGGGAGCAGAGCCTTCCATCCCTTTTCCCGAGGTGAGGAGAATTACCATGCACTGTTTCGCCCTTGCTGCCTTCAGAACATGATGCTGCCTTGGGTCACGCCCCGATTTCACCATCACCAATCTGCTGTGCCCCTTCCCTCCTGCCAGTCCTGGATTCTCTGTCAGTTCACTCCCCTTTCACTGAATTCTCACTGAGTCTTACAGATGCGTTGCTTAGCTGAACACAGCTTCTCTCCTGTCCCTGGGTGGTCTTCCCATTCACATTTACTCTCTTCCTGCACCCTGCTATTAAGTCCCTTGCTGCTCCCAGCTCTCCCTCTGCCAAGCCTCGGACTCGCATTATCCAAACCCACATGCCTGTCAGCGTTCCAAATTTTAAATTCTACTTCCTGACAATATTTCCTTCATAATTCGTCCTTTTTAACATCTCAATTCCGAAGAGGTTTTATCAGCATTCGGCCTCCATTGGTCCTGGCTTACATTCTATTATATTGTATATTCTACATATATGTTACTATATGTTATTACCTCCTTGCAGATGCCACCCCCTTACCACCACCATCTCGTTATCTTCACGGAAACCATAGTTATTCAAAATTACATTTTTAAACTTTCTCCACCCATTAAAAATGAAGTACTTCTCTTAAAGGAAAGTAGTCTGCATGGTAGCCTAGGAGGGTAAAATGTTCTTTACCAATTCTGCATCAAGATTCTCAGTATGTAGAATTAGAAGTATGCATCCACTAAAGAGGATGAGTTGCTAGAGCTACCTGGAAATTTGTTCTTACCTTACCCATTCGGTCTCCTATTCTCCTCGATAATTATTCGATACTTTCTTCTGTTCCCACAAACCTTACCCCACCCTAACATGTTGCTTCCCGCTTTAGAAACAAACAAACAAACAAACAAACAAAAAACACTCAGAAAAGCTTAATTTGCAGAGCTTCTATCCTACCTAGATGTAAATGCACACAAGTTGTTTGTCTTCCATCTAGGACAAAGAAAATGTCAGCACTGGGCTGCTTAAGTTCTACATATGCACTTGTACACTGAAACTTGTACTCAGTACGTTCAGATCAGCACGCTAACAGTGCCCTCATCCTAGCCTCCCTTTCCAACTTCCTCTTCCTTTCCAGGAAGTCCCAGCAGTCTGCTAGCATGCTTTGACATCCTGCGTTCTGCAGAAGCAATGGTCCTATGGACCAACCTGCCTGCACCTCTACTTCTTTCTGCGTCCCCAATTCTCCATGATCATTCTCTTCTGCCCTTACCACCTCTGCTACCAGGTTGTTTTTCTGTATTCGCAACACACTTCAGTGAGCTGTTAGCTAATACAGCTTGGAGTCTTAATGACATTACGACCTGTATAAGGCACACTACCTATGGATTCTCAATTTTTGCCTTGTTTGCCCTATATTCAATGTTTACAAGCACGCTTTGAAGATTTCTCTTGTCTTGAGGATCCATCCTACCTTGGTTTCTCTTTCTATCTTTTCAGACTATGCTGTTGCCTCTCATCTATTTCTTCTCATGCTGAACCCTTTACATTATCAATTTCCAAACATTAATGACTTCTCTATCTATAACCACTCTGTAGGCAAAATCTCACCCAATTTTAAAACTTACTGTTTACATGACACCCAAATCCTTCTCTCCAGGGTTGACCTAAATCTTTCAACTATAACTTAAATATCACTAACTTATTATGCATTCATTAATTTACATATTTAAAATGTCGAAATCAACATGGGAAAATAAAATACCTTTAATCACACTAGTCACTTCAATAATACTAATTCAAACTGATTTTCCCAGTCTAGTGAATAAATTTTATCTCTTTTTAGATAAAATATTAGTAACAATAAATAATTCATCAATTTCATTCACTATACATCCAAGTTGCCTTCAAATTTTACTAGTAAATAATAAAAATGGACAAAATGTGAGTATTACCTCATAAATGTTCTTTGCTTTTTCCTTTGCTACATAATTTATTCTCTAATGAGAAACTGGATGCAATCTTTGAAAAAGTCAATGAAGGCCATAATCCCAGATGCACAAGAAACTTAAGAAGAAAGAGCATTAGCTCAAGACTTACTTGGAGATGACACACAGAATTCAGACCAGTCTGGACAACTTTGGGAGACCCTGTCTCAAAATAAAACTTCAAATAGTTGGCTGGGCATATAGGGCAGTAACTGAGTGATGGGCTGATATGCTTGAACTTCTAGCTTTATGGACAGAATCAAAAGAGAAGGAAGAAAAGAAAAGGGGAAGATAAAAAGAACAGATGAAAGAAAGAAAAGTGAGTGAGGGGGAAAAATAAAGGAAAATGAAAAAAGAAAGACAGAGGGAGAGAGGAGAGGAACAAATGAAGGAAGGAAGGAAAGATAAAAGGAAGTAAGAAAAAGAAAGACAGAGAAAGAGAGGCGGGAGGTAGGCAAGGGAGAATGAGAGGAAGAAAAGAATGAGAGAGAGAGAGAGGGTGAGAGAGGGTGAGAGAGACAGAGAGAGACAGAGAGAGAGAGAGAGAGAGAGAGAGAGAGAGAGAACTAAGATAAATGAGACAGAATAACTTGTCATCTCCAAAGCCTCTAGAGGAACAGAATACTTCCTACTTCACTGACAGGAAGATGGAAAAGGGTGAGTATCAGATACTGGGAACTCCAAAGTTCCCAGGCCTGACAGGATTAACAGCCTCCAAACACTGTATGCTCAGCAACCCCACCGATTTCTGAATGTGCCAAACCAATCCTCACCTGACAGCTTTGGCACTCTTATGTTCCTTTTCTCATGACATTCTTTCTACAGACATCTGCTTGGATAGCTCATCCTCTCCCTCATAGAAGCGTGTGCTCGCTCGGATACTAACAAATCACCATCTTTGATTTACAAGAGAACAAACACTGTGTTAGGCATATCTCATTCTATTCCTCCATTGTCATTTCTCCTGACAACTAAATGTATGGTGATATGTTATATGACTGTCTTTTTGTTGCTGTGTTGTTTTTGTGTTCATACTGTTGACTGTCTTTGTTACTTGGTCAAATTTCAACAGAATGAGAAAACTGTTTAGTAGTAGCTGTATCAAATGTCTATTAAAGATCCCAGTACACCATAAGCCATGGTTAATATTGCATTAAATGCCAAGCCAGTGTCAAAAATACAGTGAGTTTTTATTTCTGTTCAGATTTGACTCGTGAGAATAACATGGCAGAGCTAAAGCTTGTCAGAGAATGACCGTGAATCTATTTCAATGAAAGAAAATTACCTTGTCCTTGAGATTCTACACCGGGACCAACATCAAATAAGATTAACCAGCGCAAGTTTCAAGTGATGTCAACAGTGCATATTCACAGAACGAAAATAAACAACATAGCCATCCTCTGGTGCTTGCAAATGAAAATTTCTGTTTTCCACCAACACTGTGATTGTTGCTCTTCATGATCTCTTTGAATGTAGAATTACCATGAAAATAGAGCCCTGGTGTGACTATATTTCCAAAACAGTTTAACTAAAGAGGGGAGGCGTGTCTTGAATCTGGAATGTGATGAGGTAAAATCCCAAACAGTAAAAATCTGAGAAAACAAGAATTCAACTTGTTACTTCCTGAATAGACCTAGTGTGATCAGTTGCCTTAGTCTCAGGAAGCCATTCCTTTCTGACCACCATGCATTGTACTTCCTATTGCTATAACTCAAGGTAACCCTTTCCTTCTTCAAGTTGCCTTTTCTTGGATATTTTGCCACAGTAATGACAACTATAGCTATATATATTAACTATTGTATAGTAACTAAAATTATGTTATATTTTATATATAACATAAATTAATATGTTAACAATAAGTAGTATGGTTTAGACATGGTTTCTAATACATTTGTTTATTTGTTGTTTTCATATATTTGCTTGTGTTTGTGTGTGTGTGTGTGTGTGTGTGTGTGCTTGAATGCACTTGATTGCCTAGCCCCCATGTGCCGTAACATGATTATGGAGATAAAAGGACACAGTGTAGGTTCTAGGAATTGAACTCAAATGATCTGTTTTGGAGGTGAGCACCTTACCTTCTCTTTTAATTGGTGTTCGGTCATTGTGAGGAGATGCCACGAACTCAGCGACTCTTATAAAACAAATCATGAAATTTAGGGTTGCTTACAATTTCAGAGTCCACTGTCATCATGGAGGTGAGCATGATGGCAGACAGACAGAGTGCTGACGAAATAGTAGAGAGTTCTACATCTAGTTTGGGCCTTTGAAACCTCAAAGTCTCCCCTTGCACACTAATGACAAACGTACTCCAACTATGCCACCCACACATACCACAAGGCCACACCTCACAGCTCTTCTCAAATAATGACAATCCCTGAAGACTAAGCATTAAATGGTTGAGCCCTTGGAGACCATTCTTATTTAAACTGCCACTCCTGGGAGTTGTGGACTTACAGCCATATCATAATGCAAAACCTGCATTCACTCTGACTTCAAAAGTCCCCATAGTCCATTCTAGGCTCAAGGTTGTTAGAAAGTCCAGCGTTGACAGTCTCTCCTGAGCCTCAAGGTAATCTCTAAACTACAACTCTTGGTTTAAAAAAAATAATAGATTTCCTACTTCCAACATGCCATAGCACAGAATGTATGTTACTACTCCAGACAGGAAAGGGGGTTATTGAAGAAATGCTGGACTAGAAAGAGCAAGAACGAAAACCAGCAGGGAAAACTTTACATTCTGGAACTCTATGAACGATGTCAAAACACTCTTCAGACTTAACGTCTTTTAGCTTTTGCTACACACATATCTTTCTCTCGTAGGCTGGTTTGGCTCCACCCACTTGTAGCAATTCTTCTTGGCCAATATCTCATGACTCTTGCTGTCTCCAAGATCTTGGGGTCTCCAAGGCAATCTAGGTTTTATCTCCACAGCTTCACACAATAGCCTATCAAGGACTCCATGCAGGAACATCCCTGACATAAGCCTATTCTCGATGGCTTTAATTAGCCATGGATAGAGATTCCACAACCCCTTTAATTTATCTTCGACTCTAAAGCCAGAAGCACAGAACCAAAGCTGCTGAGTTCTGCTGTTCTCTGTGCCTGGAATTTAGCTGCTTTTTTCAACACATTTTAATCAGTGTTCTTCTTTCAATGGTTTCCTTGACTGTTTTTGGAAGTTTAGATGGGTGGGACCGTGCCCTGAGGTCACCACTCCCTGGATTCTCTTTAGAGTCTGGCTTTTCTTTACGTGATTTTATCTTCTTCAGCACTGGATTTAGCTCCTTTATGCTTCCGAATACTCCTTTACTGCGGAAACTGGACATTTTTTCTTGCTTAGCTTGCTTTTATTCATTAGATATCTACATAAGAGTGACCACTAGTAACAGCAGGGCACAACGACACCAGGCTTTTGTAAAGTCCCCTCAGCCAGTGTCATTCATTGAAAATTCAATTTACCCTCAAAAAGATTTTTTTTTTTTTGAACAAGGGCAAAAAACAACCACATTTTTCTTTTTGTTCTTTTCTTTTTTTTAATTAGATCTTCTTTGTATTTACATTTGAAATGCTATCCCCTTCCCCCACCCCACTCCCATTTCCCTACAGTGGGAAAACATGCCCTCCCTGGACCAAAGGCTTTTTTTCACATTGATGCCAGACACTGCTCTCTTCAGCTACATATGCAACTGGAACCACAGGTCATTCTATGTGTGTTCAATGGTTGGTGTTTTAGTTCATGAGAGCTGTGGAGGGTTTGGTTGGTTGATAATGTTGTTCTTCCCATGAAGTTGTAACCCCTTTCATCTCCTTCAGTCCTTTCTTTAGCATCTTCATTAGGGTTCCCTTGTTCAGTCCAATGGTTAGCTGAAAGCATGTTCAACTGTGTCTGTATGACTCTGGCAAAGCCACTGAGAAGGCATCTTTATCTGGTTTCTGGCAATAATTACTTCTTCGAATTAGCAATAGTGCTTGGTTTGGTGGTTGCATATGGGGTGGATCCCCAGGTAAGGTTTTTCTCCAATCCCTGCTCCTCTATTTGTCCTTTTATTTCCTCCAATGAGTGTTTTGTTCTCCCTTCTAAAACTGACTGAGGCATCCACATTTTGGCCTTCCTTCTTTTTGAGCTTCTTAAGGTCTATGAATTGTTTCTTGGGTATTCAGAGCTTTCTGGGGCTAGTATCTGCTTATCAGTGAGAGCATAGCATGTGTGTTCTTTTGCAACTGGGTTTCCTCACTCAGGATGATAGTGTCTAGTTCCATCCATTTGCCTAAGAATTTTATAAGGTCATTGTTTCTAATAGCTAAGTTGTACTCCATTGTGTAAATGTTTCACAATTTCTAAATCCATTTATCTGAAGAAGGACATCTGGGTTCTTTCCAGCCTTATATTATAAATGGGCTATTATAAATAAGGCTGTTATGAACATGGTGGAACATGTGTTCTTGTTTTATATCAGAGTGTCTTTGGGGTATATTCCCAGGAGTGGAATAACTGGGTCTCCAGGTAGTATTATGTTTTATTTTCTGAGGAACCTCCAGACTGATTTCCAGAATGGTTATACCAGCTTACAACCCCACCAACAATGGATGAGTGTTCCTCTTTCTCCACATCCTTGCCAGCATCTCCTGTCACCTGAGTTTTTGATTTTAGCCATTCTGTTGCTATGAGGTAGAAACTCAGGGTTGTTTTGATTTGCATTCCCCAGATGATTAAGGATGTTGAGCATTTCCTTAGGTGCTTCTCAGCCATTCTGTATTCCACAGATGAGAATTCTTTGTTTATCTCTCTCTCCATTTTTTAATATCAATATTTGATTCTTCTTGAGTTCTTTGTATATATTGGATATTAGGCCTCTAGCAGATATAGAATTGGTTAAGATCCTTTCCCAATCTTTTGGTTGCCATTTTGTCCTCTTGAAGTCATAGCCTTACAAAATTTTTGCTATTTCATGAGGTCCCATTGTTGATTCTTGGTCTTAGAGTATAGTCATCGGTGTTCTGTTCAGGGAATTTCCCACTGTGTCTATGTGTTCTAAGTTCTTCCCCACATTCTCTTCTAATAGTTTCAGTGTAGCTGGTTTTATGTGGAGGTTTTCAATCCACAAAATTCAACACCCCTTTGTGTTAAAAGTCTTGGAAAGATGAGGAATTTAAGTCCCATACCTAAACATAGTAAAAGCAATATACAGCAAACAGGTAGCCCAAACTTAATGGTGAGAAACTTGAAGCAATCTCACTAAAATCAAGGACTAGATAAGGCGGACCCCTCTCCCCCTATGGATTCAACATAGTACTGAAAACCATGGCAAGAGCAATTAAACAACAAAAGAACGTCAAAGGGATACAAGTAGGAATGAAAAAAGTCAAAATATCACTATTTGCAGATGATATGATAGTATACTTAAGTGATCACAAAAATTTTACCAGAGAGCTCTAACAGCTGATAAACAATTTCAGCAAAGAGGCTGGGTATAAAATTAACTCAAACCAACCAGTAGCCTTCCTCTGCTCAAAGGATAAACATGCTGAGAATGAAATTAGGGAAAAGACCCCCATCACAATAGTATAAATAATATAAAATACCTTGGTTTGACCATACTAAGCAAGTGAAAAATCTGTATAACAAAACCTTCAAATCTCTGAAGGAGAAAATTTAAAAAGATCTCAGAAGATGAAAAGATCTTTCATTTTCATGAATTGGAAGATTCAACATTGAAAAAGATGGCCATTTTGCCAAAAAGCAATTTACAGATTCAGTGCAATACCAATCAAAATTTTAACTCAATTTTTCATAGAGTTGGAAAGAGCAATTTGCTAACTCATCTGGAATAACAAAAAAACACTAGGATATCAAAATCTATTTTCAGCAATAAAAGAACTTCCAGGGGAATCATGATCCCTGACCTCAAGCTGTATTACAAAGCAATCATGATAAAGACCACATGGTATTGGTACAGAGACAGGCAGGTACATCAATGGAACAGGATTGAAGACCCAGAAGTGAACCCACACACCTATGGTCACTTGATCTTTGACAAAGGAGCTAACAACATTCAATGGAAAAAGGACAGCCTCTTCAACAAATGGTGCTGGTTCAACTGGCAGTCAGCATGTAGAAGAATGCAAATCAATCCATTCTTATCTCCTTGTACAAAGCTCAAGTGCAAGTAGATCAAAGATCTCCACATTTTTTACCAAAATATTTTAAACTGGTCTCTAGGCCACTTACTAATATTCTGCTCTGAAGATTTCTGAGCAAGCTTATAATAATCTACATTGCTATCAGCACTACACTTATGAACACTTTTATTAGTATGGTCCATTAAGTTACATTTAAAGCATTCATCCCCTTTCCTAACACAAAGTCCCAAACTCCACCATTTACCAACAAGTAACACAGTCCTGCTGGTCACAGGGATACTGCATTCCCTCATACCAACTTCTGTCTCTGTGGACTGCTGTGAAAAGAGAACATGCCCAAAGCAACTCTTATCAAAGGTAGCATTTAATTAGGGTTGCTTGTAGTTTCAGAGGAATAGTCCAATATTGTCTCGGTGGAGATCAGGATAGCCTTCAGGCATATATGGTACTGGAGACTTAGTGGGGAATTCTACATCTAAATCTGCAGGCAGCATGGAGAAACACTGGCCGAGGCTTTGCAAGTGTCATCCTCACCCCCATTGATTCACATCCTCCTAAAAGGCCACATCTACCCTCATAAGACCATGCATCATAATTCTTCTAAAATAGAACTGCTCCCTGATGACTAACACTTAAATACTTGAGCCCATGGGACCATTCTAATTCAAACCAGCACACCCAATGAGCCATCTCATCTCTTAAGATCTCTCCTCTGGAAGAAAAAAGAATGTGCTGCTCCAAGGTTTCATTAACACATATGAAGGAACAACATCCTATTGGTAATTTGTGTCTGTGACCTTGTGGAAAACTGGTAGTAGATGAAAACACACTGTTTTATCATGTTGACTTACAGAAATAAGGTACGATTCGCATTGTCTTTTAGATGCGTAGCAACGTGCTGAGCAGATTTCAATATTTTCTCCTATAACTTAAAATAAAAAATGAGACATTGAGGCTCGGGGCTTTCAAATAAAGTTCTCTGGGCTTCCAGTTAATAAATGAAGAAGGAGCTCATACCAGAACTCTTAGCAGCATCCTCTAAGACTGGAGCTTCTATTCTTCTGTAGTAACTACATGGAAGGAAGCTTGAATGCTGTCACAGCAATTAAAGGAAAGTGTAAGAAAGAAACGTGACAAATACAAATGTCCACATGAAATTGTGGTCCAGAAGACACCATTTTATAACATTCAGTGGACGTCTCCAGCTGCACCGGAGTTCCTGAAATAATGACACTGAAACTTAACATTTATGAATAAAGTGCTTCGACCATAAGGTTTGTCTTATCCCCTTGTTAGCTCATAACTTAATTAACTCATTTACTCTGTTCTGTGAATGTCACATGGCTGCTCACCTCTCCTCAGTGTCATGTGACTGTCTCCTCAGAGTTTGGAGGGAATCTCTTGACTTGCTTGACTCTGTCCCAGATGTCCCCCTTCCCTACTAGAACTTCTACCTCCTATTTCCTGTATCAGCTAAGAGGCCATCACCTTTTCAGTGACAAGTGATGCTTTCGTACAATACACAAGAGATTCTCTCTTCTCTATGATTTTATCCTTTTCTTTCATGTTCCCTTGGTTTTACAGTGTTGACATGAATGCTCTGCCTAAGGGGGTTCATTCAACAGTCATTTACCCACAGCACTTTGACCAGTATGAGTCTCTACATTAACCACCACTCCCTGAAAAGCAAGCAAACACAAAAGCACAACAAAGTAAAACAAAATCTTTCTCTGCAGAAGGCTGAGAACCACACTAGTCCAAGAAGTTGGAGGATTCTGTGTTGTAGTATAAACAAAAGAACAAAATCGGTATGAAACCTCAAAGTAGAGATTTAGGTAGCAATGAATATGCCATAGCCATAGAAAGTAATAATGATAACGGTTTATTAGTTCTCACCTTGACATCTTGTGAAAAATGTAGATAATAAAATATGCTTTGAAGTAGAAGGAGAAACAGAAGAGGGTAGAAGATTGTGACTTACATGAACTAATGTTTAAAGATTGCAAGGCATTTTTATTACCATAGCAAGAGTAGGCAGTACATTCTAGAGAAAGATGCAAATCGTAGAAAATGAAGGGTCTGATAAAAAAAAAAGTATAACATTGGGGAGCTGGTAGAAAAGTAGTTTTCAATTGCTGTAAAAGACACCAAGGAAATCATCTAATTTGAGGTTTCACAGATCCAGAAGGTTAGCATGCTTGATTATCATGACGAGGAACATACAACAGCAGGCAGCCAAGCATGGCCCTAGAACAATAGCTAAGAGCTTACATTCTGAGTTGAAAGGTGGAGGCTGAGAGAAAGCTAGCTGGGCATAGAATAGACGTTTGAAAACCTAAAGCCCACCGTATGTGACACATTTGCTTCAACAAGGCCACATACCTCATGATCCCTTCCAAACAGTTACAACAACTGGGGACAAAAATGGGGACAACCTCATTCAAAACAACTCAACCATGCTCATGAAGAAATAAATGAACCACACCATGGCTCTGACGTTGTCAAGCCACCAGAGAAGAGAAATTTTAATCCAGCAACATGACTGCTCTAGCAAGGAATCACATCAAAAAAATCTCCTAAGTATATGTTCTGTCTGGAATGCAGACGTGCCCTGGATTACAGTATGATCTGGCTGGAATACACACAGCTCTTGGTGCACACCTTTAATCCCTAACTATGAAGGTAAAGTTAGTTTGTAGAAAAAATAAAACAGCAGTGTTTGAAAGTGACGTCCATTTGGAGGAGGCAGATAAAGTGACAAATCTGAGAAAGATTTGACAGAATGAGCCAGGTATAGGATACACCCAGGTCACACAGGAACAAGAACTTC
This sequence comes from Micromys minutus, assembly GCF_963924665.1. Taxonomy (NCBI): domain Eukaryota; kingdom Metazoa; phylum Chordata; class Mammalia; order Rodentia; family Muridae; genus Micromys; species Micromys minutus. The sequence continues at coordinate 15,126,692 of NC_137968.1, forward strand.
ACAGGAATGACAGGAGGGAGAAAAAGAGAGAGAGGAAGGGAGAAAGAGAGAGGGAGAGGGAGAAAGAGCAATGGTATGGTGTCTGGTGGGTGGAATATGTATAGCAGATTTACTGGGACAAGTAACAGAAAGAACAATCTAGACACACAGATGAAGACAAAATGAACCAAAGGATTAGAATATATTGTCAAAATTAGTACAAGGTCAGGCAGAGTAATTCAGTCAGAAGCAAAGTAATGCCAGATTGAATCAGTCACTTGGAAAGATGATATTGTTTGGATGCCAGAAGATTCCAGACCTGGGCCGAGGGATAATTAGAAGAAAACCCTCTGTTCTCAGCCCATGTGGCGTTTGTACAGCTTGGGTATGGCTTTCGTCTCCACACTTTGTTTAAGGAAATAAAAGTGACATTTACATGCTAGGTATAACCAAAAACAACAAAAAAATTAGCATAAAAAAGATATCACATTTTAAAAAGTATGGCTTTTTTGGGGAATGCCAATAGTAATTATGATTTTAGTGTTACTTGGCATAAAATGGCAGAAATTTCCTCTTTATTATAAACATGATTGTAGAGACTTGAATACCCAACATTTCATAAGCACAATATGAGAGTTTTTGTTGGTAATATTTCTTTTGAGATAGGGCCTCATGTGTCTTGGGCCGGCCTCCATGTTGCTTTATAGCCAAGAATAAATTCAGATTCACCTACCTGTTTCAATGACAGGCGTGAGTCACTATACCTGGTTTGGTGTAGTGCTGAGTGCTGTAAACCCAGTGCTTCATGTGTCTTTAACAAAAACTCCAACAAGCTTCACATAACCCTTTCTTGCTCTCGTTTTGTTTTTATCTTGAGAGAACTAGCAACTGTTCCTATGTCAGTACCATTACTTGAAGATGGGCTGATTCCTTATATCAAGAGTCTCTGTCTTATTTAGAATGATAACTGGAAATAAATAAGTTTTCTCAGAACTGGATCTGTGTTTAACTCAAAATAGCACTGTTAATGGACCCTTATTATTTTATCCTTATTTAATTATTTTCATTTTATTTGACTGTTTTTACACTCCATATTGTATTCCCCTCCAGGTCCACCCTCTGACTGTTCCCCATCTCATACCTCCACCCCACTTTATCCACCTCCCCACTCCCTACCTCCAGCCCACCCGATCTCTAAACTCCCTTGGGCCCTCCGGTCCCTTGAAGGTTAGGTACATCTTCTCTGACTAATCCCAGACACAGCCGTCCTCTGCTGTATATGTGTTGGTGGCTGGTGTATGCTTCCTGCTTGGTGATCCAGTGTCTGAGAGAGATTGGAGATTCAGGCTAATCGAGACTGCTGGTCCTCCTACAGGGTCATCCTCCTCCTCAGCTTCTTCCAGCTTTTTCCTACTTTATTGTTTTTTTTTTTAAATTCTTCAACTAGTCTCTACAGGTAGGTATAAAGCTTCAGGGTGAAAAGATCATGACTCACAAGTCACTATATTTAAACCACAGCACCTAGATATCAACTGATACTAAAAGGAAATTAATTCTGTAAATCTCCTAAAGGTACAGAGTAATGTGGTCACAGTGTGGGCAGAGAGAGGATGAGGACATATTTTATAGCAGTTTATCCAGAGATTAAATTCTTCCATCTTGGAGGAAAGCTTGTTAAAACATTAAATTTGAAAGTGTGAGTAAAAGCCATACAGAATGTTTCAGGGAAAGTAAAACATCCTATCTTTATAAGCTCAGTAAATACAAAACAAAGTAGCCATGGAAAGACACTGAAATTAACCAAAGTGGCTACCTACTAACTAACTACCCTGTCTTAGTTACGGCTTCACACTCTAAAGAGACACCACGACCAGGGCGACTTTTATCAAGGACAACATTTGATTAGGGCTGGCTTGTAGTTTCAGATGTTCATTTCCTTCTCATCACGGTGGGAAGCAGGGCAGCATCCAGGCAGACATGGTTCTGAAGAAGGAGCTTCTTCATCCGAAGGCAACCAGGAAGAGCCTGACTCTCGTCCACACTGGGTGGAGCCTGAGCATAGGAAGAAATCACAAAACCCACCTCTACAGACACACACTTCCGCCAAAAAGGCCATGCCTACTAACCGTGACACTTTCCATGGGCCAAGCTTATTCAAACCACCACACACCCTTTCCCTCACATATATAAGAAGTAAGGAGTGCTAAGGAACATTCTTAAATAAACTATGCTTTCTGTAAGCAGCCGAAACCAGAGAAGCTGTGGGAAAAACTCAAAGCAAATGGATTACCGAGAAGGAGAGTCTTCAACCTGCTCAGGTACTTACAGCCTGCAGAGTGTGTTCCAGGTCCCAGCGTTTGTGTTCTGCTTTCCATGGGTTTTGGTGATGCAGTTAACTGTGAAACATACCTGCTCCTAAAGTTAAATTTTTGTTTATATTTCTTTAAGTAACCCCACTAAATTCGTTGGTTAACCAAGTTGGAGAGTGGTGGTGTCAGGGCCAAAGTCTGTTATTTGTTTTCTATGTGGGTGAATATTCATTTGTTCATGTCTTCCCAATAACTCTGTCACACACAGAGAGGACTTTGCCTATAGAGATCCAAATATGTCACCACCACCATGACACAATCACTTTCATGTTTATCCCAGCCACTTTTTCAGAGGCTCTTGTACTTCAGGGAGCCATCAAACTGGCCATTCAGACTAAGGTGGAGCCTTGTCACCATAAGCTCTCTCAAAGCACAGTTCGGTGTGATTGGAGAAAAGTCCCAGATCCCAACTTCCAAGTAAAGAAAAAAAAAAAAACTGATCAATAAATATATCACTCCAACTATCTAATGGGGAGAGAAGTTACTGCCAAGAATGGAATTATGTCTTACTCATGTTCTGTATCTATTTGTATTACTGTAGTACTATAGTGTCATCCGAAAACAATTTAGGGGTGGGGGGTCCTTGTCTTGTAATTTGAAATTGCCAACCATTATTGGAGGAAAGTCAAGGTAAAAACTTAAAGCTTCTCATACACAGTCATGGGCAGAGAAAACACGTGAACCTTTGCTTGTGTAATTACTTGCTCAGAGCTAGCTTTCTCCTCTTATATTATTCAGAACTTGTGGTGGATAACAAATCATCGATACTAACATTACTGCATATGAAATAAACTAAAGCCTATAAAAATCCTTTGGAGCACTTATTAATCAACATTACTCAAAGCAAAAAGACCCACTCTAAATGTTGGCCACAACTTTTGTTGACAACTAAGATAAGAGGACCCAGAAGAAGGAAATGCTTTGTTGCCTGTGTTCCCTCAGTATTATTAACAAGTTCATTCATATATTGTTGAAGCATTCCATGGTCAACAACATAACAGTCTACCCTTCCCCAGGACTAAGGTTAGACTGAGGATCAGCTGTACGAAATGAATCTTCTAGCCTTCCAGTGTGAGGAACTGTTAAGACTTTCAGACTCATGTACTAAGAAACTAACATATTCTCAGCCTTCCAAAAATCACTGTGACTATCTAGACTATCCAGTAAGCCACCCAATAAGTAGCCCATATATAACATGTTATAATGATACATCCCATATTAGATAATATATTATAATATATAATATATTATTGTCAGTTGGGAATAGAATTATAATCTAGAGCTGCCTAGAAAAATTAGCCATTGTGTAGGCTTATGAACAAATATTTTAATTGTTAGTTGATACAATATAGAATATATATTATAATATGTTATATAATGTATAATAAACAGTAATATAGCAATAATATGTATATGTATTATATGCATATTGTACATGATTTCATATAATATATAAATTTATATATTATATAAATAGATATATGTAATACATATATTGTCACATAGTATTCTATTATATATCATGCATATGTGTGCATATTAATCTTATATATCATATATATAATACATGTATTTATTATCTTTAACTATATATTATAATATATAATAATAAATATATAAGTTATATAACATGAAATATTACATATAGACAGATATGTATTACACATGGGATATTATATTTATATATAAACATATTTTGTATGTACATATGTTCATTCATTCATTTATTCATTGATGAAGTTCTGTTCCTTTAGAGAAATGTGACTAATGTAGAATCTCCTGATTTAGGGAGTGGTCTATACCCATAAACTGGCTCTTCCTTTGTCAATTAACAATCAAACATTCCCCTATAGCCATATCCTGTGGTTAATATTTCTAGACAGTTCTGGATTACAGTTCTATTTCCAGATGGATGTCAGTTGTGTCTGTGTGACAATGAAGGCTCTGAACCACACCACAAGTGCTGTAAAGCTCTGTGGGAACTGGGGTGCCTTACAGGTCACCCAGATGACTGACAGGTTCTGAAAGCAAAGGAACTAGCAAATAGCCTAGGGTTGGGTCACTCTTCGGAGGGAGGAAAGATGGGAGGGAGGGAGGGAAAGAGGGAAGGAGGGAGGGAAATAGGGAAGGAGGGAGGGAGAGAATAAGGGAAAGAGGGAAAGAGGAAGGGAGGGAGGGAAAGAAGGAAGGAGGGAGGGAGAGAGAGAGGGAGAGAGAGAAGGGGGAGGGGGTAAGGAAGAAAGAAAGGGAAGGAGTGAGAGAAAAAGAGAGGAGGGAGGGGTATAGGGGAAAGGGAGGAGGAAATGTTTATTCAATGATGCAAATGAGGCAGGTTTGTGGAGCGTTCTGTACAAAATACTAGATTATAGTTTACTACTCTCAGAATGTGAGCAGTATTTGAATCCAGATGACCAAATCCAAATGTTTCTCAACACCATGTTATTTCTTTACAGGATCCATGGTTCGATAGATGCCATGAGGAAAAGAAGCTACTCCACAGATAAGGCAAGAAGGAAAGGAGGGAGAGAATGGGTGAAGGGGGAGGGAGAGGGATAGAGAGAGGAACGGAGGGGAGGAAAAAGAGTGGGAGGGAGGGAGGGAAATCTAGTTTAGCTGAAAAGGCAAATTCAATTCCTTACCTAGAACTTGCCTTAAAAAATGAGCCAAGGAGCAGTATGAGGAGAAACCAATCTCTGCCTTCAACATCTACATACATGGGTAAACACACACACACACACACACACACACACACACACACACAATGTTTAAATCCTATGACAGAAACCAATCATTTCTAAAACTATCCAATCAATTCAGGAGAATGGCTGTGTGCAACATTTTTCTAAAGAAAGATTATCAGAGAATTTCAGCAATAATCTCCAGGAAGCTGAAATGGGAGGGACCGGAGATTGCCGAGCTGACTGGAGCCATAGACCCCCCTGTCCCCTCACAGCTTGCCCTGTGCACCCGGAGCGTCTGAGTTTGTGGGTGAGTGTGGCTTTTCTCACCTTGTGTGCGGTTAATGTGCAGAACCAGATGAACTGTTTCTTGAATCTTGATCATTTCAGGGTTCCAGGAATCTTAAGACATGGTTATCATTTCTATGTACAAGGGACCTTGTGCACCCTGGGATTGGCATCAGAAGCACTGAGTTGCTGAAGATTATGCCAATAAGAGGGTGCCCTAATCTGCTGGATTTTTTCTGTGACTGCACAGTGTGAGAAATCAATTACAGAAAACCTCCAACTAGTTCCCACTGGAAAATCTGGTACCAAAAATATTAGGTTCGAGATTTTGGAAAGGACTCTTTTCTCTAAAAATGTCCAATCCTTTTATAATTGTAACACATTTTGTGTTTTATGTTCATAAAAGAATATCAAGGCAGGGATAAGATATTAAATTAAGCAGTTTGAAAACGGTGATGGCCGTTAGTGACCTGAATTGGATCTATACAAAAGGAAGACAGCTGTAAAACTCAAAAGGCAGTGAAATTGAGACCAAGAATGCAGTAGTAAATTAGATCAGTGACCCAGTTCAACTTGCTGTTTATCATAATGTTTACAATTCTAAAAGAGAATATTTCTGTTTCCAATATGTACCCCAATGAGTTAAAAAAAATGAGAAAATCAGAGAGAAAAGTAATGTTATTTGCTATTTTCTAACCAGTTGGAAAGACATATGGGAAAGGAGCAGAGCAATGGGCTGTGGGGCTCAGTTGAGAAAACCAAAGCGTTGATGAATGTGAGCCCGGATGACCCACATTGTCACTGCAGTGACTTGCTGCAGACACAGACAGGAGTTGGCCTGATATTAGTAGGGAAGAAACAAACAAGGAAACTGTCCAGCTTGTGGAAAGTTTGTTCTCAAGACTGTGGATGACACAGCAGGAACGGAGCCTCTGTCCTTGAAGCCTGCTCTGGTTAATATTTCATGGGGACACTTCTCGGAAGTCACTAAATTAATTCAGTAGTTACGCTGAGATCTGAAGGCACACAGCTTTCTCACACACACAAGGTAGAGAGCTCTAACTTCACAAAAGCTGTTGGAGTTCTGTAAGCACAGAAGAGTCACCAGTGGAAAGAAGCACGTCTCACCAGTAGTGAGAAAAAGCGAGGAGATATTTTGTAGAATAACCCCAGGAAACAAAGACACCACAGGTGCAATTCTCTAGTCCTATGTAAGAATGATTGCAATTTTTATTCTTCCTTTCTTCTTTTTTTCTTTCTTTCTTACTTTCTTTCTTTCTATCATTCATTCTCTCTCCTTCCCTTTTTCTTTTTTTCTTTCTTATATCTTTCACCAATCTTTGTGATTCCTTTCTTCTTTATTTTTCTATCAAAAACAAGTCCCCTTTACACATTCATTATATTTGAAAATCTAACATATATCAGGAAAAACTAGGGCTCACCTGACAGAAATGTAGAGGGTCTACCTCAGTTTATTTAATTCAGTATCTTCTGAAGCACAAGGACTTTCCAGAATACAGTCTGAAAAGAAAGCCGTGAATAATTTCTACCAAGGCTTAAAAACCTTTTTAGAATAAATAGAATAACGTTTATGTAAATTAAATCATGTCTAGATATTAGATGTCATAACTTTTTAGTAATTATCTTTGACTGTTTGAATCCAAACTAAAGAAATTAGAATAGAAACAAACAAATCAAGAGAAAACAATTTGTTTAAACACAGTCAAGAAATATTTGAATGGCATCTGTGATCTTTCCAGAATTATAAGTTGTGGGGCAAATATATAACACCAGTTTGCTACCAACCAGCATGATTAAAAAGAATTCTTTCTCCTTCTTCAGGGAGCTCCCCTAAAATATTTCTTGAAAATTCCTGGTATACACCATATCCATCAAACATCCTCATCCCTCTCTTCCTTCCAATACATGGGGATTCCCACTTCTGCTAAAAACTTCAAATCACAGAAATAAACACTCTTGAATTCCTAGAAATAATAGCCCTATCTCTCTCTCTCTCTCTCTCTCTCTCTCTCTCTCTCTCTCTCTCTCACACACACACACACACACACACACACATACACACACACACACAGAGAGAGAGAGAGAGAGAGAGAGAAAGAGAGAGAGAGAGAGAGAGAGAGAGAGAGAGAGAGAGAGAGAGTGCCTGTGTCACCAAGAAAGAACAGATAATGCACAGGTTGGAGTTGTCAGAGCATAAATGGTATATAAGTGGTATATGTTCTCTCATTGACCATAAACAGTGCTGTCTCACTACAAAAGCAATGATGTACTGGAAGAGTAAGACGCGGAGTGCAAATCCCCTGTTTTCTATTGAAGCAGAGGGTTGCGCTGTGGCTTTGCAGCTTGATTCATCCAAGGGTCAAGTACTGTCAAGTTGATCGGTAGCACCTTCTCACTTCTCACTTCTCCCTTGTTTAACCCCATCTGCAACTGTCTCAAGCACAAGGAGAGTTGTCTTTTGTGTGAAAGGCAGGAGAAGGAAAAGGAGACTATGGAAGAGAGATAGGTGTGTGGTGCGGAGGAATTAAAACCACAGAAAGAGGAGGTGTTTCATCTTTGCAGTAATTAAACCAGAAAACAACGGAAGTATCCATTAAGAGGGGCAGAGGACTGAGGCTAAAGTTGGGATAAAAGCTTGAGAGTAGATTTTCAACTGAGAAAAATATACAAATCAGGAAAAAAAAAAAGCAACCTTGTCAGTGTGGGTTCATGGTACTGAGTATCTAAGACATATATGAAACACAGACTCTTCTAAGGAAATTGTTAACCAGTTTTATGAATTGAAGAATTTCGTTTTTGGAAAGGGATTGTGGTACATCTCATGGGCATTATTGATTTTTGTGGCTAGGTTATTGATTGTTAAGTTCCTTGTAGCCTAGACTGTGGATTAATATTCACTGGAAACCTTTAAAAATGCAGCTTCTCAGGACCCACCTCATACTTTTGTAACTGGGCCTTTAACATATACCTAAAGGCCGAGAAACATTAGCATAAGAAAAAATTTAGATGACATTATTTATATACACATAATATGTGTATATAAATAATACTTACACTTTATATATCATTATATGTTATATTCTGTATAACATATAATATGTATGTATAATGTATATTTGAAATGTATTATATATTATGCAAATATATATTATATTATATGTATAATAATATAATTGGGATATATTTATTATATATTATATGTAATAAAATATAATATAAATATTATATTTGGTAGAAATAAATATATACACACTCAAAACTTAACTACACAGCATGTAAGGAATTCAGTAAGAAAGTTTAAAGTTTGCACATAAATTTGGTAAGCAGATATACCATGAGATTAGCATGGGAAGCATATTCAGAAAAAGAACATTCAGCTTATGAAATGAACTTATAGAAATGTAATGACAAGCTCCTGCAGCCTCAGGACAACATGAGGGAGGAAAATTTCCACCCACAATATTAGCTTTGGGCTGGAGAGAGTAGTGCTTAATGATCTTGCTGAGTTTTCTCGCTCAATTCCTCATACCCTGGGCATGTGGCTCACAACCACCTGTAACACCAGCTCCAGAGAGACCCCAGGCCTGCAGATCACCTCCAATCTGCACAGATCCACACAGACACATGCATTTACATAATTAACAATAATAAAACTAATCTTTTTTAAATGGCTGGATATCCAAAAGAGACCAAAAATCTGAACACAGTCTTTGATCACTGGGCTGTTAATTCTTTCTGAAAACAGCCCGGTGATTCCAAACTCCCATCTGTATGAAAGATGATATAATTAGCTATAGATACATGTAAATAAACTGCTAGGTAAAAAACATAAAATTCTCCTTCTAAAGTTCCTTCGAATTATATAGATTTTTTTTTTTCTCAAGGGAAGATTCCAAATCATGTGTGGAATTTGGCTAAGTCTCTTATTTATTGCTTCTAAAGCGGTGTTTTTTAACCCATGGTCCCCAGACAGATCACCTGCAGAAATGCATGAGAGCTCTTTTTAACAACCAGTTTACTGGATTCAACTCCAGATAATGATTCATAATCCTTGGGGAACAAGCCTAATAATATACTTAATAAAATGTAGGCAATCTTCATTCATGGACTCATTTTATTTAAGTCCTGTGTCTGGAATTGTATAATGTAGAACATAAATGCCTAAACTTAGATGGAGGAAACAAGAGAAGAGCCTTTAGTGCATAAAGAGGTTGGAAAGGGCTCTCTGGGGAGATGACTGAAGCCATAGGACCCCGGCCCAGATTCAGACAGAGCTTGTTTCAGTAGTAACATCTGTCCAGTCCCAGTACAGATGTTGCCTTCTTGAAGCTCCAGAAGCCGAGGACACTCACTTGGTGACACAGAAGTTAGGTCTGGACATTGTCAGAATTCAGACACATCCGAGCCAACCCTCTGGAGTAAGAAAAGGGGAACGGTGTAGGCTAGACACCGTCTGCAATTACTAATGATGGGTCTCTAACATGTACCAGATTAAAGACCTTAAAAGTATTTCAGAGAAACCGAACTGATGGAGAGGGGGCAAGGGAAACAGGAGTAGTAATTAGACATGATGTGGCCCTTTATACCCCTCCCTTCCCTTCACTCTATCCCTGATTACTCTCATCTCCTAATATACCCCAAGAGATAAAATTATGCTAACTTGTAATAAACCTGAAAATGCCTTCTCTTGAGGGAGAGAGAGACAGAGAGCCAAAGTAGAGGTAGAGAGACAGAGACAGACAGACAGAGACAGACAGACAGACAGACAGACAGACAGACAGACAGAGACAGAGAGAGAATTATCTGTGTGTGACTATGTGGCTATGTGGTGTGTGTCTTCGAGTGAGCACGTGGAGGGTAAACTGGTTGACTCCTGCTATTTTGCATGGGTTATAAGGATCAGAACTCAGTAGCCATCTGTCACCTGACCCACAGAACCATCTCTCCTTCCTTGAAAATAGAGTCTTACTGTCACACAATTCAAGGGAAGGACACACGTTGGAGAAATCTCTCTGTACATACCTGAGCATTACGTTTGTAGACTTCCTATGCTACAGCCGAGAATTGTTAGGAAACACAATACTTCAGCTATTGAACCTTTCCTTACAGTATGGATGAAAACCATATGAAAATTCTATCAGTGAAGATTAGAGAAAAGACACCAACAATACGCACATAACTCATTTTATAACGATTCAGAGACAGTGTAAAAACAGTCACAAAACTGTACACAATCCTAGAACTTGAGAAGTGTCAAAATATATTAATCTGAAAAAAAATCACTTCATACTTGTCAAAATATATTTCAAAAGTCTGAAAAAGTCACTTCATACTAAAAGAAAAATTAACCACAGGTTTATTTAATTTTTATTACAGCAAAGATGAATATTTTTTATTTTAGTGTCATTTTCTTGTACAAAAATATTCACTTGTTCATTATCTTCATTAACTGAGTCATATAGTCAAAGATAAAAGCTTAGGAAATAAAGGAGTCACAGTCACTAGTCCTTTAGATACCTTACACAGGAGGACAAAATGTCAATGCATCTGCTTAGAGAGTAAATAACACAAAACAGTCTGTCCATTCTTCATGGAGTAACTGGTCCATGTTTGAATAGGAGTGGTTGGAGAATGTGTCTTTGATGACATGTGATTTTATTTCAGAAAGGAGCACGAGAGAAGATGAAAGAGTCCAATGATGATTAACATTTTTTAGAATAATTTTGAAGGAGATTTGAGAAGCCAAAAATGTTGCTCTATTTGGAAGGAATGCCCAAAATTTTATGATGAAATGTTTTAGAGATAAGTCAAAAGCTGAAGTAGCCGGGCAACTGCACTTGAATCAAACTTCTTGGGACTGAGTCTGGGGCAGATCCACTTTATAGCAGCATAGACTTTGCTGTGCCAATGCTGAACAGTCACCTAAGGACTAAGGACGCTTATTCCTCTTAAACCAAAGCTCAATTAAGATGACTGTCATAGTCTTCCACGGAGTAACAAAACATTTGGCAACCTGGGAATTAAAACTGTAAAAGAGGCGCATTGTTGAAAAGACCTAAAGAAAATGTGTTTTAAAAGTTACTCTTTAAAGAAATGTTATGAATGAGGTGAGGTGGTTGAAACAAGAACATTGTATGTCAGTAAACAAATGAACTAATGAAACATTAGATTTTTCTGGGACATGGGACTGGGAAGTGAATATTTGAGCTTAATGAAGTGTGTAAACACATACACATATAACACATGTGTGTGCACATGCAAAAATAAAGACACTCTTAATTTAAAATGAATTCATTGCAATTACATTAGATTGAGAAGCTGAATATGATACTTTACAGGACGTAATGAAACTAACTTGCCTGTATTTAGAGAGGTATATCTAGATATCTTTTTTTGTAGACATATATTACAAAAGTGTTGGCATCTAATTAATTGTGTATCTTAAAACATGAAGTTGAAGTTCTTTGACTAAGTAGATACATAAAAGGAATAAACTAAAATATAACAAGCAAGTTTTCTAGCAGCACTTGGGGCGAAGTGAAAATGCTTCTGAAAACTTTGACTAATTCCAGGTTACATCTTGTTTTACATGTACTTTATGCTCATTGTAAATAGTAAGATCTTAATGCACACTATCAAACCTTTAAAAAAAAACCAAGTACTGTTTAAGGACAGAACTGGAAAAATTTAAAATAAAATCGTAAAATTTTCTCTTCAAAAAAAAAAAAAGAAAATGCTTCTGAGAAGTTCATTTTTAGGACACATCCCAGAATCATTTATGGCAAAGAGATAATGACTAAGAAAGCAGAGAGAAATCAGAGCAGAACTGTAACGTTCACTTCTCCAGAGCAGAGGGCAGTGTGAGAGACAGTCATGTAACACCTGAGAATCTCATCCTTTAGCTTTGGACCTCCAGATGGGCTGATGATCTGGAGCAGAGATTTACGTGTACGAACACTGCTTCCCACAATGTACAAAGGCCCAGTTAAAATTTCAGACTCCAGTGTGTTGCTATGGTTACACCAGAAAGGGTAAGGACTTTAACAACGGAATCTAAACTCTTTGTTAAACAGACTGTGTAAGTGGGCAGGACGCTGCTAGGGAGCTGTCTTTTAAAGACTTGCCTCCTCTTAATAACTTAAGACATTGAAGAGGAAGTAAGATGCACTTGGTATTCAATCAATATATAAGTAGAGAATATTGGAATACTGAAATTTTTCAATGTTGGCAGTTCTTACTCAATTTAAAATATTAAGTATAAGGATGATGCTAAGTATTCCTCATGAATTCATCAATACTTCCTCAATATTTACTTTTTCAATCTGAGCCACATCTGGCACATATTTTTTTTTTAAAAAGTTACTGCTTCATTTATTCTAAATATACATTTTGTATGTAACGAACTGTAATCTTCCAGGAGTCTCAATAATGAAGCAAACAGCGCTCAGGAGTTTGTTAGCAATTAGAACTGCTTCCCATTTTCTAAGCAACCCCTGGAGCTCCCTGCAGTTTCTCTTCTGACGTCTTATGTAGTCCCCATTCTCCACTTGCAAGGAATGTGCAACCCCGCTTCCCTCTCTGTGGCTGGAGTTCATTCTTCCCCCAGTGACCCTTGAGCATCTCACCATGGGATAACGGAATCAGAATCTCCAGAGATCTCACACGCCTTTGATCAAAATGCTCACCTGGGTTATGTGGTGTATCCAGAGCGGGAAAACGTCAGCTTCATTTGAGTAGTGCTCTCAAACTTTGAACTTTGAACTGGGGACTTCCTGTGTCACTAGGAATCCTACTAAACTGCAGAATATCAATTAAGGCAGGCTGGATAAGAATTTGGAGATTCTGAGTTTCAAGGAAACTTCAAGCGATAGTGATGTGAACAGTAATTAGTATGAACTACATTTTAAGGAGCAAATTATGCTTTTACCTCCAAACGGAAGAGTTTATCTGTTTCCTTTCCTTTTTGGTTGTGTTTGTTTGTTTGCTTGCTTGCTTCTGGTTTTGTTTTTTGTTTTTGCCCGAGTTCTGTGGCCTACAGACGCAATTTTACCAACTCAGTTTCTCCATCCCATTGACCTGTACTGACTCTCTCTGTTTTGTCTGCGTCGGGCTGCTTTTGTGTTAGAATTTGACTTTGGAAGAAATCATTTTTCCTGTCTGAAGAAGGGTACAACAGAATGACCAAATCATTTAGATCAAACAAACAAACAACCCTAACTTTAGCTGATACTGAGGGAATAAAAAAAATCAATAAATTCGAGTTTCCATGTCAAAGCAAGCTAAAAGCTCCTTACCAGAAACACATTGCTCATTCGAATGCTCTGCCATACGTTCTGGAAGATATGGAGAGAAAAGGCGGTTATAGAGAAAGGAAAGAGAGTGGGTGATGGGCTAGCTATGGGCAGACATTCGTATTATTTCTTTTCAACACTGGATTAAAATGTCTCACTTTACTTATATTAACTATCCCATCATTTGCAAGTTGATTTGCACATCTGCTCCTTAAACTCCTCTTCCCAGATGAACAGAGTACGTGGCAAATCATCACTGAAAATGCACAGGAAGCCTATGTGCTGGGCTCTGGCCAACTGCTGTCTGAGGCTTCCAAAAGGAATTGTCAGAGTTAAGAAGAATACTCCAATTTCAAATGATTCTGGGGGAAAAAAAATCACTGAAACATTAATTATCAGTTAGGAATTAAAAGACACCTTGTCAGCAAAAACAGACGCGAATTTCTGCAAAACAGTTAAGTATTTCATTAAGAACATTTTAAAAACATTTTATCTAAAGAGGAAAATATAGATATTTGCTGTTAAAATAAAGTATAATTTAAGCATTACCCTGCTATCCATATATAATGGTGTGCTAAAAAGAAGGAAAGAGGAGTTATCTAATATAGTTAGCAAAGAAAACACAGAGTCCTTAGGTATCAGCAAAAGCTCTGGATGTGTGCAAACAATTTTAAAATGTGGTAATAATCCTGTCTAATAACAGTTGCAGCTATTTCAAAGTCTTATATTAAATTTACATTGAAAAATCTAAAAAAGAGGGCTTATATTTATATAAGGAGGTTTGAATAAATGATCAAAACAGGATTTTGAAAAGTTTTAAAATGAAGTATTTTTCCTAAAAATGTATTAATAATAGACATTATTCCTATGATCAACATAGTGTATAAAAGTGAGAAAAAAAACTACATGAAATTCAAAGCAAATGTAAGGTGACCTTTACCTTACATGAAGAAAAGAAACAAAATAGGAGAGAGAAGAAAGCGATTTTAAGGCAATGAGGAGATGCGCTGGTTACACTGGCTGAAGACCAAAATACAGACAGTAGCAGAGACATCAGGTAGGCATGGCATCAGGTACGTGGAATGTTAGGGTTCCAGCACCCGCTTCTGTCTTCTGCAGGCACCTATGTACATATACTTAAACATCCACATGAATAAAATAAATCTGTAAAACAAGAATGTCTATACTTCCATATTTTATTTTATTAATAAAAGCAAAGTAAATCAATATAAATATCATCTTTATCATGAGTGCTTGGGAGTCATAAATATACAAAGAGAAATTTTAAGCCCATGGCAATGTATGGGGATATCATGACCATAGAATAACTTAGAACATAAATGAAGATGCGGTTTAAAAGGTGTGATCAGCTGAGGTGGACATTTGGCTGTCACATACTCCTGTAATTAGCCATGTGGACCTCGTCAACGATGACATCACTAAGCCTCCAAATGCTCATCTTTGAATTCAAGGAATAATAACCCTTACCCATGAAATTATTTTAAAGATAAATGAACAGGTACACATATGTGAATTCGTGTGCACACAAATGCACACACACACACTTGCACACACATGAGCATATACACACACACACTTGCACACATATGAGCATACACACACACACACTTGCACACACATGAGCTTATACACACACATACTTGCACACACATGAGCTTATACACACACATACTTGCACACATATGAGCATACACACACATACTTGCACACACATGAGCATATACACACACATACTTGCACACACATGAGCATACACACACACACACTTGCACACATATGAGATGCACATGCTCATGTGAATGTGCATGTATATGTATATAAAGAGTTTATCATACATGTTGGCGACCTACTCATCCACTGTACCTCTCTCAGGAAAGAAAAGCTTGATTTAGTGGATACCATGTTCCAAAAACAATAAATGTGCTTCATCTGGGCTCTTTCTGTGCTTCCAAAGAATTTACGGTATCATTAAGGAAGCAGAGTGTGGGAGAAAGACCTTGGAGTGAGATAAAGGGGCTTCATAGCCAGGCTGCTCCATCTACATGTTTTTCTTCTCTCTGCCTCTTTTCCAACTCTAAAATACAAAGATAAGAAAAACATTTCTTTTTTTAAACTTTGTTCTAAGTACCACATGAGAGAAAGTATTCAAGGATGATAGGAAAGGTCAGTTCTATGAAAGGGTTGCTCAACAAATGTTCATTGTCTGGAGTCTTAAGAACAGAAAAGAAAAAAAAAAGCTTAATCTAAAGTATAGGTGACTGTTAAGGAAAAGAGCTCCAGGAAACAAGCCAGACAAGTGTGCAGGAGTCTAAGCGGCACTACCTTTGTTTATGGTAAGAATATTCCCAAGGTATAACATGTCTCAAGTCTAGACAAATAGCTTGTTCGAAAATGCAATGGAGTAATATTCTTCTGGTATCTCTCAAAGAAGCGCCTGAATTTTTGGCTCATTACTCTGAAGAATCTTCATCAATCTTCTGAAGCCCGATCCCTGGGGGGGCATCCTATCTTATCTAGTGAAACAAACTAGGCTGTTATCTTTCCAGTTTTAATCTGGAGGGTTCCAGGCTTGTTTGCCCAAATTTTTATGCATCATTTGTAAGGCAAAAACGTGTTAAATAAGACCGGGTTGCAGACTTGCCTTGGTGCACAGTTATCTTGGAGTTCCTCGGGAAGAGCCGAGATAGCTTCCCAAGAAAGGCTTATCTAGCTTGTTTTCACAAATGGAAAACATGTTGCTGAACAAGGGTTTATCTCAACCAGGAGAGCGACTTTTACAACGGAGATAACTCCTGCCTTGCCAACTAACACTTCGTTATCAGGAAATACTCTACCAAGACGCTGACTGTAGAAAGTACTTCACATCTTGAGCGTGTAAGAATACATTGGCTAGAAAGATGCTGTTGCCTCAGTAAGAGTCAAGCGTTAAGACCCTATTAAAAGTGGACAGGGAACCTGCCAGTCAAAAGCAGCCAGAGCAAGTTGGCAGAGATAGGCTCCTGTATGAACAACACTGCCACTGTGGCTATTTTAATCACCACTGGATAGATAAAGAGCCATTGACTTAACTGGATATGGGAAGCTGTTTTCCTCTTCCTGTGAAAAGATTGAATTCCAATGTTCTGTACCAGACTGGTGCTCCACAATGCTCTCTCAAGAGAGTGGCCCTTTAAATCTCCCACACTTCTGAACATACATTTAGAAATATTCAAGATCAAAGAAAAAGCTCTGCACAAAACTGAGGAGGTTGAAATAGACTGGAACTCCAAAAACTTCCAAGAAAAGTACCAACGCTACCGCAGGGGCGTGTTTTGCAAGTGAAACATTTTTGGAGTGGAGCTGGCTGGAAAAATAAAAACAGTTACTCTAACCAGTGAGGAGGTCTGTAAATGTCATTTCCTGAGCCACACTTCAGTAATTGGAATCTTGGCCTCAAAGGGAGATACACCATCACAAAGGAGTATTATACTGACAAAAAGAACCATCAACAGGCTGCAGACAGATAGGGAGAAGGCAGATTTACTGGGATAGACCGTGGAGGTGATAAGTTATTTCTCTGCCAGATTAGATTCTATTAAATCCAGATTTATTGGGAAGCTGCTCTGGAGGAATTCTATTGTTGCCAAATGCCAGGGCCTTGAAAATCACCATAGAGAAAGAGAAGTGGTGGGAGACAGGGGGAGATAAAGGCAGAAAGGTGCTCAGAGGGGGGGCGGGCGGGGAGACACCAAAATATCTGCAGTGCCTCTGGGAAAAAGGCAGCCCAACTCCCAGACTGAAAAGTTCAAGGTTAGGGCCAGGGTAAGCCAGGTAGGGACTGAGGGATGCTTTGAGAACCTGGAGGCCAGGTCTGCTTTGATTTGTAAAATATGCATCTGTAAAGTCCCTATAGAAACCAAACTGGAGGGACTCTATAGCTGAACAGTAGGTCTAATCCTGAGGTTCATCAGCCTTCTGTAACACAAATGTGGATCTCGAAGACACACTCTAAAAGGAAGATAGACAATAGGAAGACAGGAATGAGGCAAAAACCCACAGACACACGGTGCCTCTGGTGCGCCTGTCATTACTGCATGGGAAAGACCAGGCAGAGGCCTTGCTTTAGATCAGCAGGCAATTGAGTTGAAAACAAGCATCAGCTTCTTGTCACAATGCAGATGTGACAAATGGAGAAAAGACAGGAAGACAGCCTGTAGGCAGCAGCTGAATTACTTAGCAACAGAATGTTGTAAGAAAAAGGAACAGAAGCCTAAGTCTATACTCTGTGTGACCCTTAAGACATCTAGCCCTCGTTTCGTTTGAGTTTGCTTTGGTTTAATGTGTGATAAGCAATCTTACAAAAGACCCAGCATTTCAGCTTGAATTCCCCATCAAGTTTGGGCACAGTTCAAAAGCACCATGGACCAGGAGGAAGGGTGTGACCTGGAACAGGTGGTTTTGTGCTCTCAGACTGTAAAACGGCAGTGATATTAACCCCCAGATTGTAGTGATTATTCACGGATGGTGTTTATAAAATCTAATACTCTCTTGGTGTAGAGTGGATGGTCAAGACCTAGGGTGGGTTAGTATTAAAAGACTTTCCATGTTACTTTGATATAATTTGACATAGGTTTGCATAAAAATCTAAGGGAAAAAAAATAGATCATGGGTTCCCCCTTATTTTGCCTCTGGAGATGCCTCTGTTGGTAAAGTCCTTGCTGGACACACATAAAGACTGAAGTTTGGGTTCCCAGGACACACATCAAAATCCCAGTTGTCTGTACATGCCGAGACTTGAGCACCGTGGAGAAGAGGCAGGTGGATACTTTTGGCTAGTAATTTAGCTTAAACAGTAAGTGACCTGTCCAGAGACATGTCCTTTGTCACAAGGTAAGGTAGACAATAATAGAAGATCCCCACCATCAAGAACTGGTCTACACATAGACACACACTGTTTAATCGTAGAAAGAACTGTGGATAGCAAGTGTCCACATGCCAGGGGGCACAGCACCATGACTTGTTAATAATACCAGGGCAGGATAGAATGTGAGGATGCCCTGTAGGGCAAGCAGCCTCGCCAGAATTCCATGTTTAATCTAATCAAGTGGGCCAACTGAATGTCTTACATGGAGAGACCCTTTTGCATGTCTCCCGGTTATTTATTTCTAGGGAGGTTATAAGTTTAGCGCCATGAATTATCTTCTACTGCAAACAAGATGCTGTTATAGTTGTTAAACAAATGGGACAAAACACATACATATAGCTGTCAATTATTCCAGCCCCAGGAATTAAAAGTGGTTAGGGGAATGACAAGGACACGCAGCATGCAGCATACAAAAGAAAAGAAAAAGAAAAAATAGGACAATATAGCTATGCAAGGTTGATGGAAACCAAATTAAATCCAGGAACTACAGAATAGTTTGGAGACCCTCAGTGGTTGAAAAGAGGCAGGGATCAATCGCGTTTGAGAACATTACATACAAGCCGATGGTTTAAAACACAGTTGGCCTACAAAGAATTCACTTGGACTTTCTGACAGTTTAGCACATTATTTCTACTACTTCTGGTTGTAAGCAGTAATCTCTGACTGTGACAAATGTAAAGGCTTCTGTGTTTTTAACTTTTGTATTATCTATCTATTTATTTAGTATTTTTGAGCCAACATCTCATAGAGGTCAGGATAGCCTAGAACTCATAAAATACAGAGTGGCTCATCGGTATTTGTTTTCAGTTTTGGACAAAGGGTTTCTCTGTGTAGCCCAGAATGTCATGGAACTCTGTAGAAAAAGGCTGACCTGGAACTCAGAAATTGCCCAGGCTCTCTGCCTCCCTGAGAGTCACTTCTCTTTTTTATCACCATCTTTTTAAGGCTGTATTTAGTACAGTCAAATGGGCCAATTTTCTAAACACTTTTGTTGCGTCCTTCAAGATGTATCTGTCCTGTCTTTCCCATAGGAGATTGCATCTGTAGTTTTCTTGTCCTCTGGCATTCTATGGCCTTTTGGCATAAGACAGAGGACTAGCAACCAGAAAAGTCAAATCAGTGGGTTGACTGTGCCAGGTCTCACGTGAGTTGATATCATCCCTCCATCTACACATAAGGCAGCCCAAAGACATTGTGTGTACTTTCTGTACATGGGTTTCCTGCCATCTACTGAACTCTGACTGAGCTTGTCTACAGGGCTCTTGCTCCTCTAAATTTAGCCAAATGTTTGTAAATGCTTCTTCATTTTATAAATACTCAATTGGCAGCTGCAGTTTCTCCTGGTTTTAAGGAGGCTCAGACTGATAAATGAATGATGCATGGATGCTCCGCTATCCATATCATAATGCACCTTTGATTCCAACCAAACCTGCCTCCTCTTCCCAGGCAACATTTCCCCATGCTTGTTGGTACCCAAAATATAGTAAAAAGCCTAACATACTTTCCCTAGGGGGTAAAAAGCCTTAGTAGTTTATTTTATTTATTGAATTTTTCATGTTTCGCTTGTCTAAAATTATAACACAAAAGTATTGAATATATTGTTAACTTGGGGAAAGGTAATGAGGCTCGGGGTCTAAGAGCCCTTCTTTTTAAATCATGGAGACCTGAGTTTGTATCTCACGCACCCCCACAAAAATATAGGCATAGCTGCACAAGTCTGTAGCCCCGGAATAGGACAGGTACATAGACAGGTAGATCCTAGTATATCACACAACACAACTCAAAGAGTGAGATTTGGATCCATAAAGGGCAAATATCTCAAGGCAAGGAGAAGAAAAACGGTAGACAACCAACTGTTCAGGCTTCTACACACTTACCTGCATATAATATAAACATGAACAACAGAAACACAGATACACACACACACACACACACACACACACACACCACCTCTACCACTACACACATACACCATATATTAAATAGTCTATTCATATTTCAGTAATATAGTCTTATCATAAGCTTTATTGTTGATACAGACTATTTGCCATACAGCCTCAGGTGGTTTGGAATGGAGAGTCAAGCTGTCATGTTTAATGCTCTCAGAGAGTAAGACGGTTGGGCAGAGTCTGTCTCTATCATCTGGGAGGATGTCCACATGCCGCATGCTTTAATGTTTAACATTACAAATCATGCTGGCTAGTTGACGTATGAACGTTTTCATTTCTCCTACTTCCCCACTCACACAATTGACTAAAGCCCCAACTATGGGATTATGTGAAGTTCTGCGTAAACACATCAATATGCTATTTTCATTCCTGTTGTTGTGATAAACTAACAATAAGCAGCTTAGGGGAGGCAAGGGTTTATTAGGCTTGGAATTCCAGGTTAGCTTTCTCGTTTCCGGCTGTCTAGGCAGGGTCTTAAGTCACCCCTCATATCACGGGCACTCAGGAGCAGAGACCTAAAGGCACTCATGATGGTGACATGCTTGCTGCTCAGGTGTGCTCGGATGGTTTCCTCCATTCATACACATCCCAGGGCCCAGTCGGTAAAATGCTGGTCCTCACACTGAGGGCAAGCCTTCCCACTGGCAATCAACAAGGAAGACAATCTGCTACAGACATGCGCATGAGACAATATGATGGAGATTGTTCCCATGAGGCTTTCTGCTAGTTTGTGTCAAGTTGATGACATGGAAGTGTTTCATTTCTCCTGAGGAGAAAGAGCGAATTTCTTATCAGAATATCTAGCTGGCCCTGTAATTTAAAATAAAATAAAATTTTGGAGAAACAAATAAGTAAAAAAATAAATAAATAAAAATTAAAAATCAAATTATCCATTACAACTGAACTCTGACTCCAGCCCCCAGATAGTTTTTTTATACCCTGATTTCTTTTCCGTATTGTCTTATACACACTCCATGTGTCATAATCCCAACTTCTTTACCTTGCTCACCGTAAAATACTGAAATGCTCTGAAACTATAAAACCAAAAATAAATCATTCCTCTGTCAGTTTGTTTCTGTTAGTCACTAATAGAATGTAATCAATACAAGAAGTTAACATGCATGTAGTTCCTGGTGGCATTTCTTTACACATTTTGAAATTCATACGTGGAAACTGTAACACCAAGTGAGGCTTCATTGGGATAAAGGCATAAGGAATATCAAATGGGATAATCTAGGGCACTAGATTAGCACTATACTACTGATTTTTCCATTTGCTTAAGAAAATACCAGTTAAAAAAGAAAGGTTGGGTTTTGGTTTTAGCTCCACAGGACATCCGCCATAGCAGAGAGGGTAAGAAAAGCAGAAACTGGAGGTCTCCTTGGCCCCACAGGAATCATGGGATCATATCTTATCAACAGACAGGAAGTAGAGGGAGGGAACAGGAAGTAAGGAAAGTCGAAGCATCCCTCACACCTGGTCCTCAGGGGTGTGATTCATCCACAAAGGATTCATCTTCTAAAAGTTCCATAACCTTGAACCCTTGAACAGCAGCATCATGAGGCCTAGGAGGACGCATATTCAACAGGATGAGTGTCCTGGCAAGGAAAAAGGTTCTCTCTTCCCCCTCTCCCCCCCCCCCGATAAAATGCATGTAGTTACGTGATAAACACCATGACTCAAAGCAACTCAGGAAAGAAAGGATTCATTTCCACTTTTAATAATTACAGTTTGTTTTGGAGAGAACTGGAAGCAGGGACCAGAGGCTGTGGCTGAAGCAGAATCTGTGCAGGATGGTCGCTAACATCCTGGCTCTCCATAGTTCACTCAGTCTTCTGTCTTAGACAATCACAACTACTACCCATTCCGGACTGTCCCTTTCCTTATCAGTGAGGCAGAAAATGCTTCCACGGAGCTGCCTACAGACAAATGTGCTGGAGGAATTTTCTCAGCTGAGGTTCCCTGTTCTCAGATGACTCTAGCTTCTCTCAAGTTGATAAAACAAATGAACAAAACACACTATCACAATGCTTTAGTGGAGGGGGAGGGAGGGAGGGAGGGAAGGAGGGAGAGAGAGAAGAGAAGAGAAAAGAAGAGAAAGAAAGAAAGAAAGAAAGAAAGAAAGAAAGAAAGAGAAAGAAAGAAAGATTAGGAAAGAAAGAAAGGAAGAGAGAAAGAAGAAAGGAAGGAAAGGACAGAAAGAAGGAAGAAAGGAAGGAACTATGAGAACATAGTGAGAAAGGAAGGAAGGAAGGAAGGAAGGAAGGACAAAAAGGACAGAAAGAAGGAAGAAAGGAAGGAACTATGAAAACATAGTGAGAAAGCCATTGTCTAAAAGCTAGGAATAGAGTCCTCACCAAAATCCCAATCCCCTAGACCTTTATCGTAGACTTCTAGCTTCCAGGACTATGAGGAAGAACATGGTGCTGAAGCCACCTTGTCTCATTTCTTATGGCAGCCTACGGCAGATTATGGATGTGTGGATACCACTCTAGTCACCCACTCCCTGGAAAGAGTGCCCTTTTTATTGCCTATTAACCTGGATATGTTTTCAGTGGCCACAGAGGAGGCCCATCAACGGAGGAATCCTTATGCCCAATTATTGTCCAGATGATATGAGACAGGCTTTAGGTATGCTTACCACCTGGACATCAACTTCTTTTGACAGACCTATAACTATGAGAGCATCAATGAAGCCTTGCAAAAGTGTGTGTTTAACTCACAGTGAGTCTATCTCTGATGACTCATGAGATTGGATGTTTTCTGGTCAGGACCTTTGATATCTGGGTAAGTGTATGTCATGGGAAATTCCGTCCAAAAATGGAAAGGTAGAACACACAGTGTTCAATGCTTAAATATACTCCAAATAAAAAATTTTCTGACCTTGGATGCTGTCTCTGCTGTATTTGGCTAAAACCCAAACCACCTGCTTGCCTTCCTGAAGGTGGCTTGAATCAAAGAACCTGATAAGGTTTTCATGAGGATACAACGAATGACTCAACAGAATATTCTCTATGAGCTGAGACACAGTGAGGAAACATTGGTAAATGTTGGGCAACATTCAGAATTTTGATTGTTTGCTTGTTTGATTTTAATAATCATGGAATATTTAGGTGGACTAAAACAACCTATTTAGCAAATTGATTAACACATTTTTCCAGACCCAATAGAAATACTATTCAGTACAAAGCTTTGGCCCATGAAAAATTCAAGACCTTCTATGTGTTCTTCCTTTATTTACTATCTTTCTCCTTCATTAACTTTCTTTTATTAGTTTTTAATGGATATTCTCTGTACTTACATTTCAGATGTTATTCCCTTTCCCCCAATCCCATTCCCTTCCCCCTCCCATTGCCTCCATGAAGGTGCTCCTTCTCCCAACCACCCTCTCTCACCTCAATGCCTTGGCATTCTCCTACACTGGGAAAAGAGCCTTCACTGAGTAACCCAGTCACAAAAGAATACACATGGTATGTACTCACTGATAAGTGGAAACTATCCCAAAAATCTCAGAATACCCAAGAAACAATCCACAGACCTAATGAAGCTCAAAGAGAAAAAAGTCCAGAACGTGATGCCTCAGTTCTTCTTAGAAAAGAGAACAAAATGTTCATGGGAGGAAATAAAGGAACAAATAGAGAAATAGGGATTGGAGAAAGGATCATCCAGAGACTGCCTCACCTGGGGATTCATCCCATATGCAGCCACTAAACCCACAAACCATTGCTGATGCCAAGTAGTGCTTACTGGCAGGAACCTGATATGGATGCCTCCTCAGAGGCTCTGCCAAGGCCATATTGATACAAAGGAGGATGCTTGCAGCTAAGCATCAGACTGAACATGGGGACCCCAATGAAGGAGCTGGAAAAAGGACTGAAGAAGATGCAAGGGTCTGCAATCCCATGGGAAGGACAAATCTATCAACTAACCAAACTCATCTCAGCTCCCAGGGATGAAAACATTAACTTGCATAATTGAAGCTTTCATTTTGAAATTGGGTTGCCAAGGGGTGGGGGTAAATATCTCCACAGTTGGAATGTGAGAATCATTTTTTCTCTGCTCTGTAAACTACTATTAGTAAGTACAAAGGCCAGGTACATCTTAAAACCTCTGGTCTTTTCCAGGATTACCAAATCATCCTCAAAAGGGAAGCTTCTCCGTTTCAAGTGTACTAAATCCCCAATGATACCTGCTCCTCTGTACGGAACAGACATGCTTATCCCAACAGACTGAGCAGTGGCTGTTGAGAACACGACAGTGCAAGAGCCTGCAGGCTAATGACATAGTATTTCAGATCTCACATTTCCATGTGGCAGAAGAGGAATGGAAAGAAATCCCCCTAAAGCTGGTACTGACATTCTCAGAGGTGCAGCCATTAACACATGCTAAAAGAGTCTCTTTACAAATTCTATGCATTTTTTTTTCTCCCTCCGCAGGAATATAAAGCACTGCTCTCCAAAGCAGCCTGAAATGTTCTGTGCTTCTTAACATACAAGTCATCAAAACCAGCAAGCCATGCTCTGCAATATTTCCTCTGCCAGGAAAGCCATGAGTAGGGAAAGAAGGCAATCTAAATCAGCTGTGTGTTTTTCTTTCTGGGTTTTTTTTTTTCTCCCTCTCTCTGAGTTCTTAGAGATCATACTCTATTGATTTAAGGTGGGATTAGTCTGCAGTTGTTTCTGTAACATTGAAGGCTCTCCTTGAAAGCCTGTTTATCACAGTATTGTTTACTGCCACTCAGCATGTGTTCTGGTGATGAGAAGAAGAGTCTGCCAAGACTCTAGGTGAGAGCAAGCACCATTAATTCTGCTCTCTAGAAGTTCTGGCGAGCTATGAAGTGCACGGGGAGGAGACACAGACTATGTGTATGATGCCTCCTCTGGGGTTATTGAATAACTGGAGGTCATTAAGCTCAAAATGTAGTAAAACCAAGTCCAGGCATTACCAAAACACTTTACATCATGGAGAGTCAGAAGCTACTAGTCACAGTGGAGCAAAGCGAAACATGTCCCACAAAGCCACAAGACCCTGATGTGTTTGCCATAATTCTCATGGATAGAGTACAAAGGTACAGCCTGACACTAATAGAACATTCATACCAATCAGTGCAGAAACAAAATAATAGTTTGACAAAATCTTGGCAAGCTTTCAGTACATAGTATGTTCTTTGATTTCATTTGCAATTACCTGTGAATATGAAGATATGGAAAATTGTTGGTGAATTGACAGTCATTTAACACACAGGCACACACACACACACACACACACACACACACACACACACAGGTACACAGACACCACAGACATACACACTCCAGAATCATTGTACCCTTGGTTCAATTTCTGCTGTGTAGTAGGCTCTTAGTAAATATTGAACTGAAATATGCTAAGTATTTATTAAATAAAAGAGGTTGATTGTTGGGCTACATGTCTTCATTGTCACTAGATGGCCTGAGAGTCACAGACAAACTGCTCATGGGGAGACCTTGATAAGGGCCCCAGCAATGTTTTCCCAGTTGAGAGATACTGGGGTCTAGGAGGCTGCTGTGGCTCTTAGTCTCCTGTGTACCCAGACATAGATGGGGACTGAGGGAATTGGGAACTCTGGTACAGGTGTTCTCACTTTCTCTCCAGTGGGTGTGAATGGAATCTGGTTTGGTTTTGAGAGAACAGAGCACAGAGGAGCTGAAGAGAGAAGGCCTTTCTCCAGGGGATGTAGGCATTGCTTTTACACTCTTTAGACATTTTATGATGAAGCTCCTCCCCCAAATCCTTGATGAAGGAGATGGTCCTTGTTTATCCAGACTGCTTTATCTGATGGTAGATGTGAATGCCTACATATTACTCTGAGTGAGCCATGGATTAAGTACCTTTGAATGCCCAGGAAGGAAAGCGCTTTGGCTAAACACTAGGGGCCTATTTAGATCATCATTATCATGGAGATGAGAACTCTGGGTTTTTATGCTATGTGACTAATTACCATAGTCCTCTCAGTGGGGTGTCATGGTGACTTCTTCCTGATCAGATAGTTTGGCAGGGAGCTGGCCTCAGGACTCAAGTTCTCAGTTCTGAGATTTCCTGGGGCTTAGGCTGCTCCAACATTTCCAGTGCTTCTGTCTGGCGACATGGTACATTTGCCCCACAGTTGCGTGTTTTAAGGAAGACCCTGGCTCTTACCACTTGTCTTCATTGGGTTTATCAAACCTTCCTGCATGGCATTATTAATACATTCTTCAAGCAGAAAGTGTCAAGGAAGAGTATAAAAGGATGATTACATTAATTCCCCCTAATTGAACCCTATTTTGTGCATTTTTTTCATATGAGCTCCTAATCTCCCTCTCTCTGAACCAGAGCCTGGATTTGATTTGGCTGGATTGATGTTTATAAAACTAGTTATTTGGGCTCATCTGTGAGCATGCAGGAGAATGTATATTCCTCAAAATTCATGCATTGGCAAGTGAACTCCCAGGAATAGCCATGTTGACATGAAGGAACCAACAGAAGGCTTGACATAAGGAAGATCCAAGGTCCGCCCTCATGAGTAAATGAACGTGATGAAGAGGGATTGCAACATCAAGGTTGGTTTCTTGTATTCTGCTTCCATGTGGAGAACGAAGCCTATCTCACCTTCCCACTGTGTAAAGAAACGCTAAGAATGGGTCCTCCTGGATGGTGGCAATCTGATCTTACTTACATTTCCTATTTCAGTCTCCAAACCTGTAAGAATCAATGTCTTCTCAATAACCCAGTTTCAAGCATTTTGTGCCCACAGCATAAGCTAAGGCATGCACATATAATTCTGCTCTCCTTTCCACTGAACATGAAGTAGGTCATTTCCAAGACAGCCACTGCTTCCTCCTCACAATGGAAACCTGCAGAGTGGAGCTCCGCATAAACAGACTATGAATCTCCCACTGCAGTGTCAAAGACATGACACCACCATTCTCTGCAGACCACTCACTGATCTACCTCCAGTAGACATTTCTCCCCACATTGACCTAATTCCCCTAAGATGACACTAGGGTTTCAACCAATGTCCTCTGCCAATGGCCCAAGATTAGAAGAGATTTGGAGATATAACAATGGAGTAGAGTTTTATTTAGTCTTATTGTTTTCACAAATTCCTACCTGATTATCCAGTACATATGACTAAAAATAAATAGAACACCTCAACTGTCATATTTTGTGACTAAACCCAAAATACATGAAAGTCTTTGAATTTCAAAAGACAATTTTAGACCATATAAATCAAGCAGCCAACAAAACAGACATCTATATTCACGGTGCTGATCATGTTGTTTCTTAGTACCTGTTTGAGAATTTTTCATTGATTGAGAATTCTCAATATCCCATTGCACGCCTAACTTCTGGTGTGTATCAGGCTATACAGTTTTAACCTGAAATTTTGGAGGAGCAACTGTTTAGAACTGAAGGTTATCAAGAACAAAATCAGGAAGCTCGCTGACCAATCTGACAGGATTTCCTTTCTTCACCTCCTTCCATGCAAAGAGCCTTTCCTGCTGTCATCCCTAATAAACTCTACACCCTGTGCTTGCCTTTAGACTCCTGTAGTTAATAGTCACCCTGTCCCCTTACATGACTGCCTGCAAGCTATCTTTTGCTCAATCATTATGCATGGATCCTCAGATTGGTTACTATTAGTCTGACTTCCAGTTCTCTCTTTCAGATATTTATTGCTCCAGAACTCCCCACAACTCCCTAATTCCTACTGCAAATCTGTTTTTCAGCCACCGTTTCAGGGAATTTGCTTTTCTGGTAGAACTCTGACTTTCAGGACTTGTCCCCTCAGGGTGATTGAGACTTCTAGACAGAAGAAGTAAGGGTGACAAAACCTCACGATTAAAAAAATGTGTTTGGAGAGATTACACAAAGATAGTGTCTGAGTTAGAGGCATGAGTCTGGACTACAGAGATAACAAATGGATAGAACTTGGAGACGGTAAAAAACTATATTGAGGCTTCTGTTTCAGCCTAAGGACGAGAAAACAACCTTGAAGAACCTGACTTACGTGAGTGGTACCCATATTCTTTGAGAAGTACCAATATTAATCAGCATTGGAGAAAGGGATAAAGAGAAAAAAGTGAATATCTGCGAGATATAAATAATATTTGGTTCAAGTGAAGATCAGTACATGTCAAGGAATAAACTACCCACAATTTTTTCTGTTTTTTGAGGCTATTTGGAACTTCCTCTGTAGAACAGGCTGGCCTCGAACTCAAAGAGATGCGCCTACCTCTGCTTCATAAGTACTGAGATTAAAGGTTTCTACTTCAATGGCCAATAAACTACCCACATTTAATCAATTCAGCTTTGCAGTAGGGTACTGACATGTCAGTTTGCTATGCTAACATTAACTTCACTAAGATTATAACCTGATTTTTTTCTTTTGAAGAGGAAAATAATTGGGCTAGAGAGAAGGCTTATGGAGAAAAAACCGCTGCCCTCTTAGCCCTGATTACCTGAGACCAGTCTTTAAAGCACACAGTGGAAAGAGAGAACTGACGTCCTCAAAGTTGTTCTCTCCCCTTTACATCCATGCCACAGTACAGGCATACCTGCATGCACACACGCACATACCCCCATGCACACACCAAATACACACAAAATAAAGGATAAAAAGTGCGATAAATTTTTAAAATAAATTAACACTGATTCTGTGTGCTTTTAACAGCATGTCGTGAGTAGAACTAGAGAGATAGTGTATTACTGCATGACAATAAAGTAGGGATGAGAACACTAATGGTAATAGAAAAAGTAAAATGTTAGCATTGCTTTATTTTTTTAATATTAAGGCTGTGTGTGTACACATGCTCACACACATGTTTTTCATTGCATGTGTGTGTTAAAATAGAAGGAATAGATTGCCTCCTTCTATCAAGGGGACTACATGTATTAAATTCCAGCTTTCAGTTTGATGGATGAAGCACATTTATTTACCCTGAGACGTCTCACTAGCCCAACATATAGCTCACTATAGGCACATACATTATTAACATTATAGCTGAAATATTAATATAACACTATGTAAAAATTTCACTGTGAGCTAAGTATCCTTTTTGTTGGTGGTCTCGCCACTTTGAAAGTGTTATTGTTGGATATTTTTTGGGGATTTGGAGGTGTAGATTTTTTTTTGTCTGTGTGTGTGTGTGTGTGTGTGTGTGTGTGTGCGTGAGTACACTGACTAGTGAACCCATAAACTTACGCATGCTAAACACAAGTTGGACAGCGGAGTTACACCCTTATCCCTTAGAAATTACTTGAAATATTAAAGCAGATGGTATCCGGAGCTGATCATGTCAGCTCCTTTCTAGTCTGCCTGCATGTTAGCCTACTCAAATCAAAAGAGTATTTCTTTTAAACATAATTTGTTCTAGTTTCTCCTTTGATTAGCAGATGTCCCAAAATTGAAGGCCATCAGTTCTGGGCCGAACAGAGAACATGGCGGCTGTAATGGAGTTAAAAGGCAGCCGTCAAGTAGGAAGTCCAACTTTCCTGAATGTGAATGCATCCTAATGTGAGGAGTAATGTCAGGCTAGTTATGTGAAGACAAGGAGGACGAGGAGAAAGAGGAAGACCAAGAGAAAAGGGGAGACCTCAACCAGCTCCCCCTAGTAATCCTTGCGCTACCACACAAGAAGTGGAAAGAAATCTATCTCAGACACTCTAGGCTGCACACAACAGCCTGGGAAAATCCAAAATATACAGTGACTTATAAAACAGCAAAGTAGTTGTCTGACATTCTCAGCTGTAGTTACGGCTCTTTATGGAAAGCTGAGAAAGCTCTTGCCTATTTAACAGAGCTCACAGAAAAGCTCCAGGAGCAGAGTATCCGCACCATGCAGATAAGGAAATCAGGGCTCCGTGAGGTTATGGGAACAAATGCTGAGAAAGCATTGGAAACCAGGCCCACTGGCTCTTGAGCCCACGTGTTTAATCATTCCGTGCTGTTGATAGCAAATTCGTGGAATTGGACGAATGAAATGAAAAGGAAATTTTGACACAGAGTCTAGAATCACACACTATTGATTGATCTTTAAGCTGTGTCAATAGAGACTCACTGGGGTTCAGACACTGTATGAAACAGTATTTTCTTTTCATTGACCAACAGGACTGTTAAAGTAGAGTCGTCTTTCTATCCCCTAAGGGGCACACTTAGATTTTTATAGCTACAGAGGCTGCTTAACGGAGTTACATATGAGCCATCAGGATGCCCGTGAGTTATGCTCTGTAGGAAAGGCTTTAGAAACCTAAGCCAAACTCAAGTTATTCTTTCTACCAAAAGCAACAAGAGTATAAAACCAGCCTCATGCAGTCAAAGCCTGGCCAGGAAACGCAGTGAGTGAGGAAAGGCTAGATTCAGCTTATTTTCAGCCTTTTGAAGCTGAAAGCTGGCCTTTGATGGCTGTCTGTGATCAGCATGAAGACTGCTGCTAGATTTTTCCTTGGCCTTCCAGTCATCTACACCATGTACATCTGATCTCCCAAGGTGTCGCATAAGACATACCAATAGGACCATTCCCTCGTCCTCATTCAATTATTCTTTTTTATAAATGGTGGGAGTTTTGTTTAATGTTTAAGTAATAATTATTATTAATTAATAATAATTCTGGAGAGCAGGGGACCTCTTCTAACAGCTAGCATAGAAAAACAAGTACTACTGTTGATTCTGTTTTTAGTACCCATCTCCCCCCCCCCAATGTGTCTCCTGGGAAAAGATGTAGTATGGGAGGTGGTGTTCCATTGCAGAGATTGGGCAGAGAATTGATTCAGCCTTCTTTGGTTTCAGAACAACCCAGGGGTCTCTTTAATGCCACCCTGGAATGCTCAGTATTAAGACAGCGAGTTAGGTTTGTGCTTTGTTGGCATGCTATGTTTGATACATAATTATTAATATTTTCATCTTAGAGAAACCACAGCGTGTAAACTCAACGAACAGCTACTTACACAAAGGTAGCTCTGAAGTGCTAGTCTGGTGAAAGCTGATTGCTAAGGGATCTAGATGTCTCGTGAACAACTAACAAATTCAATATTCACAACCAAATAAACAGATACTAGAAAAGCTAAGCAAAAAGGAGCTTCTGGGAACATAGGCTGTGCATGTAGATAATAATTTATAATGATATTCAATATTGGGAACTCAGTGCTCAGAAATAGCCAGTGAGAGGAGTCACAGTCTCTCCGTAGCCCTAAGCAAATCATCTGAAGCCTTGTGTGTTTGTCTTTGAAAAGAGAGTATGGAAGTATCTGTTCACGTCACAATAGACAAATTTTATTTGTCATCTTGAAGATTCTACCCAATGAACTACTGAAGTTCTTGTGGTGTGGGGTAACAAATAGCAAAGTATGTATATGCTGGAATGGTGTGTGTGTGTGTGTGTGTGTGTGTGTGATAGAGAGAGACAGAGACAGAGAGACAGACAGACACAGAGAGACAAAGACAAGAGAGACAGAGAAACAGAGAACACCAAAATGCTGTGCAGTAGATCTGGTGGTTGTCTCTTTGCTTTCTCTCTTCTAGGAAAATGTTCAATTTTAGGTATGGTGGACTAAGATTTACCAAGTGTCTATTTTTTTCTGAAACACCCAAATCAGAACTTTAATGCAGTTACATTTAGAAGGACACTGCTTTGCAAACACGAGAACCTCAGTTTTGAACCCTCCACATCCAAGAAACCAAAAAGCAAGGCAAGGCCATGTATGCATCCTTAATCTCAGCATTAGGAGAAGTAGGGCAGAGACCGTAAGATGCCTGGGGTTCACTTGTCCTTCAGCCCAGCCTAAGAACAGCAAACGCCAGGTTCATTGAGAGACTTTACCTAAAGGTTAGAAGGCAAGGAGTGATTGATATACCAGGCCAAAGTCCTCCTCTGTCACCTTGTGTATGCCCATTGGAAGACACACCCACCCACCTACCCACATACACACACGCACACACACACATACACACACATAACACACTTATACACACCCACCCACCACCCCACACACACACCCACACACACATACACACACATACACACACCCACCCACCCACACACACACCCCCCACCTCTCCACCCACACCCACCCACCCCCCGACACACACATACACCCCTGCACACACACACACACACCCCCACCCACACCTACCCACACACCCACACACACACATATACACACATATACACCCACCCACCCACACACACACACACACATACACACACACACACACGCATACTTACACACACCCACCCACTCCCACACACACACATACACCCCTGCACACACACACACACACACACACCCACACCTACCCACACACCCACCCACACACACACATATACACCCACCCACACACACCCGCACACATATACACACACACATACACACACACACAAATACACACACACATACACACACACATACACACACACATACATGCACACACGCACACACATGGTCATGTACATGTGTTGGCTACACATTAACTCAAATGCCACTGGAACCAACAAAAGCTATTCAAACAAATTATTTTCTTCCAATTAGCAAATTACAACCAAATTTAATTTCATATATACTATTTATAATAACATCTTCAAATGTTTCTTTAGAGTATTTAATTCTCCAGATAATGAGCCCTAATTTAATTAATTTGTGAAATTAATTCATAAAAAATATTTTCCCCGAATGTGACTTGAATACTGTAAGTAATAGAATAATCATCAAATATAAAAAATAATTTGCTATTCAATAAGACTAATGGCAAACAGAGCAATCAAGCAAATTCCCTATGTATCAGGACATTTTATTTCTCATTTAAATTATACATTTTCTCCTTTGCCTTTTAATGTTTTTTCTATTATTTTGTTTTTCCCACAGAAGAGATACATTCCTAGGTAAAATTATGATTAAAGTAAATGCGACACAAATATTCTAAAATTTTAATCTTCAATATGCACATGAAGGAGTTCATTTACAGTTTACCAAATTAAACTAGATTTTCTGCAATGTGCCAGCATGTAAATCTCCTTTCTACACAAATTTCATAGGCACAAAGTCAAAATCGATGTTAAGAGTGCATCTGCTTTTTAGTTCTCGGGCTTGCTACTAGTCTTACTATAATACCCTTCTGGGTTAGGCAAGAGCCTTTGACATTCTTTATAACACATTTATATTCTCACAGGCTTTCCTTTAAAAATTGTGAGATCTCTTTTAGGGTCTATTCCTCCAGACAGCAAACAGTAACTAAGCTTCAGATACTCATGGGACGCACAGGTTGGGAATTATTCTCCCAGGTTTGCCCAGTAGTTTCTCAGTAGGTGTCCACTATTATTCTGCTGTTAATAAATAAGAAGTTTAACAAGATCAAGAAAAATCTTAAAATGTGTGTTGAAACAAGATGCCATAGAAAAAATTAAAGTGTGTGTGTGTACGTGTGCCTGTGAGTGTGTGTGTGTGTGTGTGTGTGTGTATGTGTGTAATTTGTGAAGAAATCAGTGGAGTCCCAGAGGCTTGGTGAAAATCCCCCAGTGCTTTCTGAGAAGGAGACGTACTTATAGCGAGTACCACATTGTTTTTGTGGCTGCAATGCAGTTAACCTTTCCTTGATGTATCCTTAAGCGGGGACAGAAAGATGCTGTAAGAAAGATGTCTGCGTTTTGTTTCCTTTTCTTATTTGACATCTTTTCCTTTTAGGACTTTATGGGAGGGGAACAGTAGAGCTTTGTGTTTTGTTACTTTATTTCCGGGGTATCCATCTATCTAACTAGGTCCACACTCCAGGCAGGCAGTGTTATGGTGGGTTTAGTTTCAATGCCAGAGAGAGGAACAATGTTAAACATGATCTGCAACTTCTTCCGTATGAGTCACGCTCAATCAGAAGGATGCTCTGTGAAGTCAGCCAACGAGAATCCACTGCACCTAGAAAATTCCCGTCCTAGCCTTCTGAATATCGACCCTGGCACAGATTCGTAATGTTAAAGAGATTTCTAAGAAAATACCCAAAGTTTTCATTATCTCTTCTATGCCTTTGCATTAAGTGGATTCAAGATCAAAGTTTTAAAATCAAAAAGTTTTTTTTTTAAAGAAGATATTAACAGAGTAAAACAAACTTTCTCATTATGTAGGGAACAGAGAAAAGTTATTTTACTTGAAATGGAAACTCAACTACTAGTATTTTGAAGGATGACTACCTATATTTTATCATTTTATGTTTATTCATTGCCAACTTAGAATTATCAACTTGGCTTTAACACTAACAATATTTGATAGTAACATTTTCCAAACCATTTAATACCATTTCTCCAGCCTTATAGTTGTCTATAGTATACTGAACATTAATTGTTTGCTCGTATTTTACACCTTCTGAACAATACAGTTTTGTATATTCTTCATTTAAACTCTTTATTTAAAAAATACGTTAAATTATTCTCGTAGGATAAATTCCGAAGACTAAAATTTTGGAATTCCAGTGCATAATGGTATTTCCCCCTAAAATAGCTCAATCACTACAAGTACTATATTCTCAGACCAACGCCCTAATTTTCAATACTAATAACCTATATTGGTGATTTGTTAATACCTTTGTGGCTTAATTGGAAGTACATGAAAAACTTGAATGTTTAGAAGCTCCTTAGAGGGAGCACCGTGAAACAGCCTTCCAAATTACTCAGTCTAGTCAGAGCAAGTCAGAGCTTCACAAGTAGTTTCAGCAATTAAACATGGCACGCTGATATGGGAGCAGTGGTAGGTTCCCATTATGAGAAGCTTTGAAATAAATCACAATTACATGGTGCTGTAAACATATCCGCTAAGTGTAGGAGCACAATTAGGCATCTAATTATATGGGAAAACGCAATCCCATCCCAAGTAGGAGCCTAAGCCACAAAACCTGTTCTTACTTGAGCCACTTTGCTCCACAAACCCCGGGGCTTGTCAAGTGGTTTCACCTCTTGCAGGACGTTCTACAAATTTGCCCCCTTTTTACTTCCCACTTTTTCCCCATTGTGAGCAATCTGCCCTATCCCCTTTGACATAACGTCTTCACTGGATGCCATTTATTAACTTTCGTGATTTGTTTCCGACCTTATGTCCATCCACGTTACACACCCAACATTTATCAGTCAACATCTCCCAAAAGATGTTCAAAGGTTTGCAACTATTCAGAGACAATCACCCCAATTCAGAAGAGTAAAGTGATTCTGAGGAGATTTCATATCAATCAAGTAGTCCTTCAAAAAGTCATTTCCTCTACTAAACTTATACCGACAATGCTCAATTGTCTTTAGAGTCTTCATGCACATAGGGAAGACCAAGCGAACCCAGATGTACAGATTTACTTCTCTATTTTTAGCCAGTGTGAGAAGCTGTAGTCTGGCTTACATCAGGGTTTAATTTCAGGATGTGATGTAGAGCCATAATGCTTATGTGCAGATAATTACAAGCATTCGACGAATATCATTCCCATATTCCAGGGAGCCCAGGAGATCTTTGCAAAACTGTTTGTTACACAAAGTGTGAAAGAATGACTTGGAAGATCAAGAGAATTTAACTGTCAACTTTATCTACTTACCACATCCTGCTCCTTCTTCTTTTCATTATGATATTGCAGCAATTTAGCCAGTAGCAAAACTCAATTCTTTCGAGGCAGATCAGAGGGGCCCAACTATTCTCCTGCACTTGGACAGGGGCATGGCACTTTTAAAGATTATTAGATAGCATTAGGTACTGTCAAATGCTGTTGAGAGTATTAGTTTGAAAATGAGATTTCCTTTAAGTCTTTGTTATAAGCACGCTGTAGTGTCTTTGTTTCTATACATGAGTAAAATTGCTGTTAGCACGTCAGTCAAATATCTTCTCTGGCACCTACCATTTGAGTAGTCTCTTTTCCAGTAACTGTCTGGACTTTCCCCAAGACAGCTTGATTGTTTTAGATATGATAACGTCTGAAAGTATTTTCTATGGAATTACTACTACATCTGCAACCAGGATTTATTATCATCATCATCATCATCATCATCACTATCACCATGTCATCCTTGATCCAATAACAACTGGTCCATGCATACTATATCACCATCATTATCACCATCACCATCATCATTATCATCATGGTTCCTTGATGTAGTCACAACTAGTCCATACATACTACACGTACTATATTGATATACTGATTTTGAAAGGCAGGAATATAGAGAAAGCAAGTTTTGGTAAATGCTATAAAGCCTCTCTCTCTCTACACCTTAAGGACTGTCAACACTGGAATTGCTACTCCTCCCCAGGTCTCTCAGCATATGTACTTCCTCCCCTCTCACTCACTCAATTTAATTGATTATGTGTTCATTTTTATGAAGGTGTATACGAGTCATCTTAATCTTCTATTTTCTACATGATGTACAAGTTTATCAAATATTTGTCTAGGATGATGTCTTATTCCTCATAGTTTTTTTCATATAAAATCAAGGCATTTCTTTTTTAGACTAATGAGACCATCTAACTAGGGTTGCTTTTTAAACTAAATTAGTGCAGATTGTTGAGATTTCCAACACCCTCTAGAAGCTTATTCACATTAAAAGTAGTTTAATACAATGCACTCAATTTAGTAGAAATGAAGGGGAAAAGGGGGCAGGCAAAGAGAAAATAAATAGGGATAAAGAGAGAGTTTGTAACAAGAGAATGAAGAAGAAGAAGAAGAAGAAAATGGCAAGAAGTGGGAGTAGGAACGGGATGAAGAAGATGTAGTGGGACAAAGAATGGGGATTTTAAAATCTAATGCTATAGTTCAGGAATAATAATCTTATTAAAATTTATAATAAAGAAGATAAGAGTACAACTTAGGGATGACTTTTTGTCACATGGGATGATAAATCCCTTTTGATTAAACATACAGGGCTGTATGACTAAGTCCAAAATGGAATGTTTATTGAGGGACAGTGTTCTAATGAGTTGGAAAGTATAAAAGAACATTCCATGAGAAATCGCCTGAGTGGTTTGACAAACACAGAGAGTAGAGTCACTCTTCTCTTCAGTAGAATTTGTGGAAGTAGTAAGGAGCATGGGCACAGAGACATGTCACTAATTTGGTGAAGATACACAGACCAGAAGAGACATAATGACCCATGTTCCACACACTGATCTCATTTTTCAAATGCCACTCAAGCCAAAAATGTAGAAGAAATATGATTGTTGCATACTTCACTT
Source organism: Micromys minutus (assembly GCF_963924665.1). Classification (NCBI taxonomy): domain Eukaryota; kingdom Metazoa; phylum Chordata; class Mammalia; order Rodentia; family Muridae; genus Micromys; species Micromys minutus. Next base: position 15,164,390 of record NC_137968.1, read on the forward strand.
TAACCACGGCAAGGAGATGTCAAAATGTCGTCAGCCACAGATACTTTCCCAGGAGAGGTAGCGAAGAGAAAGAATGCCAAAAACCACAAACGGTAGACCCGTCTCTAGTACCCCTGAAAAGCCGAGGAGAAGGAGGGAGGAATAAAAAATGCTTGTGTATCGTCTGTAACATTAATTGAAAAGTCTTCCACATCCTTGCTCATTTTAAAACTGAAACCAGTAAATTTCCTCCTTCTGTTAAAGAATAAGATATGTTGTTTCCAATGTATTATAAATCCCGAATTTTAAACACACGTGCTAAATCACTCATTAAAACATATTTAATGTCAATGCCGTACAGATCCTAAAACACATCTAAAATAAAATGAACTATCCAGTTCTTCATCAGTCAGTCAGATTTCCTCTAATCAAACACTGTTTTTATTTCTTTAAATTTAAACTTGTAAAGCCAGTGTAGGATTTAATCTAGCTTAATTGAATTTTTCGATTGAAAGTCTCTTTTACATCAATTTGTTATGATGCTACATGGTGAAAATATACCAATGAAATACAGTTCTTCCTTTCTTTTTACTTGTTTGAGATCATAGAACTGCAGGTAACGGGAAGCATGAGCTGAGGTGTTGCTGGGGCCCTGAGTATAGAGCCACACAGCGAAATACTATGTGGTGTGAATAAAATAATGATTCTAGCTCCTGTTAATGGTGCATATCATAGATTTCTCCCACAGCCATTCCCCCAAGCCCCAAATGTGGATTTGATTTCTATAAGCAGAAGAACTCTAAGAGATATTTAAAAGGCATTAGCAGTCATCACTTGAGGGAGCCTCAGCTGGATGTTAGACAAATAAGACTGAATGCTTGCCAAACTGTCATGCCTAATTCCTGAGATTTCAGCCATGCCCCTATTGCAACATATGTGGATGTATGAATGTAACCAACATCATGATGATATAATATGCAACGTTATAAACATTCATGAGTGATAACTGCAAAGGCATATTTCAATAAAAGTATATCACTTGATGAGATAAAAATGGTCCCCTTGTGAATACACATTGTTCATCACTAGAGTGTGCTAGGATAATTATTCTTTTATTCCATTTTCATGGTATCTGCTGAGAAATGTCCATGAAGAACATGTTATCTGGTCCCTTTAATCATTCTGATTGATTTTTCTCTTTCCAATTATTTTGCCAAAATGCTTAATCATTGTTATACAGACTGACTTTAATTAGATGGCTTGACATTTACTTTTGAATTTTGCTTATGAGGCAAATAAATAGACCGCATTTAATTCGTGAAATTGTATTACATGGTTGATTATTTGAATTTTTTACTTTTCAATTTTGTGGACATAATACAAACACTGCAGAAGTACTTTTCTTGGGGACAACTTATTTAACAAAAATAATTGAGAAATATTTTTATGTTTTATGGCAACGATTTTCAACTACCTTTGTAATAAAATAGTTTCTTCTTTTCAAAAATTTTAAACAGTTTCTTTAGACTCTTGAAGTTTGTTTATTTAAATGTTTATCATATATGCATGTGCACATATATACATATAAATGCACATAGCATAAACATATACAAACATAATTGAAAAAGGCAATCTTTATTATCAGATTAACTATTTCAGAATAATTATTTTCTGACAGAAATTATCGAAGGATATTTCCAGGTATTCTTCCTGACTGTGGATGTAAAAATATTCAGTGTTGTTGGTTTGTTTTTTGATTTTTGTTTTTTTTTTTTTGTGTGTGTGTGTGTTTTTGAGGTATTTTGTTTTGTTTTGGTTTGGTTTGATTTTGCTTTCATTATGTTATTTGGGAATTTCATAAGAATCCTGCAAATAAAACACTGATGGTTCCTGCCCCCAGCTGCTTCTGATTGGTGAATAAAGTCGCCGGTGGCCAATGGCTAGGAAAGGAGACAGAGGCAGGACTTTAGGATTCACAGGCAAGGGGATCAAAGGAGAAACAGAACCGCCATACTGGGAAAGCAGATAGATCAGGCCAGAGAAATGCAGGACAGAGAGACAGCCAACATGTAAGAGTCGGTGAACATGGCCTACGAATGCTGCAGGCTGGGGTCGCCAGCATAGAATGTTAAGTAAGCAATAATTCAGAAATATTGGAGAGGCGAGTGTGCAAGCCGCATGGAACTTTGGGGGTGGCCCCGCCATTGCGCTGCTTAGGAAATATTAAATATAAGGGCTGCGTGTGTATGTGTGTGTGTGGGGGGGGTTTCATTTTCATGTGCAAATCTGGAGTATTTGGGCGGGTAGCGAGGAACTCAAGCTTCAGACACCAGGAGTGGATTATTCAACTACAGCTTCAGACCACCTGCACAATCTACCCCCGCCCCCTCCCCAAGCCATAAATCCAAAGAAAGTTTTCCTTCTATATAAAACTAAATTAAGTGTAAGTTAACATGCGTGTTCTTGTGACCATCCTCTATTTCTGACATATATTTCTGATGCAGATTAAAGAGCGAACTTGGCCTGGAGACGTTTGTGCTAATTGGACAACTAAGAACCAGCCTTGTACCAAAGCTTTCTTTGTGTACCTTTTACTTAAGTCTCATGTGGCAGCAATCTGGTTTTGATGATAAAGAAGAGAGAAGAGGGGGCAGTTTGAATTAACAAAAGCTCATCGCTGCGCTACCTTACCCAGCACTTACTAAGTCATAGTATCCTGATGCAAATCCAAGGGCAGAGCTTTTCTTGTCAAACTTTAATGCTACATCAAACACTTATGACAGGACCGCACAGAGACCTGCCGAACAGATGCTCTCCTCTGTTAGGAAGTGGTGTCATAGGCTTCACACAAAGTGTCTCTGAAATTGGCTAAAACCCAAAGCAACGTGCTAATGTAAGATCAAATGGGAATTTTGCTTACAGGGTATCACTATTGTGAAAGAGGCATTACAGGCAGGGACAATCACTGGGCAGTCTCAGGTCAGCTTTAGAAAAGGAAGAACAACATTATCAACCAACCAACCCCCCCCCCACACCTCCCAGGGACTAAAACACCAGCCAATGACCATGCATAGAGAGACCCACGGCTCCAGTTGCATATGTAGCAGAAGATGGCATTGTCTGGCATCAATGGGAGGAGAGGCCTTTGATCCAGTGAAGGCATCTTTTCCCGGTGTAGGGGAATGTCAAGGCACTGAGGTGGAGAGGGTGATTGGGAGAGGGAGCACCTTCATGGAAGCAAGGGTGACGGGAAGGGATATGGGAGGAAAGGGGTAACATTTGAAATGGGAGTTGTGGAGGGTTTGGTTGGTTGATAATGTTGTTCTTCCCATGGGGTTGCAAACCATTTCAGCTCCTTCAGTCCTTTCTCTGGCTCCTCCATTAGGGTCCCCATGGAACTCAAGGCTTTAGACTTGATACATCTGACCTACTGAGACACATCTAGCACCCATATTTACTCAGAACAAATTCAGGAAAACAAATCGTTGTTGCATGTACTTCCGTATGCTACCCCAAAATAACCTAGAAAGAATAAACTCCCTTGCGGACGCATGAGATGGACCATATCTCCTTATGCATCTGGCTTCTGCCTCTCATGTCCCATATATTTCTTTGGCCCCCTTCACCGTGATTTTTGCTGAACCTGGATACCGTTTGTAAAATACAATGCTAATCCAAATTCATGAACTATGAAGTCAAACTTGCAATGACAATTTTTAGGATAAAGTTACAAACTTCAAAATAAGGAACAAAATCACTTCAGAACTAACAGACACTATGAGTCAAGTAGCCTCAGCTTCAGCCCTAGACGAGGTCCTAATAGGTTTTATTCATAATCTTTACAACACATTAATCATTCCTGGTTATTGTCCCGACACTACTATCTGCTCTGCCTCTGGTTCAGAGTGGATGCTTAGAAAACAACAAATACAGATGTAAAAATTAAGAAAGCAGAGTCGTTTTATTACTTTAATAAGGTTTTTCCGTATACCTGCTCAATTCTTCCGGTCAGCAGACCATCTGGACTTTTTAAAGCTCATTTGAGTAACTTTCTTTGTGAGACAAAGAGAGAAGAAAAGCATGCAAACCCGTGTCTTGGATATTCAAATAGAGAAAACAATCCAATCACAGATGCAGTTGGTCCAGAAGGAAAGGAGGGGGTAGAATGAACTTCATATCACTTGCCATATAAGATCGTGTCAGTATTGAAGCTCCACATGAGAAGGACATGGCCACAGAGGAGTCACACTGCACTGAAGAAAATTCTGCATGTTTAGGGAAAATGAGAAGTTGTGTGTCACCATGTTTTAAATTATCATCATATTTCAAATGTTATCCCTCCTTCCACATTCCCCATTCTAAACGGGGACATCTACATCAAAACCCTTCCTCCCAGGAATGAGGAAGCATTTCGGAAGAGGAAGCAGAAAGGTATTAAGAGACACAAGAGGAAACTATGCTTTTGGAAAAATCAGGAATTTGTGGATATGACTAAGGAGTACTAGAGCACACAGGAGATTTGTACACATTCAAGACAGACAAAATTCCAGCTTAGATAGCAGAGGTAGTTGCAAAGGCTGGACCCTAGCTAAGTAGCTATTAGCAGTTGATAGCTGTAGAAAGGGGATTGTTTTCTCTAAGACTGAGGCCTCACGTGGGTAGACCACCCTAAGTGAAGACAAAGTACAAAATGAATGGAATTCCGTGTATGGAAGTCCTCACAGAGATTGGTGAATAGAAGTCTATTTGGGTCTGAGAGGAATGGGAAGGGAAGTAAATATAATCAGAATACAGTGTGAATGTTCAAAAACCAGTTGAAAAACAAGAGGGGAAAGAATGCTTAATGAGGAAATAAGATGAGTTTCAAGTTCTATTCACTCTGAAATATGTAACTCTGGCCAACTTCCTTTGACTTATCTAAAGCTGGCTTTACCAATCTTGATCATGGATTTACAGGTTTCTTGGTCTAAATGATTGATCTAACTCAGATAAAATATTCAGTATAGTTCAAAGAACTTCATGAAGACTCACTATCTATAGGGTATCTCTAACACTATTGCTGTTGCTTCTGTACTGTCTTATTAACAGTAATGTATGTAAGTCATCCCAGCACTCTGGGAAGAGGCAGATCTCAGTGGTTAGAGGCCATTATGACCGACATAGTAAGCTTGAGTCTAGGCAGAGCTACAAAGTGAGACACTGTTCTAAAAATCACTTTTACATGTAAGACCTTCTCTACATGTTACTTCCTTTACTATAATAAGACTTCTTCATAAGTACTTCACATAATTTCTAACAAATTTTATATATATATATATATAACTTATATATATATATATAATCTCATGATTGGTTTATATCTGCATAATATAGTTGGCAAAATGTAAAATGTTTCCATTTCACACAGACATAAAATTTAAACTCACCTGCTTTACACTTGACATGTCCCCTCACTTGGATCTATTGCAAACAACTTACTTAGCTTATTCATCATTATTTTACTTCTGGCAGACCACACTGTGTCTATTTTAATAGAACCAACTGCCTGATTCATCTCTGTTGGTTCACCTGCCAGAAAAATATATGCAAACCACGGAATATTATTTGATTAAAGAAAATTGAAGTGATAGATTTGCATAAATATTGCTCATAAAATCCAACTTTAGCTTAGAATGCAACAGTTTTCACATGGGTGTTGCTTTAACTGAATGGTCTTCTTTTATAAATGCTAAACGTGTAGAATTTTGTCCCCCGGGATATGCACAGATACTTACTAGTTAATATGTAATACTTACTAGTAAATATGTCATTAGCTCTGGTAAGGTGTTCAAAACACTATATACCAAAAACATTTTCAAAACAACAACAACAGCAAAAACAGATTTTAATTCTGATATCCATATAAATAATGAATTAAGATACAAAGAGTACAATTTGTGGAAAGTTTCAAATGTGTCAATATCATTATTGAATTATTATTTATATAATGTTCATCCAAACTTAATGCAAATAAAATTAAGTTGAATAAAATATGGCCTTTTATACCAACAACATGGGATATTATAATACATTTAATCATGTTGAATAATACATTACATATAATGATGGCATAAAGTTTGAAATTTAGGGGGTTGTCTTACTCTTAGATTCTTTTTGTAGGCAACAAGTAACATAATAAAGTCAAACCCATGAAAATCTGTCCTCAAAAATCTATATTTGATCACATAGACAATACTATTTTACAATTTGATTTGTTAATCTAGAAGGTAGGTAAAATATACATTTTATCATTCTACATCCCTTAAGATTTATTTTATATCCTTTTTATATTTTTTCATTAATGTATGTATTTATTCACTTTAAATTCACACAGCAGCCAACCTCTCCTCCCAGCCTGCTCTGCGCATGACCCCTTCAGCCACAATGAGGGAGGTCCCTTCATGGCACTACAAGTCACTGCAGCACTAGGCATATTCTCTCTCACTGAGGCCAGAGAAGGCAGGGGCAATGTTAGGAGAACAGGACTCATAGGCAGGTAACAGAGTCAGGGTAAGTCCCACTCCAGTTTTATGGAGACCTGCATGAAGAGCAAGCTACACATCTGCTACATATGTGTGGGGCATGTAGCTCTAGCCCTTGTATGCTCTTTGGTTAATGGGAACCCTCAATTGTACAGGATGGTGGACTCTCATGGTCTTGTTGTGGTGTTAATACCCTCTCATTTCTTCCCCCAAGCAGCTTTGCAATACCTCCTAAGCTCACTTTCATGTTGATCTCTCTGCATTTGTTTAGATCAGCTTATGGGTAGAGCATCACAGAGAACAGTTATACTAGGCTTCTGGCTATGAATTCAATTTTATATCTTTTTAATACACAGAGGTAGCAAATAATCAGGAATGTTTACATAGGCGTTGATTTAACAGTAGGAAAATGCACGTGTTTCTGATATTTGGTCATAGAACTTAGATTTTTTTTTTTTTAAGGAAAACACTGATATTAAAAGAGAACTTGATGTAGAAATCAGTGAGGCAGATGTGAGGACGGGTACAAGCTGTGTTTAATTGGCTGCTTAGTATGATGGATGCAGTGAAGGGTGTTTTTGCTATTTCAATGTCGAGTCTTTCTATATTTACCTAATTATCTTTATATCACTACCTATTAAAAATACCTGAACACTCACAAACTGCAAGAGGAATTGTCCCATTCTCACAACAGACAGGTCAACAGACAAAAACTAAACAGGGAAAGGCTGGGACTTACTTAAGTTATAAACCAAATGAACCCAAAAGATATTTACAGAATATCCCACACAAACAAAAAAGGCTATACCTTCCTGATCGAGGAACTTTCTCCAAAATTAACAGCAGCATACTGAGACACAAAGTAAGTCACAGTAGATCCAATAAAATCAAAATAAATCCCTGTGTTCTATCAGATAGCAATGGATAAAAGTTGGATATCAGCAGTGCTGCCTGAAACTGGACTTTTACAGTCTCCATCTGCACCCAGAGCTAGGGCCATCCCACTGCCAACTGGATCCAAAACCTTCCCGCAGAGTGCTGAGCAATAGAAATGCTCTCTTACCCCTAAGCCCATAGTCCCACAGGCCCATAGGATAGACAAGCTCTAGTCAGAGACAACAAGACCAACTAGCATCACAGATAAAAAGGTGCAAGAGGCAAGCTCAAGAACCTAAGCAACAGAAACAAAGACAACCTAACAACATCAGAACCCAGTTCTCCCACAAAAGCAATTAGTGGACATATCAGTACACCAGGAAAACAGGATTTGGACTTAAAATTATACCTCATGATGAAGATAAAGGGTTTCCAGAAGAACAGGAAGAACTCTCATAAAGAAATACAGGAGAAAACCAGTAAACAAGTAGAATCTCTTAAAGAGGAAACACAAAAATCACCTAAAGAGCCACAGGAAAACACAACTAAACAGGTGAAGGAATTAATCAAAACCATCCAGGATCTAAAAATGGAAATATAAACAATAAAGAATTCTCAAAAAGACACAACCCTAGAGATAGAATACATAGGAAAGAGATCAGGAGTTATATATGCAAGCATCACCAACAGAATACAAGGGACAGAAGAGAGAATTTCAGATACAGAGGATAACATAGAAAACATTGACACAATAGTCAGAGAAAATGGAAAAAGCAAAAACTTCCTACGCCAAAATATTCAGGAAATCCAGAACACAATGAGAAGACCAAACCTAAAGATGATAGGTGTAGAAGAGAGTGAAGATCCCCAACTGAAAGGCCCAGTAAATATCTTCAAAAAAATTATAGAAGAAAGCTACCCAAACCTAAGGAAAGATATGGCCATAAACATACAAGAAGCCTACAGAACTTCAAATAGGTTGGAACAGAAAAGAAATTCCTCCAGATACATAATAGTCAAAATACCAAATGTTCAAAACAAAGAAAAGATATTAAAAGCAGTAATGAAAAAAAAGGTCAAGTAACATATAAAGGCTGACTTGTGAGAATTACACCAGTCTTCTCAATAGAGACTGTGAACTCTAGAAGACTCCAATAAATAGAAAAATCAAGATATTCCAGGACAAAACTAGATTTAAACACTATCTGTCCACAAATCCAGCCTTACAAAACTCCAACACCTAGAGAGGAACTACAGGATAAAGAAAGCAAGAAAGGAATCTGCTTGCAATGAACTCAAAGAATGATAAGCACACAGACATAATTCTACGTCTAAAAAAAGGAAAAAAAAAGAAACATCAATCACTATTCCTTAATATCTCTTAACATCAATGGACTAAATTTCTCAATAAAACAACAGACTATCAGACTGGGTACACAAACAGGACCCAGCATTTTGATGCATACACAAAACTTATCTCAGTGGCAAAGACACGCAGTACCTCAGAGTAAAAGTCTGGGAAAATTTTTTTCAAGCAAATGGACCAAAGAAACAAGGTGAAGTAGCCAATCTAACATCAAATAAATTAGATTTTCAACCAAAAGTTATCAAAAACATAAGGAAGGACATTTTTTTATTCAGCAAAGGAAAAAAAATCTATCAAGATAAACTCTCAATCACGAACATCTCTCCTCTAAAATCAAGGGCACTCACATTCATAAAAGAAACTTTACTAAAGCTCAAAGCATATATTGTACCACACACAATATAGTGGGAGACTTCAAAACCTCACTCTCATCAATGGACAGATCATGGAAGCAGAAACTGAATAGAAACAGTGAAACTAATAGAAGTTATAAACTAAAATGGATTTAATAACCATCTATAGAACATTTCATCTTAAACCAAAGAATATGCCTTCTTCTCAGCACTTCCACTTAGCTTCTCCAAAATTGACCATATATTTAATCACAAAACAGGCCTCAACAGATCCAAGAAGATTGAAATAATCCCATGCTGCCTATCAGATCACCATGAACTAATGTTGATATTCAATAGCAACATAAACAACAAAACTCTCATACACATGGAAGTTCAACAGTGCTCAACTCAATGATAAATTTTTCAAGGAAGAAATTAAAGACTTTTGTAATTTAATGAAAATGAAGGCACAACATACCCAAATTTACGGTATACAATGAAAACAGTGCTAAGAGGAATACTCATAGCTCTGAGTGCCTCCAAAGAGAAACAGGACAGAGCATACACTAAGAGCTTGACAGCACACTTGAAAGCTCTAAAAAAAAAAAAAAGAAGAAACAGATACACTAAGGAGGAGTAGAAGACAGGAAATATTCAAACTCAGAGCTGAAATCAACCAAAAAACAAACAAACAAACAAAACAAAACAAAAAAAAAAGTAACAGGCACTGGCTCTTTGAGAAAATCAAGAAGATTGATAAACCCTTAACAATGATCAAATAGGTTTCATCCCAGGGATGCAGTTCAATATATAAAGGCCAGCCAGTGTAATCTACCATATAAATATACTGAAAGAAAAGGGGTACATAATCATCAGATGTAGAAAAAACTTTGACAATATCTAATATCACTTGAAATTAAAAGTCCTAGCTAGAATATTAATACAAGTGACATACATAAACGTAATAAAAACAATTTACAGCAAGCCTATAACCAATTTCAGATTAAATAGAGAGGGACTCAATGCAATTTCTTAATTTCCACACGTTTAATATACTAATTGAGGCGCTAGTTGGAACAATCAGACATCTGAAGGAAACAAAGGGGATACAAACTTGCAATAATGAAGGCAAGGTTTTATTGTTTGTAGGTGATAAGATAGTATACATAAGTGACCCTAAAATTTTCACTAGGGAACTCCTATAGTTGATAAACAATTTTAGCAAAGTGGTTGGATACAAGATTAACTCAAAGCACATAACACTCATGTGTATACAGATGACAGACTTAGCAACAAATCACAGAACAGCTTTCACAATAATATAAAATATCTCAGGGTTACTCTACCCAAATAACTGAAAGACTTGTAGGACAAAACTTAAGTCTTTGAAGAAAGAAATAGAAGAAGATATCAGAAGATAAATAAGATTTCACATAACTATGGATTCTGTAGAATTAGCATAGTAAATATTGACATTCTACCTGATGCAAAGGACAGATTCAATGGACTCTCAATTAAAATTCAAATACAATTCTTCACAGAAATCGAATCAACAGTTCTTTATAGGAAAAACAACCAGGATCACTTGAAGAATCTTGAACAATAAAATAACTACAAGAGGTATCATCACACCAAATTTAAAATTGAACTACAGAGTAATACTAATATAAACCACATTATATTGGTATAAAACCAGACATGTTAACGAATAGAATCAAATTGAAGACGCAGACAAAAATCCACACCCCTATGGATTCCTGATTTCTGACAAAGAAGCCAGAAATATACAATGGGGGAAAAGAAAGAAATCATATTCAAGCTCATCCAACTGAATGTCTTCTGCATGCATATGATTGAAGCAAAAGAATGTGTATTTATCACTCTGCACAGAATTCAAGTCTTGGTGAATCAAAGACCTCAATATAAAACCGGACACCTTGAACTGGATAGAGGAGAAAGAGGGGGTGTCTTAGTCAAGGTTTCTATTCCTGCACAAAACATCATGACCAAGAAGCAAGTTGGGAAGGAAAGGATTTGTTCAGCTTACATTTCCATATCGCTGTTTATCACCAAAGGAAGTCAGGACTAGAACCCAAACAGGTCAGGAAGCAGGAGCTGATGCAGAAGCCATGGAGGGATGTCACTTACTGCCTTGCTTCTTATGGCTTGCTCAGCCTGCTTTCTTATAGAACCCAGGTCTACCAGCCCAGGGATGGCTCCACCCACAATGGGCTGGGCCAGGGATGGCTCCACCCACAATGGGCTGGACCCTCCCTCCTTGATCACTAGTTGAGAAAATGCCTTACAGCTGGATCTCATGGGGGCATTTCTTCAAATGAGGCTCCTTTCTATGTGATAACTCCAGCTTGTGTCAAGTTGACACAAAACCAGTCAGTACAATTGACCCCTTGTCAACTTGACAGGCAAAGGAATCAATGTTAAGCTTCAACCCTTACTTTCTTGTTCATCCCCAAGATCTAGATAACCTTAATAGTCCCACAACCTTTACCAATTCTTATATTTTAAAATTGCAATACCTTTAAAATATTCAGTCTCTTCTAAAAATCAAGGTCTTTTTACAATTCAATGTCTCTAAACTGTGGGCTCCACTTCTTCCATTAAGATGGAAAGATATCAGGGCACAGTCACAATCAAAGCAAAATTAATCTCTAGCCATGTAGTGTCTGGGAATCCACTTAAGAACTTCTGGGTTTCTCCAAGGGTTTGGGTCACTTCTCCAGCTCTGCCCTTTGTCTTCTAGGCTACAGCTGCTTGTTCTCTGCTGCTGCTGTTCTTGGTGGTCATCTCATGGTACTGGCATCTCCAAAACACTACTGTCAGTCCTGGGGCACTGAATGCCACTGAGGCTGCACCTTCACCGATGGCCTTTCATGGCCTCTCACAGTGCTGAGCCTCAGCTTTTCATGACCCCTTCATTCCTTCAAAATAAGTACCCCCTGGGTGACTCTTACACATTACCAAGTCCAGCCACAGCATGAGGTACAACCTTGGCTATCTCAGGAACACATCCTCTTTGTGCTCTCAGAAAACAATTCCCAGAAGATTTCACCTAAATGATGCTGGTCTCTTCTTAATTGCCACTAATTTCTTAGCTCCAGCTGACCAGCATCAATAGTCCCAGTAATGCAAAGGTTTTGCTTTAGTTGTCACCCTATATTTTCATTTTCAGTCTGTTAAAATGGACTTGATACCATGAACATGTTAGATTAAAATATAATAAAGTAAAGCATTTCCTAAATTGCTTAAATAATTGATAATATTTAATAATTATTATTTTATCTATAATTACTTTCATTTTCATTTATTATCTGATAGTTCTACTAGTATTCCTGCTCATCCCTGAAGCAAATGTTTTTCTGGTCCTGCCAAATTGAGATAATCTCCACCTTCCCCAAATCCACAATCTCTATTACTTACACATTAACTTATACTTATTGAATAAGATTCGTAACTTACTGAAAACAGGAATTTAGGTTCCCTTAACTAATTTTTGCCAAGTAGATTTTCATTCTTCCCGTAGTTTTTCCAATCATACCCAAAGTAGCGCTGACGTCATGGATACATGGTCTCTAGAGATGGAGGCCTAAGCCTATTCCTGAAGCCTCTCACAGAGATTGCATGGGGAAAAGGTGTGGCTAGTAATGGAGTTGTGCTGGGAGGGCAAATGGTAAGTTCTTGGAGATCAGAGTAGGCTTATACAAAAGAATAAGGATGAAATAGAGTCAGTCAGTGGGACTCAATGATTATGTGATCACCCCAAAAGTATAAATTTTAGATGCACAGGGCATAATGTACAATGAGAAGAAACAATCAGTTCACATTACTAGAAGCCCAGGTATAGGTTCTAATGGGGAATGTCTACAGAAGCCATGAGGAGTTTCTTAGATTCATGTTCAAATTCATAGCAGCCTTATTTATAATAGCCAGAAGCCAGAAAGAACCCAGATGTCCAATCAACAGAGGAATGAATACAAAAATTGTGGTACATTAACACAATGGAGTACTTACTTCTCGGCTATTAAAAACAATGACTTCATGAAATTCCTACGCAAATGGATGGAACTTGAAGCTATCATCCTGAGTGAGGTAACCCAGGCACAAAGGAACACTCTTGGTATGTACTCACGTATAAGCAGATACTAGCCCAAAAAGCTTGGAATACCCAATAAACAATTCTCAGCCCTTGTGGAGCTCAAAGAGAAGGAAGGCCAGAAGGTAGATGCCTCAGTCCTTCTTAGAAGGGAGAACAAAACACCCAGGGGAGGAAATAAAGGGACAAATAGAAGAGCAGGGATTGGAGAAGAGATCATTCAGAGACTGCCTCACCTGAGGATATACCCCAAATGCAGCCACTAAACCCACATACTGATGACAAGCAGTGCTTACTGACAGGAACCTTATTTAGATGCCTTCTGAAAGACTCTGCAAGAGTTATACAGATATAGCTGAGCATGCTTGCAGCTAGCCATCAGACTGAATACAGGGACCCCAATGAAGGAGATAGAGAAATGACTGGATGAGCTGAAAGGGTCTGCAACCCCATGGGAAGAACAACATTATCAACTAACCAAACCCACCACAGCTCCCAGGAACCAAAACACCAACAAATAAGTTCGCATGGAGAGACCCATGGCTCCGGGAGTATATGCAGCAGAGGACAGCATTGTCTGGCATCAATGCAAGGAGAGCCCTTTGGTCCAGTGAAGGGTCATTTTCCCAGTGTAGGGGAAAGCCAGGGAGCTGAGGTGGGAGAGGGAGGTTGAGAGAGGGAGCGCCTTCATGGAGGCAATGGGAGAGGGAAGGGGAAGGGGATTAGAGGAAAGGGGATAACATCTGAAATGTAAATGTGAATATCCATTTTAAAAAACAAAAACCAAAATGTTTCTTAGTTCTGACATCTCTATTCTCTCTTGGTCAACTGCATAGCTCGAGGAGACTGAGTCAGGAGTGTGGTGTGCACTAAAGAGCTTGACAGCAGTAAAGCTAAAATGAGTGGATTTCTTAGTTTTATTTTATTTTCATTCACTTTGCATCACAATTATAGACCCTCTCCATCCTTTTGTCTCTGACAAATCCCTCTTCTTGTTGCTCCCTTTGCTTCTCCTCAGAGAAGGGGAACCCCAACTGGGTATTACCCCATGTTGAGAAAACTTTAATACACACTCCACTGTGTTTTCCAGCCGGCAGCCGAGCCTAGCTGAGAGGACTGTGTCTTAGACTTTTAGTGTTCAATCATACTGAAAACACTTGTTAGAAAATGAGATGGTTTGCGGCTGCAAATATCAAGAGGGTTTTTTTTTATTGTGTGAAAATGAGGAGGCGAGGCACAAATCCATCAAGGTCTGGGAAAGAACAGGGTCAACAGGGTGGCTTTGAACCAGCATAGTGAGAAAGAGTAGAAAAGTCATTTTCTAAGGAGAATCTTAGAGGTGGAGTCTTTCAGCAAAATGCCTGCCGTTAAGTGAAGACACAAGGTAACATTAATAGTCTTCTATTCATCCTAACCACTTACTGGCTGAATAGGGGCACTACATATGGTTTTAAGCATCAACCTACCCACTCCTTGTGCTTTAATATTGTGTGTAAAAATCAACCCAACTGACCTTCTTGGTATTGTAAAAATGATAGACTTGTATCTGTTCCACTGACACTGAGAAACTGAAAGACATTGAAATGTATGAGTCTGAGAGGAATTGAAAATTTGAGTTTTCATGGCACTTTATATAGATCTAGCAAACTGTTCCAGCCCCCATTAATGTTTTAAACAATTATGAGACAGTGATTGCACCACGGTGTTTAAATATTTCATACAGCATCTTTAATCACCTCTTGATAATTTACATTGGGTTGTAAAATCATTACAGACATGTATTAATAATTAATAGGCAATAATATCTTCTTATAAATATGTTACAGATGCACTTAAATTCTTTGCCTGCAAGGTGAATAATAGATTTTATTTTAAGACCAGTATCCATATTACAGTTTTATTGTTACCTCGTGTTTATGCTTATATTTCTACATTAGATTATTGCTAACTCAATAATTTAAGAAAGTGGTAAGTACTCTTTGGATTACATAGATAATGTGTCTGCAGATTTTGCTAACACCTTTCACATATATTCACGTTTTTCTTCCAGATACCTGGCTGAGATTCATTTTTCTTCTTAGCAGAAATAAAATCGTGGTTTTCTGATGTGACTTTGAAGGGGGTGAAAGTGAGTAGAATTAATATGTAACATCTAAATACTTTGAGTTACATGATCTTAAAAGAGTAAATGAACATCCTTAACACCCTTAGCCTAGGCATCCTGATTGTAATGATTTTGTCCATGCGTGTGAGCCAGCACAAAGGAGAAATGACAGTCCTTATGGATTTTGAACATTGTTTGTGATTAAATTGTAGTCTAAACCAGAAAATGGCCCATAGGCTCTGGAAGAATATTGGAGTGTAAGTCCCACATCTCTCATACAATAAAGTGAAAGTAACCATTGACAAATGAAAAATTAGCAGTGAGTGTATCCCAATGAATGTTTATTTGTAAAGTTTGGTTTAGTGATGCCCCTGCTCTACCAGATTCCAACTGACAGAGTCTGATAACAGAATAGGTAACATAGAGAGATGAAATCAAGCCACAAATTTTATTTATTATTGTGATGTTTTATATTTTGGAACTTAAATAAATAATGGAAATAAACTTTACTAATTAGAGGTATTTACCTTTCATGTCTGTTTGAAAGAATACGTTGACAATATTTAAATTAAATAAAAATAAGCTTTTAGAATTAGGTTAAATACAAATCATTTTTCTTTGCTGATTATAAATGTCTTGGTAAAGTTTGGGCAATGTTGCTTTATACATTGTATATTCAACCACAGGAAACGGAACTATATAATGATTCATTAGATTTCTGGCTGCATAGATAAAAATGCACATTCTCTAGAACACAACTACTGAAAATTGTCAACCAACACTAAGTTATTGCCTTTAATATTTCAAAGTACTATTGATAATGAAATGACCTATTGGATGTTTTTCACATTACTGTTCCTGAAAGACATAACAAGAAGCAATATGAGGGAGAGCTTATTGAGTTTAAAACTTCCAGAGGACAGCAATCATCATCATGAAATTAAAACCATGGCAGCCAGAATCTGAAAGAGCTGGTCACATAATGTCCAAACTCTGGACGTAGAGAGATATGAATGCTGGCAATCAGCCCTCTCTCTTATTTTCATCATTTTTCATGTTATTAAATATTTTCTGTATTTACATTTTAAATGTTATCTCCTTTCACATTCCCCCTCCCATCTTCCACCCCCTATTCCTATGAAGATGGTCCCCCCGCCCATCTATTCACTCTTACCTCAACACCCTGGCATTCCCCTATACCAATGAAACGAGCCTTCACAAAACCAAGGACTTCTTATACTGATGCCAGACATTGCCATCCTCTGCTATAGGTGGCTGGAGCCACGAGTCCACCACGTGCACTGTTTGGTTGGCCGTTTAGTCCCTGGGAGAGCTGAAGGGTTTGGATGGTTGATAATGTTGTTTTTCCTATGGGGTTGCGAACCCCTTCAGCTCCTTCAGTTCTTTCTCTAACCCCTACATTGGAGGCCACGTGCTCAGTCCAAATAAATAGCTGCAAGCATCCTTATCTGTATCGGTATGGCTCTGGCAGAGCCTCTCAAGAGGCATCCATATCAGGCTCCTGTCAGCAAGCACTTTCTGGCATCAGCAATAGTGATTGGGCTTGGTGGCTGCAAACCTAGGTGGGGCAGTCTCTGGGTGGCCTTTCCTTCAGTCTCTGCTCCACACTTAGTCCCTGCATTTCCTCCTGTGAGTGTTTTGTTCCCCTTTCTAAGAAGAACTGAAGCATCCACACAAATGTACAAAATGGGAGAAATGTCCCAGTCAGAAACACTAGGGCACACACACATCATTTGAGCTCTCGGTGTGCTATCACTTTATAATGCTTATCTATTTCTTTGGCTTAAACATATATTTTTTCATATGTTATATATATATATATATCTTCCTATGAGGTCTTGGAAGTAGAAAGCATATAGGACACAGACTTCAAAGTGGAGCAGGGTGAAATGGTATATTCTGCGTGTGAGCAGAAGGAGACATTCATTACTGCTAAGTTCCTGTGATTTCCTGCACATGGCTTAACAGGAGACCAGGTCAGACAACATTCCAGCACAAAAGGAAGAAGTGCACACAAGCTGAGAGGCAGTGACCACAGACTTCTGCTAGGGGAAGAAGAGCGGGCTTTCCTTAGGGATATGGTCACTAATGGTCAAATATGCTCCGCTACATATGTTCAACATATAAATGGGCCGCACAAAATGAACGCAGCCATTTAATTCTTTAAGTAAAGGTTAGAAACAGAAAACAATGTGTAGATCTGAATTTGGCACAGGAAATACGGGGTGAAAGTAGATAGGGGTGAGGATTGAGAGAGACTTAAAATATGATCAAATCACACTGTATACATATATGAACATCTCAAAGAATTGGTGAATACATTATGTTGAAATTTTCTTATTAATTTTGGTAACTACGTATATACGAGCTATTACTTTACTTCAGACTGATTTTCTCACATAAGGAAATATTAGAAAATGACTTTGAGGTGCATTGATTTTTCTAACAATGTACTCAGATCCATTAAGTAGCAAATGGCCTCCTACCTTAACAACAACAAAAACAACAAACCTCAATATTTCTGTAACTGCTCTCTCTCACTACAAGTACCAGATTTTATCAAACACATTAGGGCATGTAATCCATGTCTCTGTGGATTATTGAACTGCAGCCTTGTACCTAATGCTTCATCACAGTCTCCATGATCTTAATTCTTTGATGTTCTGTAAAGCTTAACTAGGTTGAGTTCACTTCACTCATCCAATTTCAATGGCTTCTCTTTCCCTGGACTCTTTCTCCCCTCGAGACTTATAAATTCTGTTTATAGCCTTGGCTGTCCTGAAACTCTGTAGCCAAGGTTGCCCTCACACGCACAGAGATCTGCCTGCCTCTGCCTCCAGAGGGCGAGGATTAAAAACAATTACCACCACCACCTGGCTTCTCTTGGACTCTGTTTCTTCTGTTGGTTGAAAAATTTTGATTTTTCAGAATTAGGACAATTCACACATGTGCATAAACAGACAGGCAGACACACACACACACACACACACACACACACACACACACACACACACACACATTTACACAAAGGGTGTTGAACAGACGGCCAAGTGGTATGTTAATTTTTGTATTTTTGTAGTATTTCTGTTAGTGTTTTGATAATATGTTCCTATGGGCCTATTTTATAATTTTTTTTCAATGTAGGTTTTTCTTTACTGACTCGGATCCATACCTTTACTTCCTGGCACCTTTTTTTTTTTTTTTTTTTTTTTTTTTTTTTTTTTTTGATCTGCTAGAGCTTTGATCAGTAGCTCCACTGCTGCTGAAGGAATAGAACTGCTTCTCCCACCAGCGAATCTGAAGTATACCTTCACCACCCTGGCACCCTGCAAGCATCTTCATTTCAGGAAGATCCAGGAATCTGTAAGATGCTATTTTCCTGGGGAAAAAAATCAAATGGGAAAAATAATTCTTCTTTCTCTTTGCCTTTTCATTTTCTACTAGTACACACTGCTGAAGGATCCTGGGAAGACACAAAGATGGAAGACGATGAATTGCAGTCAACGATGTACTACTTCTTAGGAATCTTTAAGAGAGTGTACACAGAGATACCGTTCCTGAGTACTACGGTAAAAAACTGGTAAAAGCTATATTGATAAATAATCATAATGTTTTCTCCTTTATACTTATTTATGGAGAAGAATAAACTTAGGGTCAGTTAACTTAATTATAAAAAAACTTTTAAAAATTAAAAAAGCATAAATATATTTTAATTATCAAAATTGTAAGTGATTGTAAAATTTGAAATGAGAAGTTTTGTGGTTTTTATGTCCAATGAAGTCTATTTACACTTATTTTATTGGCTTTACAATTTCTTGAGTGTTTCACCTTCAAATTTGAACCACATTAGTAGAGTTATAAAGTATACAGGACAAGGTGAATACAATATACATATAAAAATTAAAACTTCTGTTGACAATTTCAGTATCATTCATAGGAAGGAAGCACCTGAAACTTGTCTTCACTAAGTAATAGCTTGTCCTAATCTAGCTTTTCCCTATTGCTGAATTATATAACTAAACAGTTGACACTGAACATTAAACTTTCATTTTTCCAAAGATAAATATTATGTAATGGATCTATATTTATATCAAAAGCATGGTAACCCATAGGTTCAAATAATGTTAGAAATTATAGTCTTAACATGGGAGTTTAATGTCATATGGAAGATCCATCCCATTGTATATGACTTATTAATTTGTGGAAGCAAAACTGAAAAAACTAAATATTTTATCTTAAAATACATTTGTTGTTCTCTGAGAGCAATTAATATATTTGAACAAATGGTTAATAGTACAAGAAATAATCAGTTAAACGTTATGTTATACCTCTGATGGATAAGTTCAGAATTCTACTGTTTCTTTCACTCTTTGTCTTCCTTTTGATTTGTGTTTTCCCCACAGAGGGTTTACATATCTAATTTAGAATCACTTAGGCTCAGTACTGTAATGGAATTTTAATCCAGCAACATACCTGCTCTGGCAGGGATTACATCTAAAGATCTTCTATGTCTGTGTGATCCATCTGGAATGACACATCTTCAATCCCTCTGACTGAAACATAAGTACACGCCTTGTGGACACCTTTAATCCCAAACAATGATGTCTACTTGAAGGATAAACAACGTGACACATCAGAGCAAGATTTGACAGAATGAGTCAGAGATAGGACACATCTATCTCTAAGGAGAAGAGCACAGGAAAGAGAGGCCACTTAAGATCCATGCAGGGAGTTAGTTTAGCTGAGAAAATTGATTTCAGGGCAGTTCACTTGAGTGAATGCAGTGCAGGAGGAAGCTGAAAGCACAGAATAAGGAGAAAGAAGATTAAAATAAATGTCCAAGAGATCGTTTGAGGTAATGTGTAACAATTCAGTCAGAAGATGAGAGAACCCAGTTTGAATCAGTCAGCTTGGAGAACAGCTGAGTTACTGCAGCTAGCCAGAGTTTAGAAAAAAACTAGAAAGGGTCAGTTTATATAGCAGTTATTCTCTGAGATACATCTGGCAAATGAAAGTTATACTTACATAGTACTCTTTATTGAAATTTGGCAATAACTCTCATTCCTTTCTCTCTCCACCCTATCACAGTGTTTTAAGGTTGCCATATGACATGAAACATTATTACTCATGAAATATTTACTTTGCTCTGTAACTAAACATCCATGAAATAGGCTACGAGATGGAAATCATGAATGTATCATGTGCTATTTCCTTTAAATGACCCACTCTGAAACAAAGAAAATCAGAAAAGAATTGTGTTGAACTGTAAAGAAGACCCAATAATCTATATTTCATAGAGTTCTAGGTTTTCTCGTGTTGATTACTAGTAGAAGTCAGTCAGCTGTCTTATCTGGTCAAAGATAACAGAAATGGCATATTGGTCCAAATCATAACCTCTCTTTTGGCTCCAACATATTTTTCCATTCCATGCAGATCACTCACACTTATACATATGGTTTCACCGATCGAATACATGGCAGCTCACATATATTTCATACTATATATGTATGGGAAAGAAACTGTTATCTCATAGCACCGTCTTCTGTTTGCATTAAAATCAAATGATACAACATTATTTGACTCTATACCTGTGATTTTATTCTACTATTTGACCTAACTACATAAATCATTGAATAAATTGTTTTATCTTTTCTCATCTCTTTTAATTCTTTTGTTTTGTTTTGTTTTGTTGTTTGCTGGAAAGATTATTAGAGAATATAAAATACAATGTTTGCTTCACCAATAATAGATTTTATCAATATATATTAGATCTCTTCATATTTCATATTGTAAATGGATCATATCTTTTTGCATAAGTTCTTGCATTTGTCCTTCTACACATCCTCAAAATCTATTCATAAAAAATGAATTGTATAAATATGGAGATGCTGATTACTACACAGTTATATTTGATTATATATAAAAGAAACATTGGGTCAATTATTTAAGGAAATAAAGTATACAAATAATAATTTAAAACATATTTTTAATATTTTTACTGCCATATAGGCTTTATAGCACACTGTATTCATAAACACTTATAATAATGTGTGTTAGTTGCCCAGAGGCTAAGACGTCTTTATTTCCTTTTTATTTCTCTTATGTAAACATCAATTTGGTCGCTTGTTACAAAATAGTCAAAAACAGAAGAAATTGTATTAGGTCTCAATGGGCAGTTTGACAACACAAAAATTCTGCAAATAGGTGAGAATTGTTAGGAAAGCAATTATCCTCAAAATAACAATAGTCTTTTTTAATCTAATTATGACTGCCATCTATTACTTTTCAATAGTTCATCCCTAGTCTGAAAAAGCTCAAGAGTTATGTTGTATTGTATTTCTGTATGCCTTTTAAGTCTTTACATAAATACAAAAATAAATTGAAAGCAGATTAGAAAGCTAATAAAAGGACTCTTAAAAACATTGTATTTTTATCCGCATAACTTTCAACCCAAAATTTATCTTGTCTACAAAAAATTCAGGCATGGGGGATAGAGCAGAGACTGAAGGAAGGCCCAACCAATAACCAGCTTAACTTGAGACTCATTCCCTGGGCAAGCAGCAATTCTTGACACTATTAATGATACTCTGTTATGCTTGCAAACTGGAGTATGTTGTCCTCTGAGAGGCTCCACCTAGCAACTGACTCAGACAGATGCAGATACCCACAGTCAAAGTGGATGAAGCTTGGGGACTCTTAATAAAGAATAGGATGAAGGATTGCAGGCCCCAAAGAGAGTAGGAACTCCATAGGAAGACCAAGAGAATCAACTCACCTGGATTATTGAGGATATCAAAGTCCACCAACCAAAGAGCATACATACATGAACTGGACCTAGGCCTATGCCTCCCTGAACATATATACCAGATGTACAGGTTAATCTATATTCAGGTTTGAACAACTGGAGCAGAAAGTGGGGTACCCTAAAACCGTTGCCTGTATATAGAATTTGTTCTGGGCTGCCTTGTCTGGCCTCAGTGAGAAAGGATGCGCTTAGCCTTGCAGAGACTTGAAGTGCTTGGGCAGAGGGATATCCCACTGGGGGTGGGGAGGACACACGCAGAGGAGAAGGGATGGCAGGAGTACTGTGGGAGTGGTGACTGGTATGGGAGGCAGTGAGTGAAACGTAAAGTCAATAGGTAAAAAATCAAATTAAATGAAAAAAATTTGACATTGTAGTTGAAATATTTGAATTCATATAATTCATGGCTTAATATATATTTTGAATGTTTCACAATAAAGGCAATTCTAGATCATTAAACTATCAACAGCATGTATCTATAATTTTCGATTCACACTTAAAAGTGTTCTTGGCCATATTGCCACCAGCAACCACGGACACATTCCTAACGCCACCAGAAAGATTGGGACTTTCGGCACAGTGCCACATATTACTGAGGAAATCAGACTTACTAATAAAAGACCTTAGGCATGGAGCCATGAGCAAGCTCAGACATCTATTTAGTTGAGTTTAAGAGAAAAACTACAGAGCTGCAAGCTGTAAAGCTTGAGAACTGCCCACAAGAGAAGGAAGGGAAAGGGAGAAAACTGCACAGTCTTAGTTAAGGTGGCTTGTAGGGCCACCATATGGCAAATATACACACGGCGGACAGTAGATATTAGAGAAAGAGTTTATGATCCCAAGTACCAGGGAAAATTTATTTAGACTCTGACCTGCATCTGGAAGAAAAGTGTAAGTGAAGCCATTCTGAGTCACGATTCGAGCTTTACAATAAGAGTGAGACCATCACTCAATATGTTCATTTCCTAATTCCCCAAGTGTGTTTATTGTTTAAAACTCTTGTTACGTGTGACATGATGTCACTGTGGCTCCTTGTACAGCTGCATTACTGCTGCTGCCATTTCAAATGCCATCATGAGCTTAGGAGGCACACTGCGGTAAAGTGACAGATTTGGATTCAACTCAAATTCGATCAAAAAGAGTGTGGACATTGAAAGACTAATAACCACTCATAGAAACTGTTTTCTCCTCAGGTGTATGTGATGTGTATGGTTTGCCCACGTTTGTGGATGTGTGTGAATGCACTTGCATGTATGTGGATGTCCAACACTTATGTTGCAAGTATTCTTTGATTGCTGTCCACCTTATTCATTGAATAATAATATTTCAGTTGGTTCTTGATCTCTTAGAAATGGCAACTTACCTAGAAGAAGATGAGGAGGAGAGCAACCCCACAGGAAGACCAGTAGTATCAGCTAACCAGGACCGCCAAGGTCTCTCAGACACAGTCACCAACCAGGCAGCATACACCAGCTGATATAAGTCTCCCAACACACACACAGCAGAGGACTTCCAGGTCTGGGTTCAGTCAGAGAAGATGCACCTAACTCTCAAGAGACTGGAGGCCCCAGGGAGTGTGGAGGTCTAGTCAGGTGGGGGTAGGGGTATGTGGACATTCTCTTAGAGGTGGGTGGGAGGTATGGGATGAGGAGCAGTCAGAGGGTGGACCTGGAAGAAGATAACAACTGGACTATAAAAAAATATAATAATAATAATAATAATAATAATAATAATAATAACAAAAACCCAACCAAACAAGAAAGTAATGGCAGCTTACTCAGAATTCCTTCTCTTCAAATTACCAATACCAGAATTCCATGTGAACACCATGGCTGTCTGATGTTTCCGTTGGCTATAGGGATCTGAATTCTAGTCCTGAGGCTGACCACCATAACAAGCACTTTATCCACTGAGATAATTTCACAGTCTCAGAAATCACTCTTTGTTTGTAGAAACGTGGCTGAAATGAAGATGAGAAAGTTATGTAATGGGAAGTACAGAGGGTTCTAAGTGAGTCATCGCCAAATAACTATTAAGAGGGAAATGCCATTGGGAGCCTTTAAACTATCATAGGAAGACGCTTGAGAAAGAAAGATGGAAATGTGGAGAAGAGGGGAGAGAAAAGATTTAAAAGGAATTGTGGAATTTCACCTATATAATGGATTAAAGCACAGACAAACGATGTGATCGTTAAAAAGAAACTCAATCACTGTTTTTCAAAGTGAGGAAGACATGATCATGAATTCCAGTGCGTAGATATGGTACTGGAATGGGAGTGTTAAATGGAAGGGCTTGTTCCATTCTTTGGCTTTCTAT
This sequence comes from Micromys minutus, assembly GCF_963924665.1. NCBI lineage: Eukaryota > Metazoa > Chordata > Mammalia > Rodentia > Muridae > Micromys > Micromys minutus. The sequence goes on from NC_137968.1 coordinate 15,188,821, forward strand.
GGGCATTATAATATTCTTCTTATACTCTCAGGGTAACATAATGATGGTAGAGCTTTGGCTCTCCAGAGGTGGAAGAGATGCAAACATGGCCACACAATAGCGTTAGACAGATGCTAGGTGGGCTAAGGGAGTGAAAAAGCTGTCTGTCAGGCACATAAACACTCTGAGTAAGATTTAATAACAACCAAGAGGTATGGTGGGGCTTTTGAGGATACTGCTTGAGATTTCCTAATTAAGACAATTATACAGTTTAAAGTTACTGACCTTCTTCTAGGGCAGTGTCTCAGCTAGCTGTCTGACCTTCTCCTGATTTCCTCTTCTCTCCTGGTTACTCTTACAGCCTGCTTCTAGCGTCTGTCTTCCTGTATCCCTTCTACCTCATTTGGGTCTCTCTCCATCTGTTTTGTCTCCAGAATCTTTGCCTGAGTCTTTGCTGGCCTGGAAGTCCTACCTGATACTTCCTGTCCCAGCTCATGCCATCAGCTCTTTATTATACAAAAAAGCCACATTCCAGTCTGAACCAGTCAGCAACAGGATCATACCCGTTTTCTCTTTGTTGCCCTTAGACATTTAAGGCTGTGTTTAACCTTCACCCTGGAAGTGTGCTTTCTAACATGGATGTAATCTCAGAAAATCAGCTTTTGGTCAGGTAAGAGAGGACACACATTTACATATAGAAAAATGGTGATGACCCAAAGAAATGACAATACCCAAATCCTCCCAGCACTTACTCATTGGTACAGCAATTAATAACTGAAAATACAAGGACACATCTTCATACAGTGTGAGAGAGGGTCACCCCAACAAAGATGGCCTGTCTCTTGAAACTTCTTCGGTGTCTTCAGGTGTTCTCTGTGGTAATGATACTAATAACTATGAACTGCATTAGTTCTTACCCTTCAGGAAAGAAGCTTTGGTTGACACTGCCCTTTCTGTCAAAAAGACCTCTAACAAGATACAAGATGTTAGGGTTTGAAGTTGAGAACTTTAGGCCCCAGAAAGAGATCAAGTTGTCTTCTTTTTCAGCTCCCGTAGATGAAATAAGGAAGGTAGAGACTGACCCACAAAGAAGCAGTCTTAGTTAATATGTAGAAAGGTTGTTTTTCTTTCTGTATATAGATGAATAGGGATTAGTGTGAGAAGCCTAGGAAGTGATAGTAGTTAGGCTGTCTGGGACCTCTGGGGAAGATGTGTCAACCCAGCACATAACATTCTTTTCGTTGGCTCTGAGGGCTTTGAAGTTCTGATGGGAGGAATATATTTATATAATTGCAAAATAGCTCTTGAAATGTCAGCATCTATAATCTCAGTGAGGTGAAGAAACTGGAAAAATAACTGGGAAAACTGGAGATATTCACATGTTGACATCTTTAAAAAGATTAGCATAGCTGACATTGAAGGATATTTCACGCTTGATGAAACAGAAATCTGGATTGTGTACAATGTATCAGATTGGACACTAACTGGAACCATTTTTCAGGGGCAGGCTGGTTCTTTCAATTTATCATATGTTTCTTTGAGGATCAAAATCAAAACTTCATAGTAGAAGTTTCAATTGCTTTTATAAGGAGGGTACATTAAACAATGACCACTTTTGAGACCATTGATACACTCTTTGTAAATTCCCATTATTTTGTTATTATAGTATGTCATCTTCTAATCCTGTGGCTGAAGACAGCAGCCACACAACTCCTTTTGATAACAAAGGATGCCTACCTAGAACCTTTACCCTAGGTACCAGTATTCATGATACTAGAAAGTGCTCTGCAGCTATCAATAGAACCAAAACAACAACAACAACAAAAACTAAACATTAATGTAGCTACAAAACCTTTGATTTACCATGGTGAACAACCTGCAAGAATCCCTAGGACAATGTGGCTCAAAACTTATCAGACAAATCAGCCAATATCTGATTCATTCTAGTAGTCACCGCCTGAGATTCCATTCCTGAGGCAGCTCCGGTGTCGAAAACCTGAGACTAGATAGGGTATGAATCTGGGGAAAACAAATGCTACTGTTCTGCTACATGAACATAAAACAGACACAAAAATGACTTCTAATGACATTTTTCTCTCCTCAGAGATCAGTGCCTTGTTGAGCCATCATCAGAGAAACTTCCTCCTACAGGATATAGGAACAAAAACACAGAGCCCTGCAGGCAGACAATTTGCAGAGTAAGCCACCATGGAACACTCAGCCCTAAATGGGATGTCTCCATCAAATCCACCCCCTCAGGGCTGAGGGAACCCTGCAGAAAAAGTAAAGAGGTAGCAGAGGCAGAGAGGATGGAAGGCACCATGGAACTATACATTTGTTAACAGAGGAGCACTGATAACACTTTTGATCTCACAAGGACGATTACAGCAGAGTTCTGGCCCAGGTGAGGTCCAAGACCTAAGAAGGGATGGGTACACGAGTCCTTATCTAATTGATAACCAGATAACTATTCACAAGTTAAAAATAATAGTTTTCTCTAACGTAGTATCGCTAGGTATACAAACCATTCCTAATGCCTGATGTCATACCCAGTAGTATGGGACAACACAAGACCAGCTCAATGGTATTTCTCAATTGTTATCATTGTCTCAAAGTGCTTTGTCACTGTATTTTCTTTTTCTTTAAACTTATAATTCCTTTTTAGGTCTATAACTTATATTAAAACTATATATTTATTGTTTTGTGTTTTATTGGATTTTTAGGTATGTGAACGCATGCGTCTCTGTGTCTACCAGTGGTTCTGAGCCTTTTTCTTTGACTCTTCTGTGTGTTTGTTTGGTTTGGGCTCTTCTGGTTGATTAGATTTTATTTTAAATTATATTACTATTGTTGCTGTTGTTATTTATGCTTGATTGTATTCTAGTAAGATAGGGAAATAAATAGTGTAGATTTGGGTGGGAGGCTAATTGGAAGGACTTGGGAAAAATTGGAGGAAGGGAAACTATAATATAAAAATATTATATAAAATATTCCTAACAGAAAACTTAGAAACAACTGAAAATGAGCTATCATATCATTTTTAAAGTCCTCAAAATGCTAATTCTCAAGTGCACCTTTTCTACACAAAAGCATATAGCTACTTGCAGAAGTAATTAATAGTTCAAGTTGGGTGGTCTCAATGTTTTCATGTAAAAGGTACAACCAGTTCTGACTTTGTACATCAAATAACATTTGGTGTGAGTATATACATGGATATATGGATAACTAATTAACATCATATATTAAGCCACAATAGTGTGCATTCCTTTATAATGAAAGGTACAATTCACTATTTTTAAAAAGGAACAAAAATAAACAAACACAATAAAGCTACTCATATCCAAGTGTAACTTCTTTGTATAATTTAACTGAAGTTCAAGATTACTTTTCTTTTGTTCTTAAATGCCCCTAGGCTTCTTGAATAAAGTTTTGGGGAAAAGATTCAGTTCCTTGATAGGTATGCAGGGAGATTGTACTATTATATTCATGAACAGATAAAAATATTTTAAACAGTGTGATGCTTTAACAAACACTTCAGCAAGGCAAAGATTCATTTAAGTTAAAAATTCTGAGATGGGCTGATAAGTCATTTCCACATAGATTATAAGAATATTTCACTTTTTATTTTTGTGACTCACCTATTCCCTGTTCATTATATCAAAGACAGCCTTGAGAAATCTTTGTCTTTAGTTTTGGAATTGATTCCTAGAGCTCTGGAACTTAGGAAAGTAGCAGTATATGAGGGGAATGAATGAAGTCATACACACATGTAAAATATTTGTCGGGCAAGTTTTTTTTTTTTTTTTTTTTTACAACTTACTAACATCTGAGAATTCTCAGAAAATGTTGTCTCTGTTCAATAAACGGGTCACCATTTAATGATGTGTTTATTTAATAGAAGCTTATTGTTCTGTCTGGCAAGTGTAATACATCAAAATAATATTTGTTGAGTCTAGAAAATCCTTGACCTTCTCTGGACACTAGCCACTTAGCAGTAACGCGTGCAACAAGAAGATGGAGAAAATCGCATATTCAACTTATTAATATTGGAAAGAAGCAAAAAGAAATGAGGCTCCATCTTTCAGTTTAGAAGACACTTGCCAAAGTTTACACACAGAGCTATAAGTTGGACAAGTACTAAATGTCATGTGGCCAACTTCATATCTCATAATCTTTCCTCCATATAATGAACATGTCTTTTGGAACAAATTAGTTTTAGAAGGCTCAAAAAAGATAAGTATAGTGTTTCCTCTGGAATTTGGGGCAAATTGCATAGAAGTAGCATTGTAAACACTCTCACTGAGTTTCCTTTTTTAAAGACTCCACAGGGAATATGAGGACGCTAAACTTACAAATAAATTCTCAAGTAATTATTATTTAATCCTAACAGTCCTGCACAGCATGAATGTTTAAGTAGATCTATTGCATATGTACAAAATATGTACAAGACATAAATATAAGCCTGTATATTACATATGTATAAGACTGAACCATTTTTATCTGTTGACTTGAACAGTCATATTACGTGAATTTCACGGATTGTACCACACCTAAAAGGTATGTGCTATATTTACATCATGTGCTATACATCTCATAAGTAGGACAGGTGTGCAAGGCTTGAATTTTACAAGCCATCACTGTATGTCTGTAGGATATGAAAAACAACACCACAGTCAAATGTTTGCACCTCTAATCTAAAAGCCCTACTTCATCAAATATGTGCTCCCAATAAGGTCTTATCTCATATAATATTTTCATTAAAAACCTCGTGCAGCACAATAGACATCTGTGATTTCTTAAATCTTTTTACTTATTTTTATTAGATACTCTCTGTATTTACATTTTAAATGTTACCCCCCTGCTCCCATCCCACGTTCCCCTCCACATGTCTCCATGAAGGTACACCCTCTCCCAATCACCCTCTCTGCCTCAGTGCCTTGGCATTCCCCTACATTGGGAAAACATGCCCTCTCTGGACCAAAGGCTTCTTCTCACAATGATGCCAGACACTGCTATCTTCAGCTACAAATGCACCTGGAGACATGGGTCTCTCCATGTGTGCTCAATGGTTGGTGTTTTAGTCCATGGGAGCATTGGAGGGTTTGGTTGGTTGATAACATTGTTCTTACCAGGAGCTTGCAAACCCTTTCAGCTCCTTCACTTCTTTCTCTAGCACTTTCTTTGGGGTCCCCATGTTCAGTCCAGTGGTTAGCTGCAAGCATGCTCAGGTGTATCTGTATGACTCTGGCAGAGCCGCTGAGCAGACATCTTTATCTGGTTTCTGGCAGAAAGTACTTCTTGGCATCAGGATTAGTGTTTGAGTTTGGTGGCTGCATATGGGGTGGATCCCAAGGTGAGACAGCCTCTGAATGATCTTTACTTCAATCCCTGCTCCTCTATTTGACCCTGTACTTCCTCCTGTGAGTGTTTTGTTCTCCCTTCTAATAAGGACTAAGGCTTCCATCTTCTGGCCTTCCTTTTTTTTTTTGAGCTTCATAGGGTCTGTGAATTGTTTATTGGGTATTCAGAGCTTTCTGGGGCAAGTATCCGCTTATCAGTGAGTGGGACCCATTCCCAGAGAGCACCATGCTACCTGAGACTGAGATTTCCCAGCAGTCTCTCCCTGGGTGGGCAGTGGGAAGGCTCACCCAATTGGCTCAGATGGGAACATGTCCATTCTGGCCCAGAGAGAGAGCCAGGCCACAATTATTTTGTGTCTGCCCTCACCTGCATATCAACATCAACATATAGGTTTTTTTTACTCTTTATATACTTTGACAAGAAGAGTAAGACAGCATTTTACTAATATATAATATATATTATATGTGTATATATGTGTGTATGTGTATATATATGCGTATGTATATATGTATGTGTATATATGTATGTGTATATATGTATGTGTATACATATGTGTATGTATATATGTATGTGTATATATGTATGTGTATATATGTATGTGTATACATATGTGTATGTATATATATGTATGTGTATATATATGTATATGTATGTATATATTTGTATGTGTATGTATATATATTTATGTGTACATATACGTGTATGTGTATATATATGTGTATATATATGTATGTGTGTATATATGTATATGTATACATATGTATATGTATATATGTGTATGTGTATATAATTATACATACACATTACATATAGTATATATAATTGTATACACACAAATATATATACATACACATATATGCATATATGTTATTTTGAGTATCAAATAAATCAATTTATCTTTAAAAATTGTTTGAGTTCAAAAGTGCTTACAAAGTGTACTTCTGAAGCATCATTGGAAACAAACTGAGCGAGACCACAACCACTGCTCTTTATTTTCTGTCTTCAGTATTAACAAACATTTATTTTGATCTCACTACATACTGGACCCTTTAATGTACCTTGGGAGGACAAAGAATGGCACAGCCCCAATCATGAAATACCACTTAACCTAGAATAAATAAACTTGAAAATAATATGAACAGCTAGTTTCATAGAGTGCTTTACAGCATGAAACTAATATTTGGGAAATCAAAGGCGATGACCTAGAAATGTAGGAGAAAAGTATTCCTGTTCTAAACAGGCCAGGGATGGACAAAAACCAGGTAATTTGTTTACATTTTGTGGAGCATAAAGGTAGAGCAGGACTCAGAGCTTGGAAAGAATAGCGTGAAAATGGTTTATAGTCTTCCATACAGTGATTTGGGTTTACTCTGCAGACCAATCATTCATAAACCAACAAAGACTCAGGGGAGAAAACACAGACGTCACATGACGACCTATTCTAAATACACATGGTTACCACGTGTGTTTGGGAAAATGTCCCAAATGATTGATGATACAGCATCTCCTCTTTTCCAACTGACTTGAAAGATCTCTTCTGTGGAGTATGGATAGCCACTGACAATCCTGAGCAAGAAAGTAAATGCAGAGATTTGTCTGCAATGCAGAGGCAGAGGACCTGAATGGACGTACTCTCACTTCCAACCAATATCCAGATTGTGGCCAAATCTACAACTTCGATCATAAGCCCAGATCCTGATTTCACAACATACTAAGCTAAAAGCAATTCCTTTGCAGGAAACTTTCTTAGGAAGTAAGAAAGATTGTCTTCCATCACAACGAAACTTGACAAAAAATTCACATTAGGTAACCACACCGCCTTGAATTACCAGGTTCTCAGTCTTGCTTTCTTTTCTAACACTTTTTTAATCTCCTCTTAACATCTGAAGTACTTAATTTTGTTATCCTCACCTTGCAGACTTTATTCCAAAGTCCCAAATCCCACATTCATCCTGTATTTTTTTCACTCTCTTCCTATGTTAAGACTTAAATTGGTGCTTCAGATCATTTACTAAGTAACTGAACACTCCTAAACAAGACAGTCCAAATGGTAGATTTGTGTCACGTTTTCCCTGGAATTGATTAGGGTGCTCATCTATTCATTTCCGGAATATCTGGAGTGCCTGCTGTAGACTAACCTGTTCTACTTCATAGCTGCTCATTAATTATCGTCATCCCAACTCTTCAAGTTCTAAAAATATCCTTGGAAGATGAAAATAAACGCATGTTAATATATTATCAACTATGAATCTCTCTAATGCGAGCCATTGACCTTTGCTCTTTTTCTTTTTAATTTAAATGTTGAAACTTTGTTTTCTTCCTACACTTCTATCTACAGAGAAGTGGGATAAGTAACATCCTGCCCTTGTTCTATATCAACAACAGATCTCCCCGTTAATTAGATATAGGCTAATTGTTGTTTGCAAACATTTGATTGCTTCTTATATGTAAGATGACTTATAAAATAAAGAAGAAGATTTTATTTCACTTGATTTCAAAACCTCAATGGATGACAAGCCCATAAGCAGAAAAAAAGCACAGGAAAGCATGTGGATAAACTTTCTTTTCTATGAAGTGAAGGTGGTTGAAATTCTCCTTGCATTGTCTTTCAAACTGTTTCACTGCCATTTTAAAAAGTAATTTGATGAACAACCGTGTAAGACACAGAGAGAAATTCTATTTAGTCACCACTGTTTCCTGGCCTCCAACAATACAAAATTACAAGGGGACATTGAATTACTTACTACTCAGATGTGAAGTTGAAAGGGAAAGTTTTTCTTAAGAAATGTATCAGTCTCCAGAATTCCACATGAGTATTTTTATTTATCTAAGTTACACCTTAAAATAATTAACCAAAGTCACCCTTAAGTAAAAACTTAATTCTAAGAAATTCTCTGAGGCCTACATAGTTTAAAGTTACTTTTTACTGTTTTATGTTGTCCAACTTTATTTGGAGATATCAGCTTTGAGTAATAGGTAAAAATTCAAAACTTAGGGTTGAATGTCCCATCCCTTACATGATTCTTATCGACAATATTTCACATCAAGTAAAGACCTTAAAAGTTAATTAATTACCATTAAGCAAAACCAAAGCCTTAAATAGAGAAAAGCTGAACAACTTTTCTGAGCCTCTTGGTAGTTATTGTGGACTTTTCTCAACTCTATCTAGTACTATGAAATCTTTATCTTTGTTTATGAATTATGCGTATAGTGTGTGTGAGGTCTCCACACTTAGAACATAGAAGACAATACCCATCTGCACTGAAGTTTCAGATAAGCAGCAGATATCAGAGTCAGCATATATTACAAAATATTTGGAACACATATTTTTAAAAATTAATTGTGACAGCTCTTATTTTATCTGCCTCTATGTACACAGACCCTAAAAGAATAAAGGCATGGGCCTTCAAAGAGATATAATTTATGAAATACAAACTTTATGCTACTGTGATGTTTTGCTGAGTCACTTACAAATAGAGAACGGATTCAGTTCAGATCCTTTTACAAGATGACTGTGATTAATTGTAAAATCTTGCACCTGAATATCTGCCCATTGAAATGGTTTGTGGAATTCAAAGCAGTGGACTGCTATATGTGCTTTAGATGCAGAACTTGGATTAACCTAAAAAACATGTAACTCTAATTTTACGGTCTTCATTCTCCATTAAAGTTAATACACAGCCAGAACTGCCTATGAGTATTAAATCTTACTACATTTTATTTAGTGCACATATGCATGTGTGTGTTTCAGGGGCTGATCATGTCAACATGGACGTGTGGAGGTCATAGTAATTCTTGTAGAAATGAGCCTTTCTGCCTTTTGTGAGTCCTGAGGACTGAACTCATGTTGACAGGCTTGGCAGTGAACGTTTTTATCTACAGAGGCTTCTTATGGCCCCAGAACAATTTTAGACAGCTCAGTTTAACTAGTCTTGGTAATACTTCACTTTCCAAGTTTTTTTTATATTTTTTCTCATATATTTTTGATTTGCCCTTTAAAACAAACGGTTCACTTCTGTTTTTTTCTCCTGAAGTCTCCTGCCTTTATTTGTATAATGAGTATCTGCCAAGTTCAGTCTCACTCCATCAAGCCTTTTCCATTACTTCTGCTGACAATATTGTTCCTTCTTTTTACTTTTTGCCTGCATCATTATTACAAAGGTATAAAAATCACAAGCTTGTGAAAACATAGATACATCTGAATGTATAAACAAATTTAACCCTGTTTCTGAAGATATCTTAATATCCCGTTTTCACTTTTTTTCTACCATGGCTTGCACAAAATTATTTTATGAAGTTTTATAATAAATAATATATATTATAATGGATAATACTTGATTTGTTCCCTTTAAAGGTACCTTAGAAGTGATACATAAAAGACGTGAACAAATTGTACAGCAATAATGATTTCTTCAGGATAATACTACTTTAAGATTTGGCAAAGAGCTGTCATTTATAAAAACTGAGCATAGCTAATACATTAATAACTTATGTACATATACCTGAAGTTATTTGTCTACAAGATAATAGCAGTCTACATACTCTACATATTGAATTTCATTCCATATCCAATGGGTTGTACAAAGCAAATTGCAATTCCATTTACAAAGAATGAAACTTTGTTTCAAAGACTATTCCTGACTTTTCCAGATTCTAACACTCTGAGAGTATGTTATAATAACAAAAGCAAACAGACAAACTCCCGAAGAACTAAATGCCATTCTTTTTAGTTAAAGTCTCCTTTTGTCCTTAGACATATCTTTCTGAGAATGGTCCACTCCTGCATCTTATCTTTTATTCTACAGAGGTTGGAGGGTAGCCCATACCATGGCAGCCTTAAACACCACCATATCCTCAATTAAAAGTACAAGCTCCACTTAAGAGTAGTGACCCCTTGTTTTTGAACTGTGCATGGTTTCTTTTGTTCCTGTAGTATTTTATAAATAGTAGGGGCTTAAGCCTACCAGAACAGAGTATATTTATAATGGCTTAAAACCAAACAATACAGCCACTTATAAACATTAAGTAAGCAAAGAAAGTTAGCTACTACACTAAGATAGTTTATATGTCAGATAGATGTCTAGTTATAAACAAAGGACAATTAATCACCCCATTGACAGAAATAGGTCACAAAGATAAATTAACTTTGAATCACTAAGGTTATTAGTAATTGAGCTGGGACTTCTTTAAAATTGTACCTGGAGCAATCGGCTGCAAGTGATGCCACCAAGTTGGCCTTTAGGTAACAGAGGGATAATCAGACATAGACCACACTCTGAACTTTAAATGACACTAGAGATCCACAGAGATCAGTAATTGGTGAATGTTAACAGTACTGAGATAAATACTCCCTTATCTCTTGAAGACTTTCTGACAGCAGGCTGAACCTCTGCTCCTGCTAAGAACATGATAATTATTTCTAAAGATCTGTAAATAATAAAAACAGTCAATGGTAACTGATTTATTTACTTTTAAGCCCAGATCATTAACTCATTTTGAACTTCAAGTTTTTACGTCTTTACAGATAAAGTCCTGTACCCATTCACTTGTCCCGTGTGTGCTGAGACTACAGTGTGTCAGGCAGGGATGTATGTGTGATGATGATACAATGTTCAAGAAGCATGTACTTGCAGTTTGCTCTCAGCAAGCTTCCCCTCAAACAGCAAAGACAGACGCTGAGAAAGCTGTTGCAAATGTGATGGGAACTTCTATGCCAGAGGGTTTGGGTCCCTGGAGCCTTGGGAATCTACTCTTAGCGTTGATTTCAATTACAGGAGAATAAGCTAGGATGGCTGCTGATGAGAAACAGATGAGAGGATGCTTCAGTGGGCTCAGATGACTTTTCTGTCTTAGAGTTTTAAAGGTTCAAAAAGAGGAGACAGACTTCTCACCTTCACATGGATAATTTGAGATGTTTAGAAACAAAAGAATACATAGCTCATGTGTCAAAGGACCTAGCCATTACTTCATAGCTGAGAAAATGAGGCCACTGTGTGGTCATATGACACTGCACAAGACTACATAATATATAAATGGTGGAGGTAGGTAGGATTCAACGCCAAGTGTAAAATCCTATAAATGAAGTCTTCATCCACGTCTCCATCTTGTATCAGGTAATTGATAGGAAAAGCACATGATCACTAGATTTTAGCTCATCATAACTAATGCTGCTATTCCTGTAGAGATACGAGTCATGGTTGTTCATTTACCTAATAGAGGAAATTGGAGGAAGTTTACAGACATCCTGAACTTAAAGAGAAGGGAAAAGTCGATGAATGAACAACAGGGCTGCTTCAGCGTGACACTAAGAGTCAGACTTGTTTTATTCTTTCCAACTTCTCCAAGCAGAAGGGGCACAGAATGGAGACAAAGGGAGACACATGAAGCCCGTGCTTCTTTCCCACAAACCTCTGGGATGGTCTTCATAAAAAAACCATCTTTTGAATTGAGAAGAGAACTTCTCCACAACCATCCCCTTCCTGCAAAGATGCCCATCCCCCTCCATGGCCTCCTTAGAATGGTAGCTTCTATTTGGAAATTCTAGAGCCTCTTGCTCTGCAGCAGGGGTGAGAGCTGGTTCACTGGCTGACCTGTGTCCTCAGTCAGCCTGAATTCTGCCCCAGTGGAGGCCTTCCTTTTTATTGACCCTCTCAGTCACTGCATACTTAATTCTTCCCCCTAGGTGACCTCCGTGGGTGACCCAGACTCCACTTTCCAGCACAAAAGGAAACAAAAAGCTACCAGTTTAAAGGGGAGACATATTTTACTCTCTTTATATGAAAGGTAGTGTTCAGCCAGAGTGCAGTGGGGAGGTCGAGGCGTCTTTTGTCCTCTGGCTTAATGTTTAACCTTTCCCTAGTATCTCATCCTTTAATGATCTTAAGCATCTTCCCTTTGATCTTTGTGCTTCCTTTTGTCAGAAGTGCAGCCCTGCCTCTCCCTGTTCAGCTTACCACCCCCTTTTCAGCAACTTTCAGCCATTGGCCTTAAACAACTGCTCTTTATAGTACTGGCACCTCTTCAGCAAAGTGCCCCTGAGACTGTCACCATTATGCTTGTCACCTTCCTGATTAACACCTCCAACACTCATGCCCAGTTTTAAGTACTTGTGAGAGCTTTGTTCCAAAAAAAAAAAAAAAAAAAAAAAAAAAAAAAAAAAAACCCAAGGAGTTATGCTTTCATGAAATTTCTCCCCAATGTATACTTTACAGACAATCTTTCACCACATTTCCATCAGCGGCAAATTCTCTTCACCCAATAGCAATTCAGATGAGAAAATCATATGAAAACCTCAATGCTAGGCACTTTGGGAAACTGAAGGTTTTTTATTTTTTCAGACCATAAAGTGTTACTCGGTACACTAAGGTAAAATTGTAAAACCTGGACCTTCATTGATTGCTACTTGTTTTTGTACAAAGTGTTTTTGCAGACACTGTTTTATAGCCCCATGTGGGACACAGACCTGAAAAGAGGGAGGAACCAACTAAGACTGACTGACTGACTTGCTGAGGCTAATCTCCTCGACACTCATTAAAACACCCAAAGACCACAACACCCCTTGCAGCAAAGCCTTCAGATCCCCTTATCTCGGGCACTGTGCCTCGGCTGGTAACAACCAACCTTTCTATGAACCCAGCAAAAATGGTGGACACACAGGTTTTTTTTTTCTTTTTAGCAGGAGAGTTAGTACACATTGTTACCAACCAATGTACCTGAAATGATCAATGTCAGTGGAGGACCACCCAATGGCACAGATTCTGGAAGGGGAACAGGGAGTAAATTAGTGGAAGTCATTTATACAGCACAGATTCCAGCAAAAATCTGTTTATATGAAAACATATGCCTAGGCGTCTTCAACAGGAACCAATTTTCCCTGTGGCGACCCAGCCGCCAAACCTTCTGTAGGAAGGCGTGTTTTTTTCTTGAGAGTGTATTATTATTTCGTGTCCAGGTTTTATGCAAGATCTGCCTTGTTAGCTTCTCTTCGGTCGCCCATTGGTTTCTCATCCTGTCTACTGAAAATGTAAACCCATTTCAACTTGTGATCTAAAAATTCAGCCACTGGGCTTGCCATCCTGTGTGAGCCAGAGCTAGCTAGCACTTGCTTACACGTCTGCAGTTGGACATTTCTGGCCGTTGATCATTTCCATTCTGTTACAACTGAAACCATGCTTTTAATAAATGTGAATTTTTAGTCCAGCGTTTCTCAGGTGTACAACACTGAATTGGTTTTCTGAAAATCTGGCCCTCCATAATGCCAGAAACAGAAGCCTTTGACCGGTGATTTTTGATTTTCGTCTTTGCCACCTACCAAAGACACCATATACAAATCTTACAGGCTGATATAGAAAGGGGCAGTTATATTTCATCACAGCAGAAGGAAATGGATCCTAGGGGGTCAAGGAGCAGCAGAAAGCAATGAATTCACTGACATTGCTATCATCCAGAAGAAATGATAGGACTGTAAGTCAGAAGACATAGATCTGAGAAAAAGCTAGTATACACATTTATTTAAGACTGTCCTTAGTAGAGAAAGCTTTTTAAAAGTTAGGACAGTTGTTCCCAAGGGAATTCTACTTAGCATACATTGAAGTGAAGAAGGGCCTTGGTGTACCTTCAGCCCAAATAGATTGGAAGTCGTGTAGAAGAATGGGCCCATTTTCTTTTGCTCTTTTGTGACCTATATATGTGTCCTCGGGGGCCAAACGAGGGACATTTTCTTCGGGTCTGTCCACAGCTACCCCTCCAGCACATCTATTCTCAGACATGGGAAGAAGGCAGCTCCAGCTGCAAACAACACAGTTTGTCTCCTGGCTAAGGAACTGTCATTGTTTCTGTTGTTAAGGTACAGTTTCATACAGTTTACGACTGGTAACTATTCTGAAGAATATACAGGGTAATGTCATAGGGCACTCATTCCAGTTGAAATAGGATATAAAATACACCACGAAAGACAAACGATAAGGGAAAATGAAGGAATCCATCTTGCACAAAAATCCAGTAAAATATGAACACTGCACATGAATGCTATGGCATTCTTGAGTCTTTCAAAGTATAGAGGAATTATGGCTTTAAAGATAACAGGACCCACGTAGTCTGTCTTCGGCTAAACTCTCATGCACCAGGAGACACACTCTCACAGTAACTCATTCATCCAAAAAATATTTATTGAGCTCCTGAGATGTGCCAGGCACTGCTCTGACAAATTCTTCAGTGACCAAAACACACTTCACTGTAGTTGATAAGTAATGTGTTTTAATATAGACCTCTGAGGCTGCCTGTTCATTCTCCCACTCCTCCACTCTCCCACTCTCCCTTCTGGGATTTCCTGGGGTTTTAAAAACCCTTCTCTGCTCTGGATATGCTTGGACCCTTGTGAATTATTTGGTCAAAATATTTGACAGGATGCTTTATGCTATATGTAACTGTATGGAAAAGAAAGGCCTCTATCCAGCCCACATGGGTGGGCCCATGTGCCTGTGAGCTTACATCCTCCCAAAAATGATGATCCAGGAGAATGATTCTGGCACATTATCTCATTAGACATCCTGATACTAAGTGAAGTAGGCAGTTGAGAAATAACTCTCTATTTCACAAGAGAGAAAGCTGGGGCATGCAGAGGTTAAATAACTTCTCTAAATCAAACAGCCAGCAGTCGGGCTGGGACAAGGACAAAGATCTTTAAGATTCACATCACGTTCCTACAGACTCTAGATTAAGTTTAAAGAGTTCTGAGTGAAATACTATAAAAGAATATAAGACACACATTAAATAGGATTTGTTTTAGAATATTGCTAAAATCTGGATATCGTCAACACTAATCTGAGCTTGAGAAAAACAGTCAGTCACCCTGGTAGATATGCATTTTTACAATTAATTTTGGTTTTCTTTGATTAGATAAGACTGGGGGTTTTATTTTTAAATATTTAACTTCTGGTTCTTTCATTTCCTCATAATACTAATGATGCAGTCAGACACACACACACACACACACACACACACACACACACAGGGGGAGGGAGGGAGGGAGGGAGAGAGAGAGAGAGAGAGAGAGAGAGAGAGAGAGAGAGAGAGAGAGAGAGTGAGAGAGAGAGAGAGAGAGAGAGAGAGAGAGAGAGAGAGAGAGATTAGCAAGCTTCACAATAATTTGTTGCTATCTGAGGTTCTAAAACCCAAACTCAGAAAATAAAGTGCATAAAGATAAAAGCAGAAAGAAACACATTTGTAAATAAGCTGGAAACACGGAGAAAAGAGATGAAGCTGAAACAGAATATCCAGCTGTGTAAACACATTTAGATACTTTCAAAAAAAAATTCTCAAACCGTTGGTATTCAAAGGTCTTTCCCACCGCCAACATCCTATACTTCTCATTAATTCTTCAGTGATCCCACATCCTTTCCACGGGCTCCAGTCTAAACTGTCTGGTTCAGATGGAACCACTTGAATTCTATGAATGTTTTTGTTTAATCAACTGAACACTGTAAACTGTTGTTCTTGGTCATACACGCTACTCTCAAGTTAAAAATAAGATTTGGAAGATGAAAGATTGAGGTGCAGGTGCTAAATATTTGCAAATACTCCAGTGACTCTCAGACTCCAGTGAATTACAAGTTGAGAAGTGGGGTCTTCATTGAATT
The DNA here is from genome assembly GCF_963924665.1 of Micromys minutus. Taxonomy (NCBI): domain Eukaryota; kingdom Metazoa; phylum Chordata; class Mammalia; order Rodentia; family Muridae; genus Micromys; species Micromys minutus. The sequence goes on from NC_137968.1 coordinate 15,204,798, forward strand.
CACTCCATAAAAACAAAATGGCTCGAGTTGGCTGCCTAAAAGAGAAATGGTTCTATATTTTAAAAATTAATAATACGTAAACTGGCTGGAAGACAAGATGTCTCGGTAGAATTCTTGAGTGCCAGTGCACCAAAGCCAGTTAACAGTTCTAAGCACATGGCAAAATCATCTTCGATAAATGGAAAATGGGTAGTAATGGTACTACTACCCTAGAAATGCCTGGTATTTAATTACCCTGCAGAGTAATTAAAACCTTACGCACAACCTTCACAACAATAACAAAAATACCCACTCTGACGAAATTGATAGAAAACCCATTCACATCTGAGTTCTAAGAGTTTATTTAGTGCCATCTAACGTGTCCCTGATCTGTCACCCTGCGGTGGCCAATAAGAATCTGCCATGTAGACTCAAGCCTTATTGGAAGTCTTAGGTGAAAACTGGAAAATTCATATTTCATATATTCATTTGTTGGCTTAAACTTCTCTCCTGCTGATAAATCTAAGCTTAAATCACAGTACCAATTTGCCACGATCCTATCTGTTTCAGATGGAAGACTTTCTACAACAAGAATGTAAATAATACCGTTGTGTTCATTTTATTGACACAAAAGATAGGAATGTAAGGCTGAACAAACTGAGCTTCATAACACCTGATTAACTCTGAATTTCAGTCACATTTGAATAATCTTTTAACATTTCTCATATGTGCATTTTCTGAAAATCCAAGTATGTTTACCATATTTTATCTTGCAAATCTGCTTAAAACAATTGTGATGAGCAATTGTATCTGAAGCCGGAGAGAGTGTGAATTTCTAAGTGAAATCAAGTTATTCCAGAAGTGTAATTTCTTAGTTCTTAAAAACTTCATTTTTTCCCCCTTTCAAATATATATTCAGAGTGGAGTGTGGGTGCGTGGTAAAGGTAGAAGGAATATTCACAAAGAAGTGGAGGCTGAAGGCCAGGGAAGAAAAATGAGGGACAATGTAACCAAAGTTGATGATATATTTCAATGAAACTAAGGATGACATCAATTTCTAAAATCATGTTCTTGGCCTTCAGTGAGATTTGCCTAGTAAAATTAGTTAGACTGAAGGACAATATTTAGAGAAGCTCCCAATTCTGATTGCATAACAAATGCAAAAAATAGTGGGTTAGGCCCGAGGAATGAAGAAAACTTCTTTTAGTGATGTTTTTCCTGTATAAATAATGTTCAAATTGGCTCAAAATGAACTCTTCTTTCCAATATTGAGACTATAGTATCCAAAATGACTTACAGTAGAAAGGATGTGTTCAAAATACCAGAAACTACATTTTTAATTACAGATACTAACTCTCAATATCTTCAGAATTAATTCTTAATTCAGCTCTGTTAAAATTTGCTGAGTGCATATCCCTAGAGTAAAATGTGCTCCATTGTTAAGGATATACAGTGTCAAGTGTATATAGAGAATGAACAGCCTTCACTCCAACCCCAATGCTCTCTAGGAGCTGATCTTACTCTGCAAGTGGAAAATTCCAAGTCTCAGTTCATATTGGCTGCTCATGGGCAAAACACAGACATCCTTAATTTTTTGTACAAAAATGTCTTCAGGCTACGCGCATAGGTGTACATATTCATGTACCTGAATTTCATAATAAAGCTTGATACACATCCCCAAACTATCATATTAAGTGCCCAGAAATATTCCAAAACCCAATGAAATCCAAAATCTGACACCTTCTTAGTCTCAGACTCAGATAATTGTGAGAACCTTTTCTAGTCTTTTCTAATTTCAATTGGATTATAAAATCAGGCCAACAGTATAAACTACTTTCTGGCTTCCAAGCATTTTTACAGTATTCAGTGACTCTTCTTAGCCAATTATTTTTAATCTAGTTTTCACCTTGAAGACATTAAAATTAAGGAGTATGTCAAGCGCTTACTGAGCAATTCCAAATTGCCTCGCATCTCCTTTATACCATCTGTCTTCCCAGTCTCTATATTTATTCTATTTCTTTATTCTCTCTGGTTACCCAATTCTGAAGAAGTATGAAACAGCTTCATATACCACATCCTTTCAAGCCTCTAACTTCTGAGCTTGTGAACTATTGTAATAGAGACCACTGGAATACCAATTGGTATTCTCACTAAGGCAACACACATGAATGTGGAATCCATGATCACCTGCAAAGAGGGATAGTTGTAGATTTATGTTAAGGCGATACACTACTGGACAGAAGAGAGGTAGGTGGTGAAAGGTCGAGGAGCAAAAGTGGAGGTGGGAGAAGAGAGGGATGGGGGAGGAACAAAGATGGGGGCAGATGTTTATGTTTCTGTCAGCACATCTCTTCATAAATAAGGTTGTAATGAGTGTTTTATAAGGAACGAAGTTGTACAAGATTTTTTGACTTGTCAAGGCTGGCAAATCATGTTGTGCCTGTTGGGTCGGAGTAGTTTTTTTGTGTTCTTTGATGTGAATACTTGATTGAGTTCAGAAGGGGTACTGGCAGAATAAATAAAGGCCGCCACAGATTTGGGATGTGTGTGTCTAAGGCTTGGTGACAACACGCCAAAGGGAAGGGAGTGAAAACAACACTCCGGGATGGTCATATCCACCTGAGACAAAAGCAGCAAGAGGGCAGTGGAGTGAATCATGAGGGCGTTCGTAGAGGTGGCCTGGAATGCCAAGTGGAATGGGGACCGAGTGTATATGCTTGGCTCTGCACTGGATCTGCGTCCACGGAGTGAGACCTTGGGGTCAGATAAAAGGTCAAAGCATCCATTGATATTTACTACGACAGATAGTGATTAAATGCTGCCCCTTTTATTCACCAGGTGATTTGGTTCTAGCAAGCACTAGACAAGACTCTACTGAGGAACCAAGCATAAAGCAGTACTCTGTGGGCTACTAAATAACACATTTTAGCCTTCCTTTTCATTTTCATTCTTGTCCTTTTTGTCCTTTCCCTCAGATTATGTTCACAAATACAGCACCATGTATAAGCATACATGAGACAGATCTCATATCTCAGGAATATTTTGGCTGTAATATAAATGGAAACGAAAGGCTAAAAAGCAGCGTCCAGGCTACTGAGTTTAAAATTAAATTTGCATTTGAACTATGTTATTCCAAAATAATATTAGGTTTAAAAAAACAGTAATTCTGGTCTTTATTGGAAGAATTTTGATTTCTACTATCTGTTGTATCCTTTTTGCTATAAATTCTCATAAGGAATGGATAGAGTTAACTCATAGAACAATACAAATTCTAGATAGCATTACATGTGTTCACTGTCCCTAACTTGACTTATGCAGAGAAAGTGGCACTTCCCATACATGTCTTTGGCTACAGAGAATAACCTCTCACACCAGCCCACTTCTGTTTCTAACTCCTAGCCCTGAGTTAGGAATTCTAACTTTGGAGTACTAATAACCGTGAGGACTTACAAATTCCGCATCCTAACACAGCAGAATGTATTTTAAACATATGCATAATTTCCCTTTGTCTACATATCTCTCTCATTCCTCCCTTCAATTACTTCCTTGGTAATGCATTGTTTCACATAATGGCAAGCGTAACTCCCAGAAGAGCAATACCCCCTCTAAACAGCATTCCTTAACACTTCAGGAAGCCAAATAGTATAGTGAGTAAAACCATTAACCAAGCGTTCACACAGCTGAGCTGTAACTCTTGATCTTCTTCTAAATACAAGTTTGACTTTGGGTAAGTCAACTAAACTCTAAGCTGCTAGGACTTGTTCATTCTAATGTAGGGACTCATGGGAAACAACAGAGTCTTCTTTAAGTTGCTTTAGGAAGAATGAAACAGATTCTCTCTCTCTCTCTCTCTCTCTCTCTCTCTCTCTCTCTCTCTCTCTCTCTCCCTCCCTCCCTCCCTCCCTCCCTCCCTCCTTCTCTCTCTCTCTCTCTCTCTCTCTCTCTCTCTCTCTCTCTCTCTGATTTATTATTCCCAAAGCAAAATTTATAATTATAAATACTAGGACAGCATAGGAAAGTTGAGCTTCTCTAATTTTCTGTGTTTTTAGACTATTGGTGGGTGAAAATAAATATGTTGAGGAATATTTTTCTCTAAAATATTGAACAAATATACCTGAAGGATACAAGTCGACCTCTCAGCTCCCAGGCACAAATGAGCCTGAGGTGACCAGCAATCTTGCACCAAGCATGCTAGGGCAGATGGTGCTCACCAGAGACAACTGCCCCCTGGCACCACGCACTACAGTATAGTATCTGGAATAATATTCATGAGGTCAATCCTGAGAGAACCCCAGACATTCAGAGACCCCTGGCTCCACTAATATGAGGAAGTAAGCAGTAGGGATACGGAACAGAAGCAGGATGTATGGAGAGGCAGAAATGGAGACTTGAGGTTAATGAGGAGAAACCCAATATGAGCAGTGGGTAATGATATCTAAAGCCACGTTAAGGTCCAGGCCTCGGCGGCCACGTCAGGGTTTGTGGCCCTACAGCAGTTAGGGTCCGTTACCACAAAAGGCCAAACTGGGCCAGCCCACATGACTCCACTTACTTGATCATATTAGCCGTGCCAGGGGTCTTCCTGGTCTGGGTATCTGCTTGGGACCATGTTGGTGCAGAGCTAGACCTGATGCTCAACAGCTACAGTACTCAGCTTAATAGGCTCCACAACTCTCCCAGAAATCTTTGTAGATCTTGCCCTAGCTGCAGAAGTTGTGTTGAGCTGGTCTGGGGGAAGGGGGTGAGTGTGGGACAGCAGGTCCTGGCACATGCCGGGGTCATGGAATGGCATCACAACAGAGTGAAGCGCTTCCCCTCCCTTCTACACTGTGGCAAACAGGAGCGGAGCACTAGCTTGGGGGTCACAAGAGCAGGAGAGCTGGCCCTGTCCCTCAGCAGCTACAACACCGGAGAGAATGGGCCCTGCATCTTGTCTGGGCAGCATAGCACAGCTGGCCGTGCCTGTGTGGGCACAGACGAGCCAGCCCAGAGAGCAAGCAAGAAGGAGAGCTGGCTCTGTTCCTTGCCCGCTGCATCACTGGATGAACTAGCCAGGGAAGTCCTGAGGAGCCGCCTCGGTAGTGAGTGCTCAACTGCCAGCAGGCTGCCAGATCAGAAAACTCCCAGATCTAGGCCTGCAGGGCCGTCCATCCCAACACCTACCCCGTTTACGAACTTGGCGCAGGTCCTACAGACCCAAAACTGCAGGATCCTCCTCGTGGCACAGGGGAACAAGAAGATATCCGAGAGGAGTCCCAGTGAGGTTCCAGAAGTGATACTGTAGCAGAGGCCAGAGGCCTCAAACCAGACCAACGACTCATTGCAATGAACATTTGTGAGGAAAGAAGAACGAACAAAAGAGTATGCCGTGACTCACTACAGATTACACTTTTTTTTTCTTTTGGGGAGGAGGTTTCAAGGGTAGAGGGCAGGTGAGAGGGTATGGGGGATGAGTAAGAGTGGGGTGCATGATCTGAAGCGAAGAACACACAAAAGTAAAACTGGCTACTGTGACATTTTGAAAGAAATGAATGTTTGTTTAAAAAAATACAGTGTTTTAGGATGGTGTATAGTACAATTGGTGATGGTGAAGGACACACAAACACACATACACACACATACAAACACACACACACACACACACACACATATATACATATATGTCAGGGAGTTTACATTTATTATATCTTCTAGTGTGCCCATTTGGCAATTTCATCTGCAACTGTCATCAAGTTTAAAAAAACACACAGAAAAATAATTATGTATTATCACAATATTATATAGTTAATTTAAAAACGATATGATGCACTAACTCTTAAATTAAAACTCGTGTGCTATTAAATTATTTAGAACTAATCTGTTAAATTCCTCAAGACCAAGGAATCGACTATTTCTAATTCCTAACAACTAAAAGTTACATTTAATTTTAAAGGTACTGTTTGTTCTATGCTCTTCCAAAATAATCCAGGGTGTGTTTAGTACTTTAGCAACTGGTCCTGCTATTTCCCACACCACTGCACATGTGCCTTAAATATACGCAGAGAAACCTACCTTAAGCAATCTACAATTTAGTGTTGAAGTTTGATAAACTAAATAATACCAAAAGCTTAGGTGTTTCCAACATTGAGCTATTTGACAAATATTCACTGAACACTCTAGGGATGAATTTTTAAAAAGCCAGTCCTCATGATCCAGACAGTTTGGTGTGCAGCATCCTACTTTGTTTTCTGTCTCTGGGGTCAATGTCATCACCGAAAACACCATGAGGTGATAAGAGTTTATTTCACTTCATAGACGATAGTCCCTATGGAGGGCAGCCAGATCAGGAGCTCCTGCAGGAACGTGGAGGCAGGAATTGAAGAAGAAACCAGGGAGAACAGCTCCGTATAGGCTTGTTCTATGTGGCGGGCTCAGCCTGCCTTCTAATACAATCTAGGACCACCAGGTGCCCCGGAGCAGCAATACCTACAGTGAGCTGGGTCCTCCCTACAATAATCTTGAATCAAGATAACGCACCCACAAGTTTGCCCAGAGGACAACGTGGTAGAGGCAATTCCTCTTCCCCTGTGATAATTACAGTAACAGAGCCAATGTGTGTGTGTGTGGGGGGGAGTCCATATCTTATTTCAAATATGGATGAATTCGACAGAGGAAAACAAACCATAAGGATGTGGCGGAGTTACGGCTCTGTCAAGGAGAACAATGGCCCGGGACAGACAGGGAGCTGGCAAGAGCCAGAAGCAGAAACACCCATTGTTTAGAGATGAGGATTATATGGGTGGAGCAAGGGAGAACATGACAAGACATAAAGCCAGTGAAGAAATTGGAAGATCATATTGAATTTGCTCTTTGGTGATGCCAAGCATATTGCTTGTTTGCTGTTGTGTAATAAAGCACCCATGCATATAGAATGCTTAAATAAAAAAAAAAAAAAACCTTCTGGTAACGCATCAGAAATCTGGGATCAGTCAGTGGATACTTCACCTCTGCTTTTCACGGGAGGTTAATGTCAGACATTGGCTGTAGCTACTGTACTTCGAAGCTTGACTCGAACTGGAAGATTTATTTCAAAGTGGATCACCATATACCTCTCAGCTTCTTAAAAATTCCTCTCAAGCAGCCTTCGGTCCTCACTATATGTGCCTTTCCATAAAGATGCTTGAATTGTCTCACAGTCTGGCTTTCTGAGAGAACGAGTTAAGAAGGCCCAAGGCAGAAACCATTGTCTTTTATAACCTGTCTCAAGCATCACTTGCTGTCATTACGACACTGCTCTGGTTCTGTGGTAAGTCCCATTTGAAGTGGGAGGAAATTACACAAGATCACACACATCACAAGACAAGAAGAATCATGTAGGACTATATCATATACTACTCCAAGAGAGAGTTTGGATTTTCTTTTTCTGGGTTAGAAAGGTTTTGAGCATGAGGTTCATGTAGTGAAAGACTTAAAAGTATCACGGTGACTGTTGTGTGGAACAAGAGGAAGACAGGAAGTCGCTTAGGGAGCCGTAACAACATTATCAACAGGAATGCAGTCTCGATGGAGAGTAAGGAATGGAAGGTTGGCCTGAGATGTAGCAAGTTCTGGAATGTGGAGATATTTTAATATGAGAGGGATTTTTGGTGAATCTTTCTGTTGAGTATAAAATATATAGAGTCAAAGGAAAATTAAGATTGCTAAGAATCATCCCGGCACTTGGGAGACAGAGAAGAGACTTGGTGCAAGTTCAAGGTTATTCTTGTATACACAGTGAAACCCAGATTAGCCATAACTACAACGTGAAGCATGTCAAGTGTCAGGAGCAGGGAAAAAAAGGAAGAAAGGAAAGAAAAAAGGAAGGAAGGAAAGAAGGAAGGAAGGAAGGAAGAAAAATAATTAAATGATAAACTAAAAGTGTTAACATTCGCAACCAGAGATACATTTATAATACAGAAAATATTTTTTGGATACTTCAGGAACTTTAGGTATTGACTCACTGTCCTGTCTAGGAGAGTCAGAGAAATCCCTCCATGGGTGGTAAGACTAAATGTAATGAATACATCAGAGTAAGGCACTCCAAGAAGCCTAACAGCAAAAGGATAGCCTAAAGGTTGGCAGATAAGCCAGACATACCAGGTAGATGCAAGGAAATCAAGCAATTCTGGGTTGTGTATTGAAACATGTTTGGTGAGAGTAAATTTTGATACAACATGTGTTCTTCCTATTTGCTTGTCTTGGGTAACTCTCTGCTGTCGACTGAAGATACAGTGATAAGCCAAGGGATTTGATAACATACGTCAGATGATTAAACCTAATGAAATGCTAGCTCCAACTCTTTTACCAGTCAGAAGAAATAAATATACATATAGGCCCATAGTTTCTTAATAAAGTGAAAACATAAATGGAAATGAGAATAAAAAACAACAAAGCCCCAGATAATAGCAAAACAATTTGCCATAATGTGGCTGTGTAACATAAAGGAAGGGTAGACAACATCGTGGAGAAGCTAAACAGTCTGTGAGCAAGTTCTGGAGCCGACAGTGGACAGTTTCTGGCTAAGGCAGCTGTGCTGGAACATAGCACATTTCTTAAGACTGTAAGTACATCTTGGAAAAGAACCAAGTTAGGGTTAAGTGAGAGGTCATGAGTTCCTTTTGGCAGTGTGAAGGTCGATATGTGGTCTTTTTAGTCCTTAGTAAATAATTAATAATTAATTTTAAAAAAACCTAGAATGACTTAGTGTCTTATAAACACAAACACTGTCTGATTTAAAAAGTAACCTGGTTGATACCACTGTTCTTATGTGTGCAGGATAGTCACATACCAAAGAGAAGGAAAATTGACCCAAGATTTACAGGTGGGTTATGTTAATGTGATGTTGCTGGTCTACACTCTCTGAAGCATTTACTTTATGTGTCTGAATTAAGTTCTTCCAGCTTCATTTCTCTTCCAGAGTTATTGATCAAACAAAGCATATACAATGAAACAAAAGCCCTGAGATGTGAAATGATGTACCCAAATTTACAGACACAAATGAGGAATCAGACACAGGTTCCTACCTTTGTGCCAGACAGCTGTGACATAGTGCAACAGCACCGACTCTGATATCTTTTACCCTAACTAAAGCTTCAACTTTATATAGATGATATGGATAGATATAGATATAGATAGAGATAGAGATAGAGATAGAGATAGAGGTAGAGATAGATTAGATATAGATACAGATATAGATTAGATATAGATAGAGATAGAGATAGAGATAGAGATAGATATAGCTATATAGATATAGATATAGATATATAGATATAGCTATAGATATAGATGGATATAGATACAGATATAGATTAGATATAGATATAGATAGATATAGATAGATATAGATTAGATATAGATATAGATATAGATATAGATATAGATATAGATATAGATTAGATATAGATATAGATATAGATGGATATAGAGAAAAATAAAGGTAGAGGTAGAGGTAGATGTAGATGTAGATATAGATATAGATTAGATATAGATATATATATATACATATACAATAATATATTATATTATATAACTAACATATTAATATAATATGTACATGTTATATATTAATATAATGCTAATACATTAATATAATATATTGTATACATTATATATCATATGCTATATGTCATATATTATGTATGTATAATTATATATTTTTTCATTATGGCAGATAATCTCAGATGGTTGTTACTGTGCAGTATAATGGAGAACACATAAACATGATTGCACTTGGGCTATTGTGAAAATAAGTTCTCAATACATTGAAAAATAAACATGCTGGTTTTGTGAGAGTCATTTAAAGAAATAAAGCTGAATCACACAAGTAAAGTGGAACAAGCTAAAAACAGGCCTTCATAATTCAGTTTCAAAGCTTTCAAACATCTCAGCTCAGACTGGGTGTGGTAAGCTCTACCCTGGTGTGTTCCAAGAACTTAGAGCAATCTTGATGACCAGGGTAGAACCGAAGCAAATTTGTATGTCATCAGCCGAATGAAGAAAACTAAGACCAGAAATAAGACGCGTGAAAGGACCGTTCCCAGAAGCGTTTACATTCAGAAAAGTCTGGGGGAAATCACAGGGGAACATTATTAATAGTGACAAATTGACATCATTCATTGTGAAACTAGTGGAAGAAGGGAAAGCCTGTCCTTGTGCTTTTATCCAGAGATTCCAAATGTTTTAAGAGTCCCATGGTCAAGTCTTTCAAAGGAGACTGATAAATTGACCATTATAGAAGCACAGATCAAGAGACTGTCATCCAACTTTCGGGGATCATTATGTTTTTTCCCCTAAGGACGGCCTTTCCACCATGATAGAAGCCTGAAGGCTGACAGCCACAAAATATATGGTCTCCAATGATCCAGAGAATGGGGCAACTCGACTTCCAATCTACCTTGCCAGTGGTTTCCTGCGCAAAGAGAAAGTTAACTGGGCAATAAATAATCTATTTGCCCATCGTCAGGGAAGACCATTAACAACCAGATGAATGGACCATTTTGAAAACAGAAGAAAAAAATTATCCTTCACTAAGAAAAGACATACTGACAAACGAGAGGCTCCCTTTGGCCTCTGTTACCCATTTAAAAAAGTCAGAACATCAGGGATGTTATGCCCAGTTAGTGGCTGGGCATAATTTCCAAACCATCTGCAGTGTCAGGCTCTGAAAAATCCATGAGGCACAGCAAAGCAGACTGTATAGGGAACTTTTGTGGCATGAGTGCTTAGCATAGTAGAACTCAGGTCTATCTACTGGGATGATATAATTATGCTACAGATGACTCCCGCCCTGGGCATTTGTACCAGAAACCCAGACTCACGTACTGTCTGTGTTTTATCATGTGGACATACACATGGCAAAAACTCCAACTTTAGACACATTTTTGCATTACTGTGTTTCCCATAAAACAGAGTTAAACATCTCACTTTCCCAACTAGTGAAATGCTATCAAACATTCCTTAGATAGGGAAAACATGATTAGCCCTCAGAACATGTATAGTAAGTACATGGATATATCATGACTACAGAGCCCAAATATAGAAAAGTCTCTAAGTAACCCCTAAATAAAGAACCCAAAAGAATTACCTGATATCTACAGGGGCCAGGACAACAATGACCTTGTCCCCTCATCATTTGCTTTCTAAGAAGCTGATCTTCTACACAACAACACCTTCCCATCTACAATAGTTAGTGTTAAGTTATAATCTTCCAGAGCATGTCTCAAAGTGCTCGAGGAACAGATGAAAACTCACAGGAACTATAATATACTATCAAACTGTTAGATAAATGTAAGGATACAGGGAGCCTGAATCTTGAATCTGTGTGATCTGGCAACCCCACAGTCTACAAATCCAGGAATGGACTTTTTTTTTTTTTAGGGTATAGTGGCATCGCTTTGATAATAAGCAAATACACTGAGGGATAGACTTGAAATAAGAAAGCAAGGTGTGATTTTACTACTTTAAGATGTCTAACGTGTACAGCCATGTCACTAGCAGCCCTTACGGTGGATGAGTCATGATCATATTTTATAAGTGTGTTAAATTTTGAAATGCCATGACGTCTTTTAAACACATGTGCGTTGATTTCCTTCGAGGATGATTTGATGAACAAGTGTTTACCTTTGGTCTAGCAATACTGTAAAAATGTTCCCATCTTAGTGGGCTCTTTAGACGACAGCGTTTGGGTACATCTGAGACTACAGTATGGGATTCCTAGCCTCTTGATGTATTTACTCTAAATTTGTGTTACCAATCTACTCCAGATCCCTTTGAAAAGCTTATTTTTACAGTATGTTTAGAAGTCTAGAGACAACTTAGATTCCTCATATTCCCCACTCCAAAGGAACATGTTTACAGAATCCTTCCTTCTCCCCATGACACATTTGTCATAACTGATACACTGATGTGACAGATAATTATTACCCAGGGCCCATAGTTCACATCAGGATTCACACAATCTTCTACATTCTATGAGTTGAGACAAATATATAGGCGATGTCTATCAGTGTACTGTCATTCCCTAAAAATACTGAATTTTACCTATTTAACCATGTCCACCTTTTATCCCCTGACCTTTTCTTTACTACCTCAATGGTTTTGCTTTCTCAAAGCATCCTGTAGTTGGCGTCATGTAATATGTAGCCTTTTTGCTGAGGTTTTTATCTAGTGTGAGAATGTAAGATGCCTCCACATGTTTTTCATGTCATCTTTCAATAACATTATATCTTTTTAGAAAATAAAACCCCAACATTACATTTTGTGCAAGTACTAACAGTCATCTACATGCTGGAGAGGAGTGTCCTGACTGCTTCCAAACATTTTGTGCTTAACAAATAATTGCTGAAAATATCCACACAAAAGTCTCTCAAGGACTTGTGTTTTCAACTCACTTAAGTAAACAGAACATAAGAAGTTAACTAAATGATCTCTTCCCTTCTCCCTCCTTCCCAACAGACACCTTATTTATTTATTTATTTATTTATTTATTTATTTATTTATTTATTTATTTATTTATTTATTTATTACTTATTATTGCATCTTGTTATGGCTAATCTTACAAATGAGGTTAATTAATTGACCATTTTAAATGTGGGCCGCCCCACATCATGATATGGGGGCATCCTTGAATGAATGAAAAAGAGAGAGCAAATTGAAGAACAGCATGCAGCTCTCTCAGGTTTTTGACTGCAGAGAAGGCTGCTTCAACCCCCAGTTGTCCTGACTGACCTACCGTGGTGTCATGTACTCTTCAAAAGTGATACAGAATAGACCCTTTGTTTCTTAGGTCACCTTTGCCAGGTGTTTTGTGACAGCAACAAGGCAATTGTTGATCCTTTTGTAACCAATGACAGTTACTTTGAGAAGACACCAGACAAGTTGGTTTATATTGTTTTTCTAGATTTTTTCTATTTTGTTTTGGTATAATTTAACGTCAATGTTAGAAACTAGGTGTAAACATTTAATTTGATTCAATTATTCAATTATTTCATGCTCCCTCATTGAAATATAGTTACTCCCATTTGTAAACAGCTTTGATTTCCCATCATTCCCTTTTCTCCCTTAACCAGTTGTGTGCCAGGCTGAAATTACTTGACTATTGTACATTGATTCTCATTTGACCACTAGAACTGAAACTCCACAAAGTCTGGAATCATGTCTTTCTTCTTCACTACTGTATCCATTGCTTGCAGGACATGATGAATGACTGTCAGTGTTGCTTCTGAAATGAATCATGGTTAATATTGGGTTGGGAGTTGCTGAGATTGGGAGTATAGTAATTGTGTACTATGATGTTTTGAGTGCCTTTGCCACACACAATCACCCTATAGAGGTTTGATTCAAGCAACAAAATGATATTCATTATTTACAAGTGTTTTCTTCACTACTGTAGGATGCCTTGGGTACCCTTACTGCTCTTCTCCCCTCCCTCTATCTCTTCCTTCATTAGTCCATTCCCTCCTTGTTTCTCCCTCCCCCCCCCTCTCTCTCTCTGTCTGTCTCTCTGTCTCTCTCTCTCTCTCTCTCTGTGTGTGTGTGTCTGTGTGTGTGTGTGTGTGTGTGTGTGTGTGTGTGTGTTTGTGTGTCTCTATTTCTTGATTTTAGAAGCAGATCTTTATTATGTCCAGTGCCTAACCTGGAATTTATGCTCGCCCCCTTTCTCCAACACTCAACATAACCCAACATTATGGTTACAAGTGTGCACCATTATGCTTGGTCACTTAATTTTTTAAAAAGTTAATTTGTACAGCAACAACTGATTTGATTTACTTGCCCAAAATTTTCTAATGATCAAAGCATCATTTATTGCCAAAAATGTCAATTATTTCGGCACAGTCGTTGAATATCAGTTGATTATTAGTGTAAGGGTTTTTGTGTATACTCTTAGTTAACTTGTCTACTCAAGTTCACCAACAACTATCCTTACGACAACATGCCTCTACCTCATTCTCCTGATCTGCAATAGACTTTAATATTAGATACATATGTGTCTTCCCTCCTTGTTATTTTTTGTAATTAATTTTGTTATTTATTGCCACATGAATTTTAGGATTAGCCTGTGATTGTCTTCAAAGATTTTACTTGGATTTTTCTAAGATTTACACTGATCTATATAAATCAGAACCTCAAAATATTGTTATAATAACAGTACAAAGCCTTTCAAAAAATACCATAAACTGTCTATTTTTGTAAACTTAAGGTATTTGTGTTCTTTGATAATATATTTTAGCTTCTAAGAAAAATATTTTTATTAAATTTATTTGTAGATGTCCTATACTTTTTGATATATTTCTTTTCACTTGATGCATTTTAAATAAAATATTTTTATAGATTAGTGCTACGGTTGAAAAATTGATCTTACATTTTACAGTTTTGCTATTATTTTATGATATTTGTTAGTTATAGTAGTTTTAGTTTTTATATATACATGTTTATCTATTTCAGCCAGAATGTTTCTGTTTTTTTATAGGGTGAGTATGCTATTAAGCAGCATCCTTTTGTTGCTTCTGGATCAGCTCCTGCCTCCAGGTTCCTGCCCTATTTGACTTCATGCCTGACTTCCTTCAATGATGTGAAAGTATAAATTAAATAAACCCTTTTCTCCCCACGTTGCTTTTGCTTGTGGTATTTTATCATGGGAAAAATAAGCCTAACATAGACACACATATTCTAAATTTCCTTTCATACTATGTAATCATTCTATCAGTTATGTTCTAGTGAAGTGTGATATACCCCATACATACCTGTGTTCCTTGTGCACTGGCATGTTTTAGATCATGAGACACTGATTTCCACCATACTCTCTGCATGATTGATAAGTACTTAGATGAAACATTAACAATTTATAAACTACTCCAATATTAGTTTTTTTCACCTTTCTGTGATATTTATGACAATACGTTGCTATTGACAGACAATACTCATTAACTTACTCATAAAGTCTTCAGGCATCTTTTAAGATGCATCCTATAATCTGCAGTTAGTACAGTTTCTACATGTGAGATCCCCACATCAAATACTTACTGAGTGTACAAGTCAACAAATAAATGGCTATTATTGTACAAGAAAAAATTACAACACATACATCATATCTATTATCTTCCCCTTTGCAGATCAAGTGGCCTTAGCAAAATTAGAGTCCACAAACTTTTTCTCTTGAAATAAAATTGGAATCATTTGATATCCACGTTGTGTTTTTCTTCTTAAATAATACCTGTCATAGGTGGTGGGTATAATTCTTACAGCAACCACTACAGCCTTGCAATTTAATATTGCTAATTAGTGTACCCTTTGACTACCTAGAATGTCATTTCCTAATCTTGGACTACCATCTGAACAGTGATTTGTCAGTGCTAGAAATATTGTCAGTGGTCAATAAGTGTTTGTGCTGAAGAGAGATGGCGTAGTGCTCTTTCTCTTCTGAAGTGCTCAAGGGTGTAAAATAAATGAGAAAAAGAAAAAAACCAGAGGGGGTTATATCACAGGCTGATGGATTCAGATTCTTCACTTATGGTCACTTGGCATGGTGCCTCCTCATCCTGTGTTAAAGGAGACTATATGTTACAAGTACATAGTGTGTGTTTATTTTATTAAAAAATAGACAGACAGACAGAGGGACAGAGAGGGAGGGAGGGAGGGAGAGAGAGACAGAGAGAGACGGAGAGAGATGGAGAGAGGGAGGGGGAGGAGAGGAAAGAAGGGAGAGAGAGAGAGGGAGAGAGAGAGAGAGAGAGAGAGAGAGAGAGAGAGAGAGAGAGAGAGAGAGAGAGAGAGAGAGAGAGAGAGAGAAACATTGCCTTCTAAGTCATGTCTTAGGTAACCTGCTTCCTTCACCTAGGTCAAAACCACTAATAGACAATTCACCATAAATTTTTGAACGAATCACCCGCTGATAAAGTTACCACGCCTCATTTTGCAGTCACTACTCAATAGTGTAAAAGGATTAGGACAAAGGTTCAACATCAGAGCTTTTACCACCATTTTTCCATTTCATCCACAAAGCATGGTGACTTTCTAGGTGGGGACCACAGTGCCTACATCCTTAAGTAAGAGTATAGACCTGAGCCTTTAGGTGCTCTGAATGAGCATCCCGTCTTAGCAAGTAAAGTCCCCTGTGGCTTTATAGAGTTAGGATGGAAGGCATTTACTGCACCTATGTTACGATCTACAGAATGGGTCAGATTATTGTGCTTATTCAGGTATGGGAAACTGAGGTAAAATCTGGGCAATTGAAGCTGTCATCACCCACCAGGAAGCATCGGAGGTTTACGCAGTCATCGGCTCCAGAAACTGGAGTCTCAGCACTCTACTAGCCTGGTCTCTACCAGTGTCAGCAATCTCCAAGCTGGGACACATTTGCTCCCAAACAGAAACACACAGCTGTGTACGATCCAAATGTGAACTGGGTAATAATATAAAGAACCTGTTTAGTAGGGCCAAACCTCAGAGACCTATTTTTCTCTCCTGATTGAGTACTCTGTCATTTTAATGGGACAATCACTGTTTCACAAATCATTTAGTTAAGGCAATTTCTGGGATAATTACCCTGTCAGATAAACTTAAAAAATATTGAAATTAAGGTTGAAGTTTAAAAATTATTCACAGCCTTTCCTTTCTTCTTCTTTCATAAAACCACCAATAATGTCCAGAAATACATGAATACTCTGATACTATAAACCTGAGATGAAATGAGGTGTAATCAATTTTTCACGGTGGTTTAAAAGGTCCATGGAGAGAGGCATGTTTAAGCTGGATATGGAGCCAAGAACTTATTATTATAATGTAAGGTGACTTTAGTGTGTTTAGCAAAGAAAATTATTTAAGAAGTTAGAAAAACAAATATATTTTTCAATGGCATTTTTAACGCTCATATCATTGATTCACATGAATTCATATGTGTTTATGATTGAAATATTAAGCTTTTAAACGGAGAATCAAAGGACAAGAAGGGATGGTAAGAGGCTGGAGGGTGTCCTTACACTGTAGGGAGAGATAAATACTTCCCAGGAGAGACTAGGGCTATGTTGTCTGCTATACAATTAGATTCGTGTGTTTATTCAACTTAAATAATTGGGAAGAAGTGAAGAAAGGAGTAAAGGAGAGAGGAAAGGGAAGAGGTAGGAGAGGGAAGGAAACAGGAGAAAGGATAAGGGCAGAGGTGGGAGAGGGGGGAGGAGAGGGGAGGGGAAAAGAGAAGGGGAAGGGAGGAGGGGAGGAGTGGGAGGGGAGATAATAAAGGACAGAAGAGGGGAAGGGGAAGAGGAATAAAGGGAATGAGAAGGGTGGTCTACCTCCATTTCCAAACTGGCTCATGTGGGGAGGCAGGCTCCTTCAAGAGGATGTGAACAACAAGATAGACATGTTCTAGAAAACCCTCAGGAGGGGAATTTCAGTGCCTTGTTCAGGGAAGTTATTCAATGAGTTGATTTCAGATATGAGTCTTAATAGTTCAGTGATTAGACACATAGGCAAATAAATGAAAGAAGGGCAACATTCAAAAATCAAGGGAGATGCTAGCCTAATGAGAGAGAGAAGATATGGTTCTGAGATTAGAAACAGTTTTAATTTTAACCAAGGAATAAGAAACCATCAAGGTTTATGGGGATTACCATGGGAAGGTTTACAATGCAAATGGTTTCTGTTCTATTCTATTCTATTCTATTCTATTCTATTCTATTCTATTCTATTCTACTCTATTGATCAGAAAGAACTTGTGATCACAAAAGTTAATAATGAAGTTGTATTTGCATATTATAAATTGTCTGGAAATGATATGAAAGCATGTGCAAGTAGCATATTTGGAGATTATAGGTATGTTTCTAAAGAGAGATCCCACAACTGGGACAGATGTTTGGAAGGATAATGGTAGGTTGCAGATTACATCGTTTGGAGAAGGTAAAATGATCAGGGCTGTACAAAGACTAGACATGAGGTCGGTAGGGAGGGTCACAGTAGCACAGTGTCTAAGTTTTTAGTATGAAGCTGTTACCTATGAGTATACTGTAATACAAGGGATTATATACAGTTCTCATAACATAAATGATCAGTAAACTTTGGATGGAATAAGTATGAAATTATCATAGAAAATTGTCAAATAAAAGCATTTGCCAATTAATAAAGATTAAAATGGGCTCCAAATTTTCACTATTACTCCCATTCAAACTATGAGGCTATATTACAGGAGCCTTTGCTTAAAAAATCATTCTTGTTGCTGGACATTTCCAGTTTTTAAAGTGACATTTAAACTCACTTCTTTTCATTGCTATAAGACTATATCATACACTAGCTTATAATGAAAGGTTATTGCTCTTAGTTCTGGAGGGCAAGACATTAAACACAGAGACACTGACAAACTCAGTATCTGATAAGGACTCAGTTCATGGTTCATAGATATCTGTTGTTCTTTGTGGTCACATTATGCAGAGGACAGAGACTTGAATCTCTGAGGTCATTTTATAATCTAACTTATCAAACTGACAGGCTCAATTCTGGTGACCTGAGCATAGCCCAAGCACTCAAACTTCTAATATTTCTATCGTTCAGACTAGGGTTTCAAAAAAAATTTGAAAAATTTTGAAGGTCACAAAAGTTTCAGATAAATAATAAATACATCTGAGTTTGGTGATACTTTTTCCTATGGACATTTTAGTACTAGACAGGGTTCACTTGCACTTCATGATTTAGTCAATAAATATTTGGTGGCTAATATCTTTAAAACAGTTTCAGTGAATACAGAATGTCGAAAAGTAAAATTCTAAAGTATTATCTCCTAAAATAATACTGAAATGTTGCTTTCATGTTTTCTTTTTCCTTTTTTGTTTTAATATTTATTTTCTTCAAACCTTTTGCCCTAGTAGAACTTTTGGGGGCTATTAACAAATACTCTTTGGGCTCAAAATGCTGTGTTTATTCATGAAATCTCTATTACAACTAGACATGGTGTTAGAATTTTTTTTAAAAAAAAAGGAAGTAACATCTGTCTTTCCTGATCTAAAGTCGGGAATTGCTTCAGAAACCGTCTGACCTTCCCCTTTGCCCCTGGCCTCTTCTGATGGATGTTTTTAGAATTAAAAGCAAGTGGCCAAGGAATAAATGCATCTGTGATTGCCATTCATATCTTCTGTCTGAAACTTAAAACCCAGCGAGTGGACTTGCAAAGATAGATATGAATATTGATAAGGAGAGGTGTCGTTTTCTTATATCTACATCCCTACAAAGAAAGTTTGCAACCATCTTCCAACTGCTGGAACTTTTTGATCTCCATGCTCTGGGAAAAGGGGAGCCATAATGATTCATGAAAAACCTTTTGTCTGGGTTTTAGAAACTTTCATGAGATATCACTCATTTCTAAATAAAAAAATTACACGTTTATACTTCCTTGTAAATGTGTTTTGTGTACTCCAGGTTTTGGTCTTTGTGTTTTTCCCTTTGCTGGCATTTCTTAGTCGGTCCAAAGTAGGATTCTTCCTTGAGTTTTCTGATATTTATATTGTAGTGAATTTGATATAAATTATAAGCCTGGAAAAAACATTCATTGTGTTCTATAAAAAATACATTAGCGATGTTGCGTATAATGGTGACTCATAACTGGACTGACAAAAGTAAGTTTCCTTTTCAGAATGTATATGCTGTGGAAAAAAATACTTCAACATTCGTTACAGATTTGTCTTTTGCTCTACTTTTTATTAAGAAACGATTACCAAATGTAGAAACCCAGCACAAATGATGGCCGTTTTACTTTCACGGTCCTGCTAAGCATGGGCTAACATTTAGTTTATTTTAAAGGTCACTCAATATGCCCTCAGAATGCTCATTTTACATCTCCAAGAGAGCTAGGTCACTGATATTTTCCAAAATGTAACAAATGTACAAAATCTTAGGCAAAACGTAGTTTGCCTAAAAGTGCAAATATACTATTTATGTATAAGGTAACAATTAAAATAAAACATTAATTATTTTTTAGTAGGCTATGAAGTGTGTTGCATCAAATTAGTCTTGTTTGTTTGCTTGCTTACTTTGGCCAGCTGAGAGACTGGATCCACTAAATCTACTAGACCAAAACCATAAGTACAGCGCACCGGGCATAAGAAGGCCATAGCTAAATAAACTGTGTATGGCCAATAGGAACTGTAGAAATGTGTGTGGCTGAGGTCAAGTCAATTTTGCCATTCACGTAGGAAACATTGCAAGATGTAAAACTCACGCTGAAGGTGATGGTCTTTCAGTCTTAGAAATTCTGCTCAACGGACGAAGATGTTGATAGCACCATTTGCTATAAATTCGGGATATTTAATGAAGTGTAAGGTGGTAACAAAAACTTTAATTGGAAAATGCAAAAATATCACCAGCTATTAATTTCTAATAAGAGTGTATAAGCAAAGGTCTTTTAAAGGAGAAAAGTAAGAGCCAAACATGAAAAAGCCCACTTTGTCTTCTAACCGTTCATTAGTGGTAGTCAGATTGCTGTGCTGCGGCACGTATGTAAGAAGCAACGAGACTTGTCTTTAGTTTAGAAATTAACATATTAAGACAACTTTTACAGTTGTGGCTTTCCTTGTTCTTATTATTTTTCATGTTTTTTCTTTTCCATAGAACAGAAAAAAAATTTTTTTCAAAGCCCATTCGATGAACACACCATGCTGATTTTGAGTTACTTGGACTAACTTTAAGTGATATATTTTTTGAAACAATCCTGGAAAAAAATACCGTGTACAAATAGTCCTCATTCCTTTGGTGTTTTTACATTTTTTTATGAAAATCAGATTCTATAATTGAGTTTAAGTCTGAGGGAGCCTTTGTCCTGGAAAGCACTTGTAAACTGTAAAGCATTTTGCATCAGATTTTAAGGTTAACATGCTTGAGGCAAAGGAAGTTAAGTCTCAGTGACATGTAGCCTTCAGCTCTTGTGTGTAACGAAGCAGATATGAGGCATTGTCTTCGACATCATGAAATGGGCTGTCTTAGACTTCGTTAGGTGACAGTCTGTGGCTGGGCTCAGGACACTGATTTATAGTAAATGGCGTGCTCTTGGAAGTTAGGCTGACGACACATTTTAATAAAACAATATTTAAAACAATCTCCCAGAAACACCCCATTAACAAGTGCCTAATGCCTTCAAAACCGAATGAAAACCCATTTCCTTTGGAATCATATAGCATTAGTAAGGTGTTTAAAAGGGAAGGAACTGGCCGAGGGCCCAAAGTCATCGCTTTATACGGGACCCCTATGTTTTGCTTCTGGACAACATTAATTGAAAGTAAAGCTTACATGCCATTTTAAAAATATGAGACTGTCATGGAAATAAGGACCAGCTGGCACCAATTCATAAAAAGGAAGGAAAAGAGTTTCCATTATATTTGAGAACACCAAAGTCTCATTTGTCATCACTGGGCACTTGGATAACAATGCCCCCTGAAATTGTGTTTTACAGTCATGGAAAACATGTGTCATTGATTTTGAGACTTTCCATAATTCAATGTTTGCATTCATTCTGGGAGTATAATTTTAAAAAGAAAAAAAAAAAAAACCTAGGATGTGAAAACCTGAAACAATTTTATTCTCAAACTTGAGTGAATTTTGTGACATTCACTTACAGTTTCAGATTTTGTGCGCACTTCATTAACTCTGGGAGTTACGACACTGCTTCAGTGCTCCGTGGGGATTATGGCTACTATTAAACAAAACCAAAACTTTCCTGGTGGCAATGTTTCTCTTAAGAAGGCATGATAGTCAGGTAACTCCTAGGTTTTCAATTAAATAGTCTGATAAGAATGAGGAGGAATAGTTGCTGTTGTTCTGAAATACTGAAAGGTCTGGTGAAGTTAATGTAGCACCCGAAGCTTCAGAACAGATATGTGAAGATTTATACCATAGAAACCTTACACGTAATTGTGCTTCTTTGGAAGTAGAAAACATCCACTGAATCTTAGCAGTATGTGTGTGTATTTGTGTATGTGTGTACTTGTGCATGTGTGTGCTTGTGCGTGTGTGTGTGAGTGTATGTGTGTGTGTGTGCCTGTGTGTGTATTCCTGTGTGTGCTTGTGCATGTGTGTGTGTGCAATCCTGTATATGTGTGCTTGTACATGTGTGTGTGTGCAATCCTGTATATGTGTGCTTGTACATGTGTGTGTGTATTCCTATACGTGTGTGCTTGTGCATATGTGTTTGTATTCCTGTATGTTTGTGCATGTGTGTGTGTGCATGTGATCTACTCACCTTTGACAGTTCTGAGTTGAAGTCAGGGCTCATTGAACAAAGAAACAAAACGATTACGAAAACAACCTCTTCCCCCAAATCTCTAACTCACAACCATGAGAAAACAAATGAAACTTGCCTCCTCTTGGTATATCTTTTACAAGATACATTAAGATAAAATAATTGTTATACTCCCTCTTGTTTTTATTTGCAAAACACAAGTAAAGGCTATTTTAAAATATGATTCAAATAGTGTTTTTTTTTTTTCCAAGGCAGGGTTTCTCTGGCTATCCTGGAACACATTCTGCAGACCAGGCTAGCCCCAAAGGGAAATTTGCCTGCTTCTGACTTCCAAATTCTGGGATCAAAGGTATGCCCCACCGAAACCCACCAGAGGCAGTTTTTATATTACACCTTCTAAGAATAAAAATAGTTTTAGGAGCTTCTAGTGTGTGTGTGTATGTGTGTGTGTGTGTGTGTGTGTGTGTGTGTGTGTGTAATAATTGACACTAACTTGGGCTTTGTTATTCATCTGAAGAAACGTTTAACATTTCTTATTATTTATTCTCTGTTCTCAAACTGGAAATCAGGAGGACTAGTTGCATCGTGAAACATGCCTTTTAAGTACCATTACGGTTATGGATAATGGTGTTCAAGTAGAGATCAATCAAACCCTGTGGTTTGCAAATCAGATTTCACTACAAGTACTTTGGTTTAGAAACAAAAAAAAAAAAATACTTTTAATTACTTATGGGATAAAATTTAGCACGAAATGTTCCATGTACCGTTGTGCTTGGATTCTTCATTCTTGTGACTTTTGTTGTAAAACTGTGATGGGAAGGACACACAAGGCATCTTAGGCATGACGGGCGTGGCCCGTTTATCTACTCCTGACACTCTGGGAAGTGAAAACGGAGGTGTGTTCCTATGACCGTGTCAGACACAGAGATGTTGACAGAAACACGGAGAGCAAAAGGTGTAAAGAGATCAGAGGTGATTCAGTGCATTTCCCCCCATCAGCCAGTCTAAGCTGAGGTGTTAGGCAGATGCCAGCACCCACAGGTTCTTCCGATTTCCTGGGACCTGGGACAAATCCTAGGAGGGACCACAACGAGGCCCTCTGCTCTTTGTCTTGTCTCTGCCCCCACCCCCATCCAGTTATCAGAGTTTACTGTGGTTCAGGCTGCAGAAATCCTACTCTGGCAACCCAGGGATGGAACGTGTTCAGAGCGTGTGTTTTGTTTGGCTTCAAGTATAAAAGAGAAAAACAAACAAACAAAAACAAAAAAGAAATGCAGCTACTGACATTTAAACAAATTAGGAGGTTTCATATAAAATTTCCTCTGTCCAGTTTTTCTTCCTCTTGAAAACTGAAAATCTGGGAATGCCGTTAGCCCTCTCCCTTGGCAACTTTAGAGTCCGGGGTAGGGCTGAGGAGCAGAGTTCCTTAACCACAAAGAGGTACTCTCCAGCCCAGTTTCACCCTGATGCCTTCTTTATCAGAGCCTATTTCTTCTCTCCGCAGTGAGTCAGCCAACCTCACCCCACAGCGACTAGAGAGAAGAGGCCACAATGTGAAAGCAAAGCTGAAGAGCTGCTGGCTGCATATTTCACTTTGGTGGGATTCTGACAGTCCCGGAGAGAACCAAGTCCTTTCAACTTTATCGGAACAGTGTCCCCGATTTGGGAGGGGGAAAAAAAATCAAGTTCCATATAAGGACAAGAAATCCCAGTAAGCACAGTTCCTGGGCTTATCTGGAGAACAGTGCCTACAGCTGTGAATCAAACTCCATACTCTCAGGAAAGCCCCTCAAAAAGACTCTCTGGTTGTTTCCAAAACAAAAAGACAGGGAAAAGAACGAAGAAGAAAGAAAGAAAGAAATGAAAGACTTGCTCGTTAATTTGGGTCGAACAAATGAGCAAAGACGATTGCACAAGGTTGATACTAATTCTTTTGAAATCTTTTGAAACATCTCCTGACGCAGACGGCGATTTCCTTTAGGACCTGCTCTGTGGTCTTTTTTCCTTCTGGTTAAGAACGTAGGTGTGACACTCCACAGCCTCTCCTTATCTGGTTTTTCTCCTGCCTCTTCACTCTTTCTAAATTACCCTGGGGGGGGGGGGGGACTCTGCTCTGATTAATGCTACTATAAGCAAACAACGGTTTTAAAATATGAATTTAATTTTGAGATATTTATCAAGATCTTCATATCACATGCATATGGGTATACTGAATAGAATCAAAGTTAAAGTTCTTAAAAGGAAGTATTTACATACTGAAAGGTAATTATTAGCAGATCAATATGCAACACTTAATGTCTGATGCTCAATACACTTTCGAAATAAACAAGAGTATCAATAATCTTCCTAAAAATATAGAATAATTTTCTTTTAGCAGAAAATCCATCTGTAACAGATTGGTTAAAGAAAAAAGCATGTTGAAAGAATCCAGCTTAATACACCTTAGTGATTTTTTTTCTTTAATAGGCGACCTGGTTTCAGTTTCATTATTTAAGTTGAGGGCTCATTGATATGTTACAAGGATCTGTAGCTTCTATTGCTTCCTGGATGCGAATAAATCCATATAAACCATACCAAAGCCATCATGGATAACTGGTGGTAAAACTTTATTATTCAAGTTTAGATGTAACAGACATCTTTGCTGCCTGAAGATTGTTTGCATAAGAAATACACCAAGAACATGTTGTGAGTAGAAATGAACATGCACTATGAAAACAAAATAAAATAAAATGAAAAAAAAATTCCACGTGTTGTAAGAACAAAACTATTACACCCCACAGTCTGGTGTTCAAATCAGGACTCCAAATTGAATGCTTTTTTCTTATCAACATGAAATCATTCCATTTGAAAGACATTTTCTGCTGGTGAATATTGCTGTTAGTTTTACATTGGCATTTTGAGATGTTTTCCACCCCTTCCCACCTCCCCAGATCAATCATGTTGTCAAATATAACACCCTAAAGAATTCAGCATTTGTTATTGTGACACGTGCCTTTTTGGTAGCCATTAAAAAACTATGGTCTTATCAGCCTTGTTATAGTCTTGCCTCTTCATTGCCAACACTATAGGCTGTTTAGTAAAGATATTTACAGCTCATCTTTAATAAAAATGACGCCAAACTTTCTTGGCCCGTGGGAACCAGAGTTTTAAATAACCCCCTTGGCCACATAATAATACTTGACACTCCTACGGTGCCCTCCAACCAAGGATCTCAAAGTGCTTTACAAACAACTACTACATTACCATTATTATTTTAATAATATTATTATTATTAATATACTTTTTTCCCATTTTACAGCTGAGGAACCTGAGGCACAGAAAGAAAGAATTTTATTTTGCAGTCATTGTATTGAAGAAATAATGGGGTGAGACTGGAACCCAGTTTGGGGACTTGTGAGTCTGAGAAAGGCTGAGCATTCTTTTTATTCCTGTCTCCGGTACAGGACAGCATAAGCTTACCACACTAACATTTCATTCTATTGATTATGTGAGCATACTTTATCTATTTCCCTATGTGGGCTATTGTTGATTTTTACCTCTTCCTCATCCCTACCTTGGCACATTTCTGCCCTAGCATTCTCAAGAGGGTCCAATGACCCGGAATAAGTGGAAATGCTTTAGAAACTGCTGCCCTATGATCAGAAACACTCTAAGCCAGCCAAACAACAACCACAAGGAAGCACCCTGCAAAGAAGTTCATACCTCTTGCCATTGGCCAAATCTATGAGAATGTTGCTCTCCACGGCTCTAATTCTAACCACTGTTAGTCTCTACTCAGTAGCCTGGTAAACTTGGCAGTACCTTTCTTTGATTAGGACATTATTTAGCTTCATATTCAAGGTGTACTTTACTTTGCAAGGTCAGAGAGCTTTCATCTCCCAGTTAACCAAAGATGCCACATGGTATTTTTTTTTTTTTGGTGCGGCCTTCAACCTAAAGACAGAGTGTAATTCACATCAACTATGGGCAAGAGGCTGGGCTGTGGTCTAAAGGCAGCATGACCAACAGGCTACCAGCATAGTTACTCCACAGTTCCACCTCCAGATGGCAGATAATCCCACTTCTCAAAGGATGTTAATGTTTATTAACTAGGTAGGCAGACAGTACAAAAGTCTCAATACGGGTAACTTTGTGATGTTTTGCAGACACAAGGCAAGAGGGTAATAGTTATTTTGATAGCAGTATGGATCATCTTCAATTTATTAAGGAAAAAATTTCCCCAGGCAATTAAAAAATATATGTACATGTGATGTTTTGGGAGCTGTATTTGCTTTAGATCATAATAGATTGTGTGCACATGTGCAATCATAAACAGGATATGCTACCACAGGCTTCCACAAAAAGCTCTTGAAGATAATCACTGTTTCCTTCTCCTTATTATCTCAGAAGAGAATCCCATGCTTGTTTCCTAAACTCTACCTTTTATTAAAAGAGAACAGTTTAGAACAGAACATCACTATCTTAAAAGGTGATTAAACAAAACCAAAAAAAAAAAAAAAAAAACCAAAACAAACAAACAAAACATCTCAATATGTCATGTAGAGAGAACTGGGCAACTCTCTTGTTTGAAGGACAGAGAGAGTGTGTTAACTCTGTGAACCGCATCCCGTTCCCATGTTCTCGTGTAGTGTCACTCAGTCCATAATTTTCTGAGGTGGGCTGGCTCCTTACGGTTTTAGATCCCAAACAACAGTACTTTCATGGGGGTGAGTGAGGGTGAGAGAGATGTCAGAAAAGGAAACATGAGCAGGTTCTGGCCCAGGGTTGAAACCAAAGCTCAGTACAGAAGGAACAAATTGGTTGAGAAGAAGGGAAGGGTTGAAATAGCACAGTACTTTACGTGGTGTATCCAGAAGACTTTTCCAAGAGAGAAAAGTCTCAAAATCATCTTGAAAGTCCTTCAGAAAAAAGGGGTAAGTACCTCACTAAAAATCCTTCACAATTTAAGACAAAAGTCTTCAAATGCCATTAAAACTATAACTCATTTTTAAAATACATTTTGAAACATGGAATCAAAACTTTAGGTCATCAGAAATGAGAGTTTTAGTGTTATTATGAATGTCCGTCATGCCGTAAGGCCCAACTTTTCTCTACCAAAATATGCATTAAATAAACAGACATGACAATAAAAGGAATTAATAGTAAAGGAATATGGAATAAGATCTAACTAACCAAAAGATAATCTACTGAATGTAGACTGACCATAAATATCCCAAGCACAGTGATATGTATTTTCCAATACTAATCATTGCTACTATGTCTGACTGAGAGAAAACAAAACAGTGGAATGAAAAAACAAAAGGCATACATTGCCAACAATGAAAAATCTACTTCTGTCTAACACACTGAAGAAACTGCATGAGGATGACAAAGATGTTATGTGCAACATTGCCCAAGTTGACCAAATTTCTGGTGTGTTGTTGAGTTGGGCGGTCCACATTAGAATGAGCCTTGAGGATCAGTGCACTTTATGTTCGTGTTACTAAGGAAGTTAAATATTGTTGTTTGGGAAAGCTCCTCTTTAGATCTTTGGCTCCTCTCAGACAGCCCTCTATATTCTGAGATGCAGCCACCAAAATCCTAAGACAGATAAATTATATCAAGTCGTTCGAATGTCAGAGTTCCTCATTCCACCTCTTTATTTCAGTTCTTGTGAACATTTGAGCTACGCCACAGACAGGTGAGATTAAAACAGGGTCCTTTAACAATGAAACCAAAGCAGAGGACTTAGTCCTGATTTTCTTTCTCTCGATCTTCTCTTTTTTTTTTCTTTTCTTTTCCATTTTTTTTTTAAACGCGAAAATAAACAAAAAGGCAAGAATGAAGATGAGGACAACATAGCATCAGGAAGGTATTTTGAACTTCATTCGCTGTAACAGTCACAGACTGGTTAGCTACCTGCCATCCTGCTCTAAGAAATGAGACTCCCACATCTTGAGAAAGAAGCTGAACCCGACCCAACAGAACAATACAAAAGCAACTGTGGATGAATGTAATGCCGGAATGCAAAGGGCACTCCGGAATGCAAGCAAATCATCCGTGCTGCAGAGTCCAGCAACACTTATCAAAAGAATTTCTGAAATGTTTCATCTGAAACATAGACAAAGCAATAAAAAGAGGATATATGTTTATCATCTTAAGCATAACAATGCGCGTTAAGAGCTTAAAATTAAAAAAAAAAGTACTTGGAATGAATGGTTCTACCCTTGTATCCTAAGTAGGCATAAAAATATTTTCATTTCCTTCTTGTTTTTCCACACCATTATATTGAGAACTTCCTTTGTTTCATGTTACCGTTTACAACTTTAATGCACACATACACACACGCACACACGCACACACTAGAGATACCTACTGCAATAGAAATAGTTGCTTCATTACCTTGTTTTGCTACATTTGCAAATGTAAACAGCTAGGCAGAGCCAGAACTGACTCTAATGCATGATGGAATATCTTTGTTGCATACGTACACTGTAGAAAATAATTATTCAATATGTCAGGCACCGTTATTTGAAATGTAATACATTAATATTTACTAGAAAAATAAGTTTTTTTTTCCTATTTGTTCTCCCAACTTTTTTAATGAAATAAGTTAATCTGACAGTACATCCAGTAGCTTGTAATATCTTCTACATCTCCGTGGCGAAAAAATAAACTACTGGTTGGGACAATATAATGCAAATTATTAAAGTCAGTCCTTGTACATACATCCTTGTAGCAAGCATTGAGGCTCGACTAACAGCACCTTAAACCAATTGTTTAATGTTCATTTATTTAGCCCTATTTCCCTGAGCAGTTATGCTGAGGAGCTCTCCCTTCATGGATAGTTTTATACACAGCCTTAAGTATTAAAAGTACTATGAAGACATACTTCTAAGAATTCTACTTAATGCTACTTAACTAAACCTGTATAAATCTAATGAAGGGATCGATTGGTACATATACCAACTGTCAGTCTGTGGCATCGTAACCTTGCATGCTGCCTGACCACAAAGTTTGGGAACGATATTTAACCAAAAGAAAATAAATAAATACAGCAGGTTACCTTGTGGAGAAATACCATGTGTTCTCAGCAATTAAAGCCATGGCCTGATATTTGTTTTGACCTAGTCTTTTGAAGCGAGGGGGATTGCTTTAGTTACAATGTGCCAAGAGAGATTAGTGACCAACAGGAGGTTTTAAAAAAAAATCCAAACCAGTTCATTATAAACAAGAAAGAAATATCTGGCTAAGATCGGATTACTACATAAAGCAGTTAGGGCATAGTTTTAGGAGGAGATAGATTTGAACAAAATGGATCTAAACTGCAATCAAAATGACTAGCGAGTACCGGAAGATCTACAGGACAAAAATATCAAAAAGGGTGTGTATGTGTATGTACAGGCAGGGCTGCCAAAAAAAAAAAAAAAAAAAAAAAAAAGAAAAAAAAAAAAAAACGTTGTACCACCAATGTCACAATTCTTACTGCTCGCTGGACAAGCCTAACCACAGTTCACATTTTGAGGTCTAAATCTGAAACACGGTCAAGGAGAGGAGACTAATTCAAGAGGTGCCATTTTTTCTTCCCTTGCCCCGGAGATCCATCTTCTCCTCATTTGGCTGGGATCTCATGATATTTTTCGTTGTAGGCAACCTGTTTCATGCAGGTTTCTGAATGGATGGGCCAATAGCCAGCCTAATACTGCTGTCGTATGATCATATGTAAACTCTTTCAAATCATAGAGAGCATCTGTATTTTTACACACAAAATGGCTAAAATTTGGTGGACCATCTCTACAGAGATTCCTCAGTATACATTAGGTAAGATAGTTCTCGCTCTAGGTTTCCTTTGTTTTAAAAATTAGCTATAGATTCCATTCTTTCTCACTGACCATATGTTTCGTTTTAAAATCTTGGTAACCTACTTCTCAAAAGAAAGAAATTAAGAAAAAAAAAAAAAGGGAATTTCATGTTGGATAAGGCAGGCTCTATGAATTAGATTTTAATAGGTCTTCATAAGACATTACAAGCTATTGAATTCCCATCAAGAAAACCTATTTCTATTTAATTGTGCTAAGTGCTAAGGTTTTACTCTTTCGGTTTTCCATTTTTTTCTGCTTGTGCAATGTTCCTGTGCAGGCCCCTCTGGATATGTGTTGTGAAGTCATATTTGTCCGTGCAAAGATGCTGGCATATGCTGCACTGGAAAGGTCCACTGTCACCATGGCAACTCATATGCAATGCGTACATCACTTCATCCAGAAACACTATACCACAGTGCACACACTTGGTTGAAAGTTCATCTTGAGTGCTTCTGTCAGCTTTCTCCGTCTTAACTACATTCAAGGGACCTTCATTTTTGACGCTCGGCGATGCCTTGGTTTTCTCCTTGGAGGCACCGTTTGCAGTTGGCCCAGGTCTGGAATGTTTGATCGCCAAATCTAGAGGAATGTCATTGTCTGACCCAACAGCGGAGAAATGGGGAGGCAGATTGAAGGTGGGATAAGGCACATAGTTTTGGCAAGGATTTGGTAAGCCAGGCACGTGACTCAAGTAGTGCGGATTCCCAGGAACGGAGAGCTTATATTTACTCCAGAACCGTAGCCAATCAGCTTCACTCTGGAAATCATTATGTACAAAAGGAACTCCAAAAAGTGGGTATTGGTACTTCTCGATGGGGCTGCCTGGTGGAGAATAGTTGGGGTGTTTTGCAGGTCTCATGTACTTTTCTATGGGACTGCCTCTTTCAGAACTCCCTTTCCCATCGGATACGGAGGAACTGTTTCCCGGCTCTGCAGTACTTTCCTGAGGACTTTTTATCTGAATGTGCAAAGGCTGCTGCATCCTTTTGTGAATATCCAGAGTTTGGCTCACCAGGACTGGCTGCTGAGAAGAATGGCTTTTAGTCAATGAACCCTGGCCTTCGTATTTAGTCAGGCTCGGAAGGGGCATTTCTCTCTGATGACTTTCACTTAAGTGGTCTTCCGACCTTCTCTCTAAGGGGCTCCCATTGACCTCCTCGCCACTTCCCCTTTGCTGTTTGTTGAGTTGCTCAGCCTGAAGTGCCTCTGGGTTAAGGCGCTTTCTTGTCCGTCTTCTAATGATCTGTTCGCCATTGTTTTGTTTAATGATGTTTAAAGGCCTGGGAGTCTGTAGGGACAAACACAATACATAAAAGAGAGACGTTATGAATAAATGCATGAAAAATTCCTCGCTGAAAGATAGACCACACTGAAATTTGGGAGAGTGGCATTTAAGATACTAATCTCTTCTTTCTGCCCTGGGCAAGATCAGAGGAAGTAACCAAAATGCAGTGTTTTAAGCTAAAAAAATAATATCCATCCTGGAAGGGGTGTGGAGGAGAAACAGAAAACTTTAATTTTCTTGAAAGCAGAGTTTTCAGACTGAATGGATTTGGGGACTGTCACCACTAATGAAAACTGCTGAGGAAACCATTTGAAGACATGATTTTTCTAAAATACATCAGCTCTTGAGTTCTGTAAAGATACTTCAACAAAGCAATTTGGTGGGTAAGTATTGTCAGTGGAGAAAAAAAAATAAGGAAAAAAAATGCATTGCTATACCTAAGATCCCAATACCTGTTTCTCCCTTGGATCAGCTCATGTATCAAAGATCTATCATGATGGTGTCTATAACTGTCTTCTCAAGAGGAAATTAAGAAACTATGTTGAAAAGAGTCCTGGGCAGACATTTCTCAAGCTGGGACCTCCATCCCCCACAATAACCCTGAACAAGTCAGTGTCTATTGCTATAAGCCCTACAGTATTTTGTCAAGATGCTTAGGCTAATGAGCACATACGTATTTGTAAAAAATTGCCAAGGTAAATATATATGATATTTGCATCAGAGTGTGCATAATCAAACACAAACCTTTGTCGGGACTGTGAGGAAAAGAAAATCAGAAAATCATCACACAAATTTTGTGGCCTTAATCTTACTCTTTTGTTTTAATGATCTCTGCAAAATCATTACCTAAGCATCCCAGGTAAAGCATTAGTTGAGTGTTGAAAAGGTAAGTTTCTTTGCATGTTTGGTTCAGATTCCGGTGTGTGTAAAATGAATGCCTGACAGCTTCCATTCAGTTCCGGTATTGCGTTCAGCTTAGACACTGCATGATCGGTACCTACGCAAGTGTTCAATGGATATTCATATTATATGACTAAAACCTGGAGGTAAGACTATAGAAGCCCTGCCTGCAGAGAAGCTCTAATTCTGATTTTTAAAATAAAATAAGTGGGTGTAGTAAATTCATGTATATTTATGGACTAAATTTCAGGAGAATGTTCAGGTGGTCTGATATTTTCTAAGACATTATTGATAATTTCTGCATCTATAAACATAAAATTTGTAAGTAATTTATACAAGGTTTAGACTTCAACTCAAAAGGTAATGTTTTGGATATTAAAACAATACAAGTAAAAACTGTGGGAGAATATTTTTTATTGCCACTCGATAGACTGGTAGAAATAAAAATCGCATACTTGCTACTGGTGATACAATTATTGGTTTCAGAATGAAAAGCCTAGTTGGATTTGATATGCCAATCCATTTATGTTGTACAGTAAAGAATGCACAGTATTTAGTCTCCATAATACAAACAAAAAACCTGGAATTTAATTAATTCTTACAACTGTCTAATTGTTACGTCATTGTTTTTTGAGTACACACAATGTTTATGTATTTTCATGTATGGTGAAATAAAAAAAAATAAATCTCCAAGCTGAGACCATCTTACCTCTGCAGAGATGAATATTAAAATAATTTTGAAAAAAAATTTTGGTGTATTTCATAGTGGTTAAATTATTATAATTTGGCCGAGCAGCAATTTAATTAATTCTTGGCCTGTTAATTGGCCAAAGTTCAATTAAAACCATTAATGTCCCTGCTCATTAAAGAGAGGCTTGTTGCTGTGCTTAAGTAGCGAGGGTTAAAAAAAAAAAAAAAGTAAAATGGCAGTGAGGGTCTTTCTACCAACTCCGTGCTAATGACCGTGGGCTTTACAGTGTTCTCAATTAGCACCACTGCTGGCAGTGGGCACGTTTCTAAAAAGTGTTTTCAGTGCTCACTTACTTAGATGTTTTGTCTCAAATTGTATACCCTGTAGCTCTAATCTTTTCACTTGCCCGTGCTAAGAGCTCTGGTGAATTGCCAAATAAAATGGGGGAAAAAAATACAGTGAAAACTACTTAGTAAGTGGGGCACTGACTATCTGAAGTCAGCCCTTGACAGAGATGTGCCGCTTAGACTGCAGAAAGTCTCCAGGAACTTAGAAATTCCTGCTTATGCTGGGGGGTGGGGGAAGGGAGACTGCCAGTTTACACCCTATTAATTAATCCTAAATGAGTTAAAACTACATTTTGAGATGAAATTTGTTCAAAATAACTCCCAGGAGCCAAAGCCAGCAGGAGATCTCAGGCTCTGGGGCTCCTGTGTCCCTTCCACTGTGCAGCCCAGTGGCCTCTCTTCGCTGCTTGCCCAGCTTTCACACAGCCAGCAGGGCTCCTTCACACACAAACGGTGAACTGGAATGGGCACATCCGGGGTTGCTTTTACTACTGTCCTAAACTACCTTTCGTGTGTGAGGTTTCTCTTCCTACCTCAATGAATCCCAGGCAATTCGGTTAACAGGTCGTCCTGTTAACAGGGGGACTCCACCTGTTGTGTGGAGTCCCCAGAAATCAGTCATTTTCCCTCTGCTAAATCAAAGATGCAAGGTGCATCACTAATGACCTCGGATGGACCTCCCATAACGTCCGAGGTCCTTTCGCAATAAATCACATGCACAACGAGAATGGCTGTGCTAGACAGCCCCGAAGAGACACGTAGCAGAAGGAGGACTGGAGTGTGGGTGAGGCCAGCTCGTCTGGTTAAGCTTTGACTGAAGGCTGGGACGGGCTCTTACCGAGTGGAGTTTCTGGTAGAGACCACATGCGTTACATACATATCCGCCATTTGCATTCTTCCGCCAGAGTGAGGTCTTTGTGGTCAGGCAGTTGGCACAAAAAACACCAGAGCCTCTTCGCCTCTGAAACAGGAGGGGAGAGAGAGAGAGAAAAAGAAAGAGCCGAGGTCAGAGGTGAGTCACATGATGCAGAGAGTTAAGTCCAAATCAACCAAGGGGTTTTGTCTTTAGACTCCCAACCCTGACAGTGGAAAACCACACTGCCCATAATGAGGTCAGGTTCAATTCTGTTTAATGGGCACCGCTGATTTTCATTATAATTAACCCCACAGTGATGGATGAGGTGTGTGGAACACCAAAGGCCTTTTCACAGAACCAGATTTAACTCTTTGAACTTTGGGGTAGCCTTGCCTTTAATGATGGCTCCTAAACGCTCGACCGGGGGGGGGGGGTGGGAACACACCTATTAAAAGTGTCAAAACAAAACTAGAAAGGACAGCACGCGGCGGCGTTTGGAATACGCTACCTGAGACTTCAAGTGGGGGTTCGAGCAATTCATCATGGAAACCATTTAACATTAGACCAGACTGGTTACCTTTTGTATGTCATTCCTACAAGCAAAGGACTAGGAAAATACAAGAGCGCCTGTTCTGGTGTTTCCCTTGTGATTATGGAATCAGAGAGAACACCCTCTATGCCCCAAAGCGGAGCAGGCCTTTAGGATTTTTGCTAGCCTAGGGGAAGTTCAGCATTGCTAAGCCAAACTCTTCAGAGGCCTCTGCTGAAGTCAGACAATGCCTTCCTGTCCCCGACTCTTTATCTAACCCTTCCTTGGAAATCCACCGAGTTTGTTGAATACGGTGTCGATTTTAGAGATCCGAATTGCGCAACCACCGCATTCAAAGATCCTCTAAGAACCTTGAAAAGTCGCTAATTAGGACTGATCTTTGCGCCCCCCCCACAGTCCCCTGACCAAGTAAGGATTCCGCTGAACTTCTCATTTCAACAAAAGTCAGACTGTGTATAGGCACAGACAGGAACAGGCAGGAAATGGGATACTCTTGCAAAAAATAAAATAAAAGTTCAAATCGTGGCTCAACTCTTCTTTCTCAGAGAAACCTTTGGTGAAAGAACAGGCCTGTGAGATAAGAAATGGGGGAAAGCCTTGCCGCAACCTAATTTTATTATAAATTAAATATTACAAACACCATAAGTCAAAATTTCAGGGATTCATACGGTTTAGGCCATTTATTTAACGAAAGTCTATACTGTAGGGGAGTGCTGTGCCTGCCAAAAAAATACAATGGTTATAATTGTACTCTGATACATTTCAAATGGAAGGCCTTCTGCAGACATAATTTTGGCTTCGAGGCTGGAACACTTTCTTGGCATTGAAAAGGGCATTTGATTCATCGGGTGTTTCACAATCTATCACTAAAAAGACCTGGTGAGCAGCCAGCTCCCTATAGGGTAATTTTTCCATCCAGATGCAAGTGCTATCAGAGGCCCTCGTCAGCTAAACTAATTATGATTTTGCAGTTGCTGATGCCTGCCTACTCTGCCATTCGACATCCGCCATTAATCACCAATACAAGGAAAATGAATGAAACGTGAAGAAACGAGGGCCGCTAAGCTGTGCGGCTATAAAGATCCGAAATGAGAGCAATAACTTAACGAGATTGGGGGGCTGTTTGGAGGGAGCACAAAAGTCAGGGTAACAATTGCCCTTTTCAACCGAGAACACAATTTCATTAGTGTGGCCGTTTGTGCCTCTTTGGCTGATGTAATAAAAGCAAGATTTTCACAAAGATAATATTCAGCTCCCCAATACTGCCTGCCCCAAATACCCATCAGATCCAGGAACACAGTGTGACTCTCTCCACAACATCAACACCAACCTTTGGAAGCAGAGGTCTGTGGGTCCGGATTGGGGTCTGCCACCAAAGCAGATCTAGAAACCAACGAGCAACTATAGGTTGCACTTACAAAGCAATCCCAGCGGCACCATTTCTCCAGAGGAAGGGGGTGGGGTGGAGTTTGGTTTAATTGTTAATGGTGACATATTGGACATTGCCCTAGATCTAAGTAACTGGATGGTAAATCAGCTCCAGCCTGGGCCACACAAAGTTCGTTTGAATGTCCTTTTGGCACCAACCCACATGCGTGGCCCAGGCTACTCTGCTTAGGTCTGGGTGTGAAAGGATTCACCCCAGCTTACTTCCCTTTCCTAATGCCCTGGGAACCTGACGCAGCATGCCAGAGTGGGTGTCTTTCTTCTTTAGGTGAGCATTTCAATCTTTTCAGAATCTGATGCCTAATCCGTTTGCCCTTCATTAGCAAGGGGGACCCTGAAATTACAGCCTTTGTTTTCCCTGAGCTGTATCTTGCTCTTAGCAGTTACATGCGGTTCAGTTTAACTCACTGTATTTATTTTTTTTAAGGACAAGCCTTAGCTTAATTTAAATTCATCAGGTATTACTTGAAATTCTCAAATTCAAAATCAAGATGCTTTAGAGGTTACACATCAGTTTGAGAAGTGAAGCTTCCAACTTGTTTCTGGAGGTTCACTAAGAGCTACTATGGGACGTGCTACCTGACCTCACAGAGTGTCGTTTCTACACTATAATAAACTCTATGCTGGTGAGAGAATCTCGGGGTATTCATTCTGTATAATAGACACTATTAAACCATGGCAGAGATGAAGTAACTTGATCAGTCAATGCCTCGCAAGTCTAGATGTTGGTTAAAAGAGTCCAATTATGGCTATTTATTTTATGAAAACTGTTCTTAGTTCTGTTTTCACCAAATGTCATTCTCAAATGTTCAAGGCATGCTTAGAACATCCAATTATGGGCTCCCCGCTCTACCTCACTTGGACGTATCTTATCAATTACGAGAACGGAAAACTGAGTCAGAGCGGAATGTCTAGGTGTTCACACCTACTCAAGTAGGAGGGTGCTGGTGTTCGGGCAGAGAGTGGGTGAGAGGTGAGAAGCATTTCACACGGAAGATGCTAAGTCGAATCTCAACACACTTAGCACTGCGAAACCTGCGGAATCATGTCCTGGAGGCACCAAAATTTCTTGAGGTGGCAGAGAATATAGAAAACTTCACAACCACAGAACCTCATTGTTCTATAACATGCACAAGCCGTGAACCCCGAAAGGACACAGGAAGGTGTCTCCCTGGGGTGTGCACTTTCTGACTCTGCTCCAGGCAGAGCAAAGGCCTGTTAGCAAAGGATGTTAGAGGAGGTCCTTCTGCCCGTCTTTGAAAATAATCTTTACTCTAACTACAAGAAAACCTCTATGCATGGGGTCATCCTATCCTGGATTTTCTAAAGAAATTTTACATTTTCTCCTTTTTAAAAACAAAAAAACACCAAGGACAGTGCTGGAAATAGCATTGCTCATCATTAATTTCACCATCAGCATTCCCTTCTATTTTTAAATAAAAATTAAATATGTTCCCTTGGGATTAAGAGAATTTATCTGAGCTGGGAAGCAATGATAAATTACGTGTAAAGAATAAAATCGAGAAAACAGCTCATGGTGGAGTCTTGTTTTTCACATTTATCGTCTAGAAGGAACGATGCCAGATTTTGGTAGATGTTAGTCACCAGGTCAGGCAAGGCCAAAGCCTGTGCTCTTCGCTATAATAGTCCTACATTACTGATGGGTCGGCTTGTCCACGTGTGATTTAAATAACAAGTCTCGCCATTTCCTACGAGCCGTTCTTAAGAGATGGTAATAACACGTACGGTTCCGACCCTGTGCTAGAGAGTGCAGAATTACAGGTCTGGAGTTAGGGAAGTGAGGTTGAGGAATGATACGGGGAGGAGTTCACCTGCCATTCCTGAAGGATGTACTTAGCACTAATCCTTTCTCTCTGGATGAAGGAAAGCTAAGTACTTAAACACAGGCACGAGAGATGTTGACACAGCCCAAGTGCATCTTCTACTTCTGCATGATTTTACTGGATCCTTCCGTGATCGAAGATTGATTGTCCTCTAACCCGAAACCTACATAAAGTCATCTCAGCGATCAACTTCTATAGTTGAGACAACCCAGCATCTACAATCAGCAGTTCAAGGGGGTGAGGCGTCTTTAGCCCTTCCGTTCACACCCAAGCACTGTAGCAGTATCAAAGGGTTTACTTCCTCAATTGGCTATGTATCTTTCCATGTGGATCTGCCATGTGTGTTGGCTAATGAAGATGAAACACAAAGGAAAAAAATAACCTAAATTGTTTCATCCGCTTCCACCCTTTTTATTTTACCACTTAGAGTCATCCACTAACAGAAATTTTAGGGTTTTCATGTTTCATTATGAAGAAGAACTGAATTCACTTGATTAATAAGATGAAAACTTGACTGGATTATTTATTCAAGTGGCTTAACATTTGGGACAAGACGATTCATTTCTATGATATTAAAAGTCTCCACTGGCAAATACATTTCTGGAGAAATGATCTTTCCTAATGGTTTTCTGTGAATAAGAACCATTCTGGGACCATGTAATTACATAACAAGCTTTGATAGGGAGGAGTATTTACTCACATTTTTTATGGTTTTATATCGTAGCCATTTTAAATCGAATCAATCCGAAACTTGATATACATGCTGTTAGCCTGGATGTGCCTCGAATATTTTTTTAACTCTTTAAATATTTTCTGTGTTTATTTGATTATCTCAAGCATTCTTTGCAAATTTCATTTTGGGGGAAACACACAGATGGTTACGAGAGAACCTTCTGGTTCAATTTTGCAGTAATAAAATTCCAGTGGGAGTTTAGTTCAATCCGGTCCTGGGAATGATTATTGAGGGTCCAGCCTGTGC
Organism: Micromys minutus; assembly: GCF_963924665.1. NCBI lineage: Eukaryota > Metazoa > Chordata > Mammalia > Rodentia > Muridae > Micromys > Micromys minutus. The sequence goes on from NC_137968.1 coordinate 15,243,747, forward strand.
CTGGCACTGTGCTACAGTCTGGGGTCTAAGCAATGCACAATGTCCCACGGCCTGGAACCCGGCAGACTTCCCCGTGGACACAGAGTTTAAATGCAGAGACTCTTCATGAACACTGACAGCAAATTAAATGAAAAGCTTCCTATACACACAACGATTTTAAGGGCTGATTTCTTTTTTCTAGTGATGAAAAGATTGACTATTGGTAAGCACTTGTAATAATATGCAATCGTCTAGAATTTGGGAAACAAGTTCATATTTACTTACTGTACATTAGTAAAAGTATCTTATCAATCAGACTCGATAGACTGGACTAAACAGGATGTGATGCTGTTCAACTATCAGATCCATTCTAAATGCTTATCTGCTATTGGGTTAACTGCTTTCATTTACCACGTGAGATGCAGATGCCACTTTATTTGCGTTCTCCTTGTCCAGAAATAGAAGTGGTTTATTACACATGATTCCATAGAACATCCAGACTAGAGAGTGGTACAGGTATTAGAAAATAAAAACAGTGAATTGTGTGTGGTAATCTGGTTTACTCAAATAGCCAGAACCATTCAAGAAGGACCAGCTGGCCAATAATCTATCAAGAACAGGGCAAAATTTCTGCCAAGAGAAAGCAACAGTCACCCGTATTCTGGCTGACTTTTGTTCCAAATAAAATGATGAAGAATCGGTTGAAATGAGCTCTACAGCATGAACGTGTCTGTTTTGAAACAGCCCTAGCTGTCCTCAGATTTCTTGCCAGAAAACCAAAGGGATTTCATGAATTTCAGCCAAGCACCCACTCTATAATCACCTATTCGAGAGCTCAGAGAGAAAACCTGCTTATTCAAGACACATCTTCAATACTTCATTGATGATAGCAAAGATGAGCATTAATTAAACATATATCTCAAGAGCTACAGCACAACCCTTGCTCTACAACAGAAGGCAATGTACACTCTGGGTTTCCTACACACATTATATCCAGGTGCAGGGTGTATATGATTTTTCCCATGATGCTCAACTACAGTGGACCAGCCATTGTAACGGTGCCAAAACATTAGTTCTAGCCCCTCTAATGTGCAACACATGATTCCAGCAGCAAAGAACAGAAAAATAAAAATCTCCCAATGCTTGTCTTGCACAGACTACACACAGTCTCCACTCATGAATACTTTAGAGATTGACTGCATAGACAGAAAACCTACACCGTGCGTCTGAAGATGACATCAGCTTTCTTTGACATACCCTCCATTGGGCAAATGAGCTAACCAGCAATGCATAGTACGTACAAATGGTGCCACAGAATCAGAGCTGGACAGGGCCAGTTCTTTAGACTTCTGGCCTATTCTGTTTCTCTAATAGCACTCAGCTGTCACAGCAAGTATGCATGTGGACCGCTGAAAATATGGCTGAAATTTGTGTCTGCACTGTCCTTTGTCATTCCAAGTGAAAGTCATTACTGTTAAGAGATCTACTGAAGTTCTTCCATGCTTCTGTTTCTGCCACTGCAGAACTGCTTTCAGCCGTAGTCACAGTCACTGGCTAGTTGCTTTTCATCAATGACAATGACAAAGTCATGGAAAAATATTTATTTAAAGAAAAGGGGCTTTGGCGGGGCACTGTTAAACAATTTAGCACCTTCTAATAAAACTGATGCTGGAAAACAGATGAGTTGATTCTACTAATTTATTGTACATTTTATTTATGGGATATATTTTATAAACGCATTCATCATGAGGAGAATGCACAGTATAAAATCCACCAGCAGAGGACAATTTCATAGTAAGTGTGCAACACACAGTTATCAGCTTCGCACCAGTCAAATGGAGAAACCTTAGATCTCACTTTACAGTGATGATCGAGATTTGAGACACAAACACCAATAATTCTGATGCTAGTAACTGAGATGATAAGAACTGGCCCATGAAACAGCACTATCCCCACCGTCGTCATTTCTACATGAATGATTCTTCAATGACTTCCAACATTATAGGAGGTGTGCATTCTTATAAAAATATACCATACTTTCCACCGAAAATTAAAGGCATGCAAAATTCTCCACCAACATTCACAATGTTTAAAAGAAAGCTCCTTACATCAAGAACACAGGATTCTAAGCACACTAGTTCCCAGGGGTGAGAAGTGTGAAATATTTTGTTCCTGCTTAGGTTCGATGCGAACAATCAGGTAGTCTTCGCCATTTGTTGATGAAGTAGAAAGTGGTGTGTTAGAATAGTGCTTAGACTTCTATACCATCAAAACCTACATCCTGGTACAGAGCTGGTGGAATGGCCTCATCACTAATGTGTTTGCTATTAAAACAAAAATTCCAGCTCAGATCCTCACGCCCTTACAGCCCGGAAGCAGTACTGCACAGTTACAGTCCCAGCACCGTGGAAGCACGGAAGTTGGGCCCATAGAGTTTCCTGGCTGGTTGCCTCAGAGGAATTGGGAAGTTGGAGAACCACTGAATAACACACCCATTCTTGATTCCTGGCCTGTATGTATGCACGGACCCATAAATGTGCATGCTCGTGCTTATATAAATCTATACACCCACTTATACTATAGGCATACAGCTCTTAACAACAACAATAGCACACACACACACACACACACACACACACACACACACACACCACTAAACTACATCAATACATCTTCATCTCAAAGTCTAGGCAAAAGGACATGATCAATTTCCACAGAATATCTTTAAAAGGTTATTTGAAATAGACTTCACTGAGTACTTTTCATCTCTTCCTTAATCATCCATTGAGCACTTAAAATATGTGTATGCACACCATGGACCTCTCCCTACCTGACAATTTCAAAATGATTCTGAGAGGAATGTGCTTTTATTCTTCCATCTACTTTAAGAATGTGACAACTGAGACCTAGCAATATTCCACAACTATCAATTAATATGCACAGGATAAAAACAGTCGTGCCTTATTTCAGAACTGTGGTTCCTAATATTTTTTTTTCATTAATATCGAGGTGACTCCCGGGGGTAATTTTATCGAAAGCATTTCACTATAGCTGTCTCGGAAGAACTCCTACCATTTCTAACTATAGCCTATATTCCCCTCGGAATTATTTACGTTTGAGAGTGATAGAAAGAATGACTCATCCTTGCTCAGCTAAGGCACTAAGATGCTCTGAGGTTGACGGCTAGAGGAAGCAAGCATGTAGTCAATGGTGGGAAATGGATGGGGGCCTCAGGAGAATGTAACAAATGTGTGTTGATCCTGATGTACATAAAAAATTGTCTGAATTGAGACTTTGTTTAAGAGTATAGTTGGTGACTCCAATGATAGACACAGTGCCTGTCACATGGAAAGGATGCTGTGTTCTAGTCTCTGCTTCTATACATCACTTGGCCAGAGATGAGATAAAAAAAAAAAATGATGCTAGTGTTTTCGACATGTGGTATAAACAAACATATCAGATACCAACTTTTCAGCTTTACCCATTTGTATATTTTCAGGAATAAACCTTTCAAAATATTGGGTGACATTAGCATACAAGATCATTTATTGCTAAATCAGAAAGATAGTTTTTTTTTACCAAATGTATTAAGATTCATACAATTTGAAAATCTTAATTTTTATTTTTCTTGCGTTATTTGTATGTACACATTAACATTTTTGCCTACCAATGGAGCATGCGGTTTTGATTCCTTGAGTTAGACATGTACCATTTAACCAAAACAAAAACACTCTGTACTCCAGTCTCTTTAGGTTCTAGTCGACATGACACAATGAAATGTGGAAAGAGAACATTGAGTGTCTTATCCCAAAGATGGGAGCTATCGTGTTTTTCCTATTAAAACACCAACGTCAATACAGACATACTTAGAAACACACACTAAACAGATATACACACACAGACAAATGCACACATAGAAAACACACACAAACATGCACACACATGTACATACACACACACAAACACATACAAATACAGAAATAAAACACACACACACACATATATATATATATACAAACACACATATAAAACACAGACAAATATATATAGAAACACAAACACATATATACACACAAACACATATACACACAAACACATATACACAAAACACACACAAGCATATACAAATATGCACACATAAATACATACGCACCAAAACTTCCTAGAAGTAATACAAGTATTAAGTACACAGAGTCCAGAAACAATCACAATGATATATAAAATCTGTATTTTTCAACATCACAGTCTGTGACACATTGCAGTTTCTCAGATATTTGATTCAAAGCGAGAGTTTTAAAAACACTAGTGTGTGTGTGTGCTTGTGCTTATGTGTTTGCACAGGTGTGTGCATAGACATGTGCTTGTTATATGGGAAAATGAAGTTGGATTTCACCCATATTTTGAGTCTTTTAGCAACTGCACTGCATTATCAGTTTTTAACCCAGCCTTGCGTTTTCTGGGGGCACACGAAATGGTAGTTATTTAAAGAGATAATGCCCACGGCTGAAATAGGCACCTGGTACGTGATGTCATCCTTCAAACAGATGCCCCGTCTGTATTGAGAGCTCCTTGACTACTACAGTTAAACAGAACATCAGCAGACAACTTCCTCATCGGAGCACTGTGCAGACAGGAAAACCGAGGCTGATTTGCAAAAGTTTAATAACGCGCCTTTCAAAAAGACTGCTTGGAATTTCCTTAACAGTAATGCCGTGTTTTGTAATCTTTCATGGGAAGACTGCTGCTTCAGTAACCGTCCCAGTAAATTACTCACGAAAGTTCTCTAAGAGGCTGCCCCAACCCCCCACCAAATAGCTCACGTACATGACTTCCTTTTCAATTACCAACTTGTCTGCAGCACCATCTGTAAAAAAGGAACACATACCTTCTGCTGCCTCTCTCTGCTTTTGCACATCCAACAGTGTGGCTGACTGCAGCTGCTCAAGAAGAAAGCAGTGATTGTCTCTGTTTTCGTGTGTGTGTGTGTGTGCTTGTGTGTGTGTGTGTGTGTGTGTGTGTGTGACACACACATGTGTTTATATATGATTCACTCCTACCATTACTTGTAACTAACTAGCCCTCTATGTGGGCTGAACTTTGTTAATCGGGCCTGTATCACAAGCCACAGCAGGAACTTCCTCATCACACCAGGGACGCTCAAGTCTTCTGCTTACTGGGAGGAACAGTTAAGGTCTTCTCTGACTTTGCCATTTTGTACATGCGGCATAAAACCTGAACACCAAACCTGAGATCTTGCAGTGCACATGCAGACCCAAACCTCCTGTAGAGCGAGGTTTTCTTTCAGAAGATGGGCTTTGCAAATAGAAAGCAGGAACTTCTGAAGAACGTAATTCCCTGCCTCATGTTGTTATTCTGTCTGTGAGGACAGGTCCTGCCCTGGATGCACATCTTTAGGCTTCCTACAGTGTCTGCAGAAGACATAACTAAGCTGTAGCAAAGAATTGACACCCAGTGCTCCATGTACCCCAAGAAATATGTCTCCCTCTTGTGAAGAAAATTACCATATTCTAAAATAAATAAAAATTAGGAAAACATTCATAGATAAGCTGAAATGCAAAGCTCAAAACAGAAGAAAAAATTAAAATGATAGCTTACTGTACTCTATGTTGAGTACTCCATTTTTATTTAAAAATTTACGACATTTGTATCAAACTTTTAATCGTATGCTATTCTTCTTTTGGTTAGGGCCTGTTGGAATGCCCATAGAGGAACTTTGCCTAGCGTTTTAAAATATTACATGGTTTTAAATCACCAAAGAGCTTTACATTCTTCGCATTGTGAGTAAGAGACTAAGGTACCTGAAGGATTATTCTAAAACACGGACTTAATTCTATTATAGCATTCATATTAATGTAGCATTGAATATAATGGACACATTTATTTACTGACAACTTAGTTCAAGAGAACTCTCTCAGAATAAATACTGTTGCCTGAGTTAGCTCTTTAAAATAAAATGTTTGTGCCTGTAGACAAATGGGTGTCTGGAAGAATCCTATTTTAAGTGCAGTTTCATGACAAAATATAAGTTGCCTCACTTTTGATGGATGTCAAAATCAGATTTGTAAACCACTTCAATTTTCTGAAATCCAACACAAAAACTGGGTGCCTTACTTGCGCTCCATATTCTCTGAACTCAGGAGGAAGTCTTGCTGATTCAGTCCTCTAAACAATTTACAAAACATATGGGAACTGCATATGTGGACATATGCATTTGAATATGTGTTCACATCGCAAACACATGTATATACACTGAAATCAATAAAGCTACGCCAGGAAACCCTTTCAGTACTAACCCAGAGCGAAATACTATAGCTTGCTTTCATCTTCGCTAAATCAATATCATATATTTATTGTTAAGGATGCAGGGCACCTCCACCCTGGCACGGTCTTCAGAGGGTCTATGAAGTTTCTTGCAATGTAAAAATAAATGCAACTAGTCAAGAATATTTAAATAACTTACAGTACAACAAATTTTTATGTAAAAGGGTTCTATAAGAGCATGGTTGAGAACTTAAGAATGTGTGCTCTTCTCCAGCTGAAGAGGATTTACTTTAGTTGCTGAAAAGCAATGTAGGCAATTCTATCATTACTTGTTTTATCATCAGCGTATTTAATTCCTAGCTTATAGAGTGCTCTCAACTTATACACATACCCAAATAACATAAATACCACCATGTATGATAGATTCATGAAAATGGGGCTCAGTGCTGAGCTTTTCTTTCTCTCTTCTTGTCAGAAGACATTGAGTAATTCAAGAAATGAATTTGAAATTATAGTTGCATAGCCGAATACCTTTGGACCACAGGACAGAGCTCAATAAATATGACAATATGTTTATTGACATATGCTGACTTAGACATGGAAAAGCTTCATTCATATTTCTTTTCACAACAACAAAGGCTCTTGTGGATAAGAAGGCATGACGTTAAAATGGTCTGCCATTTTTAATGACACATGTCAGACTATGGGTACCTCCTCCACCTCTTTTTTGGTGGTGTTTTTCCTCCTCCAATATCCCTACTTCCTGATTCTGACTTTATTCACTGTAGTTTAAAAGACATTAAGAATTGCAGTGCATAAATCCACTCTGGTACTAGATTAACTGTGATGATGCCCATGAGCCTATCGAAGATACACATTTATTGTTTTTTATTTCATTTGTTTGTTTGTTTGATTTGAGACAGGGTCTACTTGCTGTCCTGGAATTCATTGTGTAGACAAATGAGCTTGTCTCCAACTCACTAAGATCTTCCCACCTTTTCTTCCCCAAAGCTGGGACTCAAGGATTGAACCCCCTTGACTGTCAATATACAAATAAACAGTTAAGTGAGAATTTGGGGAAAGGATCAGTGCATTTTTGAAACGGTCTAGAATATAAAGGAATGCTTTAGGGATAACATTGGTACATGCCTACTATGTGTATCCTAACCAGGTACAGAAAGTCTCTTTCTTTACACAGTAAAGCTACAGAGATTAGACACAATAACCATAAAAACGGCCATATAATTCATGGAAGCAAAAAGTAGACTCCTCATATTTGTGTATGTTCATACCTAGAAAAATGAATAATAATTATTTGAAGATGATATCTATAAACCATATTGCTCTGTAATCTGACTAATATTCTCAGTTGAATACACATTCAAACATACAGTGAAATATACATCTATGTGTGTGTGTGTATATATATTTATATGTATATATATATATATATATATTTATATGTATTTCCTGGCTTAATTAAACTTGTAAAAATATTAAAGGAAAATCTTATAAGGAGTGTCAAATCTATACATCCTTTAAAGATGCAGTTTGGAAGCTTTTTATTCTAATATAACTAAAATCTTTAGAGGAAAATGAACTTTTATTTTAGTATATCAATTAAAATTTAAATTATTTTTGTTTTCAAATTTAAAAGGTTATATTTGACCAAGGAGATAAAATATCTCTCGCTGAAACCATGGATGTGGATATAATGACAGAGTGTGAACTAGGTGGCTCTCATTTATCTCAGCTGACATTTGGTGAGAAATTAAGTCATTTATCATTAACATTTTAGATACTCTATGTTCCAAACAGTTGTGTATTTGCTGATTTTAAAGTGGCTTATACCAACATCCTTTTATGCTAACATCTAACCATATTTTCTAATATGAAAAAAATATAAATATTTTCAGATAGAAAATTTTACCTATTAAGTTTAATATACAACTAAACTTTATGTGCACGGGCACACACCCCCCACACCCCACCCACATTTACACATTTGGCAAAATAGAAGACATGACTATCTTCCTTTAAGTTCATTCCAACAAAGGAAGTCAAAATTTCTAAGTATAAACTGACTTGTACCAGGTTAAAATCTGAAATAATTCACATTCTCAAAAACCAGGTGAAGCATTTCCTAAAGAAAAGAGTCGCAATTTTAAAGAAGAGCGTAATTAGCGGAGGGTTAGCGAGCTCGTCAGTCTAACAGAGGGCTTTTATGTGCATAGTTTACAAATTTCAGAAAATGACCAAATTATTCCACTTATATCATTAACTTGACCGTCTTCTAGGCACTGACTTCTCTAATAGATTTACTTCATAAGGTATGACATTGTGAACAGCTGTGCTATTCTGCCTTGAACTTGACGTTTCTGTATAGGATAGAAATAGTCAGGATTCATTAAACATGCATACTCCTTGGTAATAGCAATCACATATGGAGAAATAATGTGTCACTTGAAAACACAAGGAGGACACTCAGAAAATCATGAACATTCTGACTGCTTAAAGAGATGATGTAGGATAGAGATGAAATTATCCCTACAAATTGCATCTGTTACTATAAGGAGCTTAGAATGTTGAAATGGAAACCACACACACACACACACACACACACACACATCTGGAATGTTCTAACATGAGTGAAAAGCAGCATGTGTCCATCATTAGCGGTCTGTGTTCAGTTGGTTAGTGACGCCCTCTTTAAGGTTAGATGTTTGAAAACCAAATATAATCCAGGAGCCAGGTAGGCCATTTCAGAAGAATTGTCTAGATTTTGTACAGGACACAATTTGCAGCTGTAATAGGAGTTTTATTTGTCACGAAATTGATTAGTAACGATATTAGTTATTAAAATGTGTCATTTATATAAGCAATTTGATTTCATCTGAATTATGCTTTTATTCAAAAGTCTCTTAATATTGAGAAGCAATAGCGGATTTATTTACAGATATAGTCTGAGGTAAGAAAATAAGTGTTGAATAGTTTTGATGTTCAGTTCTACTCAATTCAGTGCCCAGGTTTGCTCTTGTGTAGGTGGTTATATTAAAATAGTAATTTTCTAGGTCAGCTCCACATAGCATCCTAACGTAACTGGAAACAGTATGTTAGTCAAAATAAATTGTGTCAGAGAACAAAAGGCTTGCACAAAAGCTGTTTACCTTTCAATTATGTTTTTAATAAATCTGCTTATATATTTTCTGCTGCTGCTAATTCAGCCCCAACCCAATACCCCATGAGCACTGTGCTTTTCACAAGTGGTAGAAACACTTGACGGGGTAGAAGTCAGTCAGCCCTGTCTCTAGAGTCTTGAGGATAATGGTTACCTGTTTTCCCCTTTAACCTTAAAAGCCAGCAGTCTCTGGTTTTGCTGAGAACAGCTGTTTGAAGCTCGTGCAGCCAGGATCCTTTCGACCTGAGTAGAGTTAGGATCATGTAAAAGTAATTACTACATTCCACCAAGCCTGCCGTTGCAGCAAATGTCCATCTACAGCATGACGCTGAGCACTGAGGCCCTGTGTTCACACTCACACACCTTCGTGTGCACCTAAACGAATGTTGGACACATGTATTTCCTGGCTTAATTAAACTTGTAAAAATGTTAAAGAAAAATTCTACAAAGTGTGTCAAATCAGCCGTCTGAGTTATAATAATTATGGAAAAGGGAGCCATGTATGTTAGGAAAATTAACATTCAAAACAAATTCTGAAGAGGATTTTCACTTTAAATAGACTTCTAGATATAGATCATCTCTTTCAGTTTATTTTCCTATGGAATCTGGTATAGTAATAAAATCCCTGACTATTAGCCAAGAGACTTTGTTTTTACAACCTAAGAAGGAATTTCACAATGAAATATCACAAACCTACAATGTTCTTAATATTTTGGTGAAAATTACCTCTTCCATTAAGTTAAAGCTTCTAAAATAAACTTAAAATCAAAATTTGGGAAACATCATTGAATTCAAAGTTTCAGCTTTGAGATTTGCTCGCTTTCCTAAATGAAAGTGTGATTCTTAATGCGATACTATTGGTACAATTTGCACTAGAGCTACAATTACAGTGCATTTCGGTCTTCATCATAAACATTGGTTTCCTTAAGCTGCCTTCTCAGTTGATTTAGATTTTCCTTAGCAACCAACACAGAGCCTTCTCCACCCCTTTATTTCTTTGAATGTTTATTACCTGTTGAAATCTTCTTGGCTTGCAAAAGTAGCAGCCAAGCAAGGTCTAAACTTACAACTTAAATGCTTGATATTTAATCAGTAAGCAGAGGATTTTTCTCCTTCCTTTAGAAAAAGTAAGGAAAGGCCTTCGCTTTCCAGAAAAACAAAATTCTCGGGACATGATAGCATATGGAAAAGAAACATGATCCTCGTTACTTGTTTATTAGAAATTGTTAATATAATATTTCTGAAGACAATAATAAGATTTTTGCTACTTAGTATTACAAAGCCCGGGCCTTGTGGTGTAGTCCTGTAACCCCTGATATGCAGGAAGCTAAAGCAGAAATTATATTTTAAGGTCTACCCGGACAACTTCAGACAGTCTTGTCTAAAAAAAAAAAAAAAAAAAAAATCCAAGAAAAACAATGAGCACTATGTCACTTAGTGGTGGGGACATAGCAAGAAACCCGGGGACCAACCTTCCAGGACTGTACAAAAGCCAAACAAGGATCTCCAAGCTGGCATTATCTCAGGTCTCTCCTTTTAACTGACATCGTTACTTAGAAAGTTTCTTAAAGGTAAATACTCAAAAGATGAATCACAGGAGTTCCAGCTCTTCTACAATAGCATTCTCTTGAGGAATCAATACCATTTATAGACGGACGAATGAGACAGAATTTGCTTTTGTGTTAGTGTGATCCTGAAGACCAACAGATCTGCCCTCTATTAGGACTTCTGGCACCTACTTCAAGGTGGGAGCCAGATCAGGTTTAGAGATGAAACTTTGGAGTAGATTTCGATTATGACAGATGCACAGCCAGTCAGTGGACAGAGAGACTTTGCAACACTCATTACTGAATGGCATGTTTCTGTCGCCCCCTCCCCTCTGGCTTGGTGACCTATGCAGATGAGAGAGTGGGAACTTTTAAGAGTCAGAGGAGGAGGATAACTGCAGGAAACAGCATCCTACAGAAACAACAGGACCAACTGACACACTCACGAACTCACAGAGACATGGCAGATTGTGCAAAACCTGCACAGGTTCAAACCAGACAAGATTCCAGGGCCCAGAGGAGGAGAACGACACAAAATCTCATGCCTAACCAGGAAAACTTAAGGAAAATAAAATCTGTTTTCTAAAGGACCATCACTTGGTGTATCCACCGTATGCCAGGACAGGGCCTATGTCCAAGAGTAGTTGGCTAACACCAAACAGATTCCACGTTCTTTTGTATGCTTTTTGTTCTGTCTTGGTTTTATATTTCATATATTTTGTTCATTTTTGTCTTTGTTGTGCATTTATCTATTTAATTATTTAAACAGAGAAGAGACATGAAGTTGGGTGGGTAAGAAAGTAGGGAGAATCTGACAGGAGTCGGGGGAGGCGAAAGCATATATATGTATCTGTGTATGTATATGTATGTATGTATATTTGTGTGTATGTATAAAATGAAAAAGATAATTAAGAAATAGAAAAAAATTGACTGTTGTATCCAGGGACTATACTAGTAAGGCAAGGGAACTGAATGCAGCTTACTTTGGAATAGTTTCAATCTACATATATCTGTAAGGATTTTCTTTTCTGAACATAGGCACCTCTGGTATGGAAGTTATCTGAGATTCTTAGATCTTAATGGTAACTGTTCCTTCCAAGCAGGACATGCTTTCCCAGCAACATCAGCATCACTTGATGTCGAAATCAGATGGTACAAACAAAACATCAGTAAACTCCGAGGGCTCCATTACTGGTGCTGATCCTTACGCTAAAGATTCCCAACAGTGTTCTCTCCAAAGTCAGCAAAACCCAAATAAATTGGCAGCGTCCTCGGGTGGTGGTTTTGAAAGTCTACACTCTTTCTGGTAAGTTCTGCCGTGTTTATTTATAAACGTCTTATTACTTTAAATTATCGCCTCGTGGAAGAAAAGTCCAGGACCTTTGATGCCTTTATAATTTTGAGGGGAGGTAAGGTAAATACACACGAAGCAATTAAAGGAACGCAAGAGAGCAGACATGTCTCAATCTTAAGACTTTTCATGAATCTTATATTTCTAAATGGCTTGTAATTAATGAGAAATTGAAGCACACATTCAGCTAAGAAGCCCATACACAGAGATGGAGAGACATGAGTAGCGAGTGATCATTAATCACCTCTATTTCCTTTCCTTTCTTTTTGTTGCTTATGGCAAAAAATAGAACACCAACTGGATTCACATGAAGGAAATCCTTTGACTCATAGAGTTGAACATCTGGGAAAGACTCTGACTTTAGGCATCGTTTAATCCCGGATTCCAGTGGTATCTTAAGATCAGTTTCTGTCTCTCTGGAATATACTTCCTGTTCACAGACAAGGTGGGAGCTAAACCTTGAGTGCCTTTTATGATGTATGCTCTACATATTGTAAAAGTCTTGGGGGAACTGCATAGACCAGTCTCCAAATAGCCTGACCCAATATCCTCAAATGAGGCCTTGTTCGCCAAACTGAAACCATGTCTCACTGTGGCTAGGGAGAAATAATGTCTACACTCAACATTCAGACTTTAATATACAGAAATGATGAGATGAGATAGTCAAAGTGACAATTTTTAGTTAGTAGGTCTGGGAGAGGATGCTAATTCTAGTACATTCTATTTGAACAAGAATACTGTAAGAAATGCATTTTGGCCTTGGATCTGGGGTATAAAGATCAATTTTGAGTGAGCCATATTAATTGAAAATAGGCATATATGGATTGTCAGTAGAAAATTAAAGATAATTAAGAAGTAAAACATGAAAATTAAAATGAGGTTAATGATTGCAATGTGTATAATTTAAATGCTGATATTTCATTTATATACGTATGTATAAAGATGCATATATATATACATATATATATGTAATTTTTTTCTATACGCTATCTTTCTAAAGGGGAGGGGGAGTCTTTCTCCAAGTGAAGCATCTGATAGAGCTTCAGAAAACATTTGAATGTTCGCTCCAAGCCAGCTGGTATTCTCTTTAATTCGAATAGTCTCTCAAAGAGCCAGTCATTATCCACAGTTCTCATGTAACTGTTTGGACAAAACCGGTCCACACCATTTTCTCCTTTCCACAAAAGCAGTCTGGGGAGGAAGTGGTGTAATGCTCAGCCTACTGCTGAAGAGTCTGTGTGGAAGAGCTTGGCGAGAACTCTCTGGCACAAAGAACAGGACTACCCCCAGACAGGTGCTGCCATCAACTCTTTGACATTCAATCAGAGTCATTTCCTCAGCTCTCAGTGAACACACAGAAAACACTTGGAAGGTTCACAATAAGAGCCCTGTGGCCAGCTGACCGGAGGAGACCTCTCTTGATGTTTTATCTCACCTCAAAGGCCAAGGAAGCTTTTCATTTGACACAATGCTGACATCAGATTGGTTATCTGAGAGCACGTGTTTACTGTCCTTTGCTAAACATCAAAATGTATTCGATGGGCCAATAATGGTCTCCAATATGAGTCAGGAAACTAAAAAAATCCAATAAATGTACTCTCCTCGTTTGCTAGGAAGGCTGGACATCCAAAGGAACAGGAAGAGGAGGGTGTCCTTCCTTTGTATGAGGTACATAAACAAGGTAGAGAAAATGTAAGTAGCCTTCCCAGCCCTGTGTCTGATCCTAGCTCATATTTACACAGTAAATATTAGATTAGCAGCTATCAGTGTCAGCTATGGCTCTCTGCACATCCCACAGAAGCCAATACAGTCTTGTTTGAATTCTACCCTGCTAGGCATGTGTCTAGTTTGTTTGGTTACAGATCAGAGTCAAAGAAAATACCGAGTTTACAACAAAGAAACATCTTTTGGAGGGCTCCATTTTCCTCTCTGACTGCAATGCCTTTGATAACCTACTAAGTAAATTTTAAGTCAAAATTTGAACTCACTAAGATTAAAATACCAAAGTATAGTACCTTTCTTTTTCTAGTTTAAAAACAAGTGCTAACCTGTAGTATAAAACAAAAGCTACAGAGGAGTTTAGATATATGGTCAGACACCGTAAGTTCTTATATATCCCATGTTCTGTCCTAAACAAATAAAGAAGAAATCAAGAGCCACAAATTATCCCCAATGTTGCCTCTCTTAGGTCTAAGTGTTCTCTCCTCCTTATCTATGTATTCCATGACTTTCTCCATCCTTTCTTTCCCCCTTTACTACCTTTTCCAGTTACTATTTGAACCACCCAATTTCTAGCCTTGATAACCTGAAAATGTAAAGCCAACAGCATGCATAGGCCACAGTAATGCTGTTACCACCGGGTACTCCCATTATACTGCTGTGAAATTGACAATGACCAGGACCATCTGAATGTCAGCAGCTGAAGCGACACCATGAAGTAGGGTTAACTCCAGGTTTTATGTACACACTGCACAGATAGTAAAATGTCCAACTGTCTAGCTTAGTCCTTGGCTGAAGGGAGTATGTAGTTTCAAATGGGTGGATGTATTTTTGTGTTCGCTTACTTTTGCTAAAGCTTCAGCAAAACAAGAGCCCAAGGCAAAGAGTTGAACCCCGAAATCTTAGTGACCGAGTGTTTTCTCTCTAAGCTAGGAATGCATTTGCTCTCCTGTCTTATTCCTAGGTTGACCTGGAAATGTGATCCAGAGCTATCATTTTGCTCTTCCTGAATCGATACAGTTCTGAGTGTAGGAGCTGAGAGTTTGGAGTTACGGACACAGAGCACAGACCCGTCGTGGACTACGCTTTATCTAGACCCAGATAATTTGCTCTTCGTTTTGCAAAAGTCTGAGCTGCCATTTACAGCGATGTGACAAGTAAAAGCAGGTGCCAAGGACATGACAGTCAAAAGCAGAACCTGAGGCCAAGGAATGTCAAACAGGATTCAAAGGGCAGAAACAGCCAGGGAGAACACCGGAGAGATCGCAGCATCATTGGATATAGCTGTTGGTTTTTCAATGGGCCTCTGTGCTATTTCCCTTGTGGACAAGGGAATCTGGGAGAGCTAGGCCTGCTTCTTCAAGCTTTCTATGAAGTCTGGTTCTTACACAACTCTTAGGGAAAACTGAACTTTATTTTAATAGCAAAACACTCTACTTAAGAATACCATGCCCCCCTTATTACCCACAGAGGACAGGCATATCACCAGTTTGTTAGACAAGAAGCAACTTTTAAACTCTGCTCAGCAACAGCTGTGAAAGTTGCCTTTCAGTCCTTCATCTCCTCTGCTGAGTATCGAGAGAGGCAGTGTTTTGACATGTGAGAACATCACTCCAAGCCCCCTGAAACCGAGGAAGCACAGCATGGCAGAAAATGGAGCAAATCCAAAGGGGATCTGTTCCCTCCCTGGTTCGAATCCCAAGGAAGGCTGGCAGAGAGCAACAGCTGTTTTCTGTCTTTTAATCCCCTCCTCCTATTGATGCTATTTCATTTGTGTTATGGGCTGCACTTTAGATCTAAAAAGAAACACTGCGTTTTATTTGAATGATGAATGGCTCTCTCTAGATGTCCTTGTGTAATTGGGGTAGAGCATGCTGCGATTTTTAAAAATCCAGACCTCTGTGCACTTATGGAGAGCAAACGATAGCTTGGGCATTGGCCACTATTAATTTTTGTTTTAAATGCTTAGACACTTAACAAAAAGAAAAAGAAAAATACTAAACAGGATATTCTGTAAAACTTTTATGTCTAATAAGTCAGAGAAATGTTTGGGATAGTCGAGGTGGACGCAGTCCATTGGCTCAGGGCTAGCTGTGTGTGCTGCGGGAAGGACGGAAGGACAGAAGGGCTGGGGTCAGTAGGAAGGTTATGAGGACTGAGTGAGTGTCCTTGTTCTTCAGAAGGACTGGCTGCACTGTGTCTGGGAGCCGCACACAGCTGTGCAGCGACAGGAAGGAAGTAGTTACGGCTGCTATCATGTAATCAGGAGAAGGTGCCTGTAAGTTGTAACAGGGCCATGCCTGCCTTACGTTCTTCTGTTTTATGCAGCTAAACCT
Organism: Micromys minutus; assembly: GCF_963924665.1. Lineage (NCBI taxonomy): Eukaryota > Metazoa > Chordata > Mammalia > Rodentia > Muridae > Micromys > Micromys minutus. The sequence continues at coordinate 15,260,139 of NC_137968.1, forward strand.
TCACAGCCCGATGAGAGTCGGACCAGCAGCTTGCATAAAACACACAGCTCCTAAAAATATAGATGTTTACATTTTTAGAACAGAAAAAGCCAGGGGGCTTTCCTTTCCAAGCTCCCAGCCATAAGTCTTCCAGGGAGTTTGTATTTCTCCCCTTCCTTTTTAGGTAAATATAATATAAACTAGGGAGGAAAAGTGCTAAGTCGTCCTGTCTATACAGTAAGACAAATGAAAGACCAGACCGTAAGATAAAAACTGACATTAGCAAACCACAGTGTGGAAATTAGAGAGATGCTGCTGCCAGTTTCTAGGGCGTTTTGTGTTTGTTTGGTTTTATTTTTGTTGTTGTTGTTGTTGTTTTGTTTCAATTTCAGTCTTCTGGCTAAAATGTTTTCTGACTTCCCTTGGCCAACTCTGATCCACACTGAATGTTAAATAAACTATTATTTAATCAAATACAGGTTTATTCCTCTCACTCCTGCTGACAACATCAATTATGATATTTTTGCTTTGTTAAAAAGTGTGGGGGGGGGGAGACGAGAAAGAAAAGCCTCCTGAACTTTGAACTGTTAAGGCCTCTGCAAAACATCTGCTAACAATTTTTGATATACCGACCCATCAAACTTCTATCTCCGTGAAGTGGTTTATCCAAGATTTGTTTTAATTAGGCTCTCTAACTTCACATGGCTTTCAAGAGGCAGACTCACTCAGATGTTTAAAGCTGTAAACTCACAGAACCTTCAGAGCTGTAATTAGACCGTCAGCAAGGTGGACTCTCTCTGTTTATTAGCCAGAGAGCTGAGTTAATTCAGGTGGCCCTTTAAGTGAGGACCATAAATGATCTCTTCCATTAGCACATGAGTTTTTAGTTTCATGAAAGCTTCTTGCTGCTTTTTAACACCTTAACTGGTCTTGTTGGTACTCAACTCAAAAGCTGCCTGAGTTCAGTCTTTGCAGAAGAGCCTTAGGTACAGCATGTGTATTTCTGGGCTTGGTCAGCCCCTGTCGGTTTGAAAGATTCATGTTTAAGCTCCATTCGTGTTTGAGAAAGCCTGGAATGCAGAAGTGTCCGGGGACAGGGGGAAGCATCTAACTGAAGAAAGAACACAAAAAAGACTGGGCCTATAGACCCCTTTCCTTACATGCTTCTCCCGCCATGAACCTTAGTCCGCTCTAACATGCTGTCTTAGCACAGAGAACACAAAAATCTCCATTCATTCATGTGCAACAGAGGCACAGATTAAAGGCCAAAAGTAATGTGGAAATTTAAACTATTTATTTTATGAGGTAACTATTTTAAAATCCCTTGGGAAAATCATGAAAAATGGCCTCATTATCCCTGCTTTTTCTCCCCCCCCCTTTTTTTTGTTGGTGAGACTGGCTTTATTCTACCAAACTAGGCCTCCCAAACACATGTGCTCTGCCCCTTGTTCCCGAGTGACTGTGTGTATGTGTGTGTAACTGTGCTTGCATGTGTGTGTTAGGTGGATAGTGTTCCAAGGCTTTTACCCACAAGTTTTTGATGTTCTCTCTCTCTCTCTCTCTCTCTCTCTCTCTCTCTCTCTCTCTCTCTCTCCTCTTTCAGCACTAGTCCAACTTTTCAGCTTTTTATTATTGTAAAAATCGTTACAAAGACTGAGCTTCACCAAGCCAATGAATGGAGTCTCAACTTTACTGAGGTTTGAACTCTTCTGGGTAGAAATGGTAGCAGTAAAGCTTATTCTTTAGTCTGCATGAGGCCAAGCATGTGCTATTTGGAAACACATGGAGGCTGACTTCAAATGTCATAGTTAGCCTCACTGGCACTATACAAACAGTCAGTTCTTCTGACTTCAGGACATACCGGAGGCGGGAAACCAGGACTTTCTCTATTGATTTTCAGAGGGAAAAAAAGCACATCTAATTTTATTTTTGCTTGCAAAAGTTCAGGGGAATGTTTAAGGCACAAATTTCACATTTAATGGAAAAATCAAAACTATATAGAGATTTATACAACATCTAAAATTCCTTAACATTGTCCATGGTAGAAAAAAATATAGGAGCTCATTAGTATAGCTGCAATATATATATGTGTGTGTGTGTGTGTATTTATAATACATATATATGTATTATATTTATCTATTGATATCTGTATCTAACTATACATCTACCTTTATATATGTATAGATAGATAGATAATGTCCTTATTGTTAATTATAACTTCATATTAATAAGCATGTGGTAGAATATAAGCTGCAGGTATTGTGTGTTTGCTTGCATGCACATGTGGGGTGTGTGTGTGCGTGTTAGATAGTCTATATAATGCAGCCAAAAAGAAAAGTATTTGTCAACACTAGAAAATTGGGAATCTCACACTAAAAACCCACTTTTTCTGATGTTAGCAGTATGATCTAGTATTGCCAGGTTCCTTTTGTAAGTGACACTTAGGTGAAGTGACTGGCTGTCCTTCTCCGGAGATGTATGTGCTAAACCATAGACATCTTAACTGTGACATTGATACAACCTGCCTGTCTCCCAGGAACACCTGACTGTGCCACCATGATTTTCTGATCCTTTGATGCTTTTCACACCAGACCTTTTCTATCTGCGTAGCTGTGGTGATGTGGAGCTGTTGAAGTCCACGGGCCTGGTTACATCCCTGCTAGTGTTGTTCACTGTGTAACATTACTCTCCAATGGATGCATCTGACGATGTGGTGCATCCTTTTAGGTTGGTGTGAGGAGCACAGGAATTAATTCCATGTTTAGATAATAGAAAATAGTCAATAGAAGTCATTACTGGACTTCCTGTTTCAGACCCCAGGCTCAACCTCAGCCACCTTAAACCTGCCCTGGATGCCGGATGGTCCCTGTGGGTGGTGGTTGGAAGATTCCCCATAAACAATACATCAGTAAATACTTTGCCGTCTCTTTTTTTCCTCTTCAATACAAATCTACAATGTCTTCACTAACGTTCAAGACCCTTTCCTTCTACTACTTAAATTTCCCATTGTACAGGCAATGTTCTCTCTCCATCTCATTTTTGGCTACTTTGTTTTGACAAGCCAGTGCTGAATTCACAAGGGGTCACTTGCCATCTATTAAGGGGACAGCTTTTATATTCTTCAGTGACAAAAGTGATTTCTCATCACAATGCCTAATACCCAGCATTTGTTATAGCGTGTGTGACGTATACTTGCTAAACACAGAACGAACACAAATACGTAAGCATTGGCCATCTCTCCCATCCTTTACTTAGGATCTGCTTCAATTACCTCAATCATTTGCCCTTCCTGTTTGAGGGTATCTCTGTCTCTTCTGTACAGACTTGTTCCACTATCTGTCTGCTTATTTGTTTGTTTTGAGAGCTCTTACCCTTTTCACAGTTTATCCCTTTTAACGGTGTTTGTGATCACAGCTATATCCTTAGCCAACTACAACTTAAAAAACAGAAAACATGCTTTACATTTTTTCTTTCTTTTTTGTTAAGATTTACTTATTTATTTTTATGTATGTGAGTACACTGTCTCTGTCTTCAGACACACCAGAGGAAGGCATCGGATCCCATTACGGATGGTTGTGAGCCACCATGTGGTTGCTGGAAATTGAACTCAGGACCTCTAGAAGAGAAGTCAGTGCTCTTAACCACTGAGCCATCTCTCTAGCCCACATTTTTTTCTTTTGTTCTATTCTAAAATGCCTCAACACAAAGGCGCTGGTTAAAGATCTTCTTTAAGACTGGTCTCTTTCCTCATTCACTGTGGTCTCCATCCTCTAAAACTGTCAGGATCTTAAAGGACAACCCTACTGTGTCCACTCAGGACTGCAGCTTTCTTAGGCTCAATATTTTCATTTCCTTACGACTGGCTTCTGCACGTGGATCTTTGCAGTATTTTCCACTGAGTCTTTTCTAGGTTAAATGGATGTGGACAATCTCACATCATTTTCTTGTTCATAACTTTAATCACTGTTCCACTCTGTGGACCAGCATCTTTTTACCTAACGTTCTTCCAACCTAGAGGCCTCACAAGGTGCCTGTCGCCCTTCCCTCTGCTTCTCAGATGGTTCCTTTCCAGGTTCCCTGCAGGACTAAAGACCAGTGCAATCTGCTGTGCCCAGCTCATGAACCCGGAATTTGTGACACTCCAAATGGTAGCATCTTGTTCCCAGACCTGTATCCCATGAAGCCTGCCCTGGGTCACTTACTTTATTTCTACCACACAGTTCAGGCCCTACCTTGTCAACGAAATAAGCATCTTAGCTTTTCTCCCTGTTTATTCCTTTCTCTGAGACCCCAGACAAGCATTCTTCCACAAGTCAGACCTAACTTTCCTTCATTTTATCTATGAGGCTCTTGTCTAGACTTCTTTAACTTGGCCTGAAGATGTTGAAACTAGATGGTGTTCGGTTTACTAATCCAGAAAGGAAGACAGGCAAAAGCAATGAGCAAACATGGGTGTTTGTTACATTATGTGATTTCAGACTCCAGCAACCAAAAAAAAAAATCACTATGACATTAAGTGGTTCAGTACAACATTGTTTGTTGAGGAAGAATTGAATAGAGCCATTATACACTTACAAAAGAAAAATGTTTCAGTAATATCAGCATATAGGTAACATCTGTAAATGCTATAGCGCCTTAATGCAAAATATAACGCTATTAATCAAAAATTCACAGGTGATATATTTATACAGAATAAATATGTGGGGTAATATTCATCATGATAGTTGCTAATAGGTAAATTCAATTATTTTGCTGAAAAACATCTTTTCTTCTCTCAAACCTATTTAAAATGATTCTTTAAACACGAGTGTGACTAGAATAGACTTCTGGCTTGCAAAAGACATGTCAGAGCATTTATGATTTGTTTTGACTGGGCAGAATGTTTCCTTAATCCAGATCATTACGAATGTGAGAACGCACTTCACGGGAAAATGCCCCAGTAATTGTTTTCAAGGTATCTCAGACACGTCATTCAACTAAAAAGGAATGTGTGGTGTATATGCACATATGTGTATATGTGCCCTATATGTTTATTGTTCTGCCTCAGCCGCAGGGAAAGACTTCCCTACCTGGCAGAAAACAGCAGAAATGGCTTCACCTGTAACAGCTGTTTTCAATCACCAGGTCCCACCTGCAGGACCTGGTCCAGTTGTTATATGGTTTCTGTTTCAAACACAACCAGCCGGTGTCCTGGGCCTGAGGATGAGGCTGCTTCAGTGGGGGATATGGGAAAGCTGTTTGTTTTTCCTCCTTCAACAATCCTGGGTTCCCTGTTCTTGGTGCACTTCCTGATCTCTCATCCTCTCCAGAGCTCGATCTTGGCCTCAATGTCACTGAGCTGCGCCCTAACCAGCCATGGCAGTTCTGGCATCTTTAAACACTTGACCAAAGAGTTGACGGGAACCAATCATGAGCCACTAGGAGCATCACAAAACTCTGTAGCAAAGGATCATATAATGGCAGGTGTCTGGCTGATACTGTAGTTGAATTTTATTCAGTCCAGCCTAAGTATATCTAGTTTCTGAGGATCCCAATTCAAACTTTGGCTTCTAGTAGTCTTCTGTTAAAAGTAGTAGTTTAGCTTTTACTTTGGGTCTCAATTTAGCCATCTTAAATTACTCCACAGTAGTACAATATCCAGCCCTGCTCTGACATGATACTTGGCTAGGTATATTTCTTGATCCACAACTGTGTTTCTCAATAAGAGATCCATATACTATTCTCACTAGAATCCTCAGGAGTACTCTTTTTCTTTTTAATGTGGTTTTATCTTACCCCCACCCAAAATCAACTCTGATTCATTGGTTTGGAGATACAGAGAGCTTCATGTTTACCAAGAGTTTCTCTGACAGGTCAGATGTGAGGATGCTTTCTAGCCTCTTAGCGGCATTTGGACTCTGACTTTCTGGGTCCTGCTGCAAGTTCTTTATCAAACCAACCACTATCATCTTTGTGCAGATTTCTTTCCAGGAATCTTAGTTCTGCCACAGAAATATAACGCAACATGAAATTCCTCTACTTAGCTACTGGACAAGGCTGCCTCCGTGTTAGCAACTCGGGATTCTCTGCCTAGTACATTCTGCTCGGTTTATTTGAGTTTTGCATTGACCTCATTTATACCTTTAAAAAAAAACCTAACAATGCAATATACTAATGAATATAAGGCAGATGAAATTAAAAATATAATAAACTATGGAACAATCCATAGAACTTTATGCCCAGGAATAAAAGTGGGCACAAACATTTGCTAATTAGAGTCACATGGAACTTTTTATTGACCTAAACTAGTGTATCTTACCTTCTATTTTAATATTAAATGTTTCTATATATTTTAGGGAAAAAAACTAAACTTACTCTTCAGAAAGTCTAATCTGTTTATACATCATATTCTACAACACCGGAAGAAATGTTAGCACCATTCAAAAACAATTGAGATTTTCAAGCAAACACGTGTCATTTTGGTGTTAACTTTTCTGATTACATATTCGGGGCTGGGGGTGGGGGGGACTTATGTTCAGTTTTACCTACTATGAAGTCAACGTACAGAGATCTGAGTCCCGCTGTTTACTTTCATAATTATTGTCAAAAGTCAAAATGTACTAAACCTTTGAAAACAGAAACTAAAATGTCTCAACTTTCTAAATCACATAAAAGAGAATACATTTTATGCTTGCCTTGCGGGCCTCTGATGTCTTTTCCTTTCAAGTGTGCTAAATTACTGCCTTGCCGTGATGCCTAACATGAAAGAACCACAGAAAATGCTGCTCGTTTTCCAGAGAAGATATATGGGCTCATCACAATAAAGCGCGATTAATTTCCATCCATGTAGGCTGAACAATGTCATAAACAGGCCTCAGCCATGCCCAGGATCTCTGTTTAAGGAGATTCCAGAGAGAAGGCAGGAAAAATGAATTTCACCAGTGTCCACACGTAGTTCCCTCAACCACATGGTTCATACTGTGTTGGAAGGCATCGGTACTCTGGGGTGGCTTGAGGAATGTCACAATTGGAGAAGAGGAATCTGAGAAGGACACCGTGTGATGTAGAAGCAGCAGCGGGATAATGGCCCCCACCTATGCTCCTGGGCTCCCCTAATTAGCCCCATTACCATACTTTAGGACAGACTAGCAGTCACTCAAGTCTCCTTTCCTCCTCTGTCACAAGTGCTGACAGACAAATGGACAGCAGATGTGAGGATACATCGTCCCGCTAGTCTGTGTTCTCTAAGCCCTTGGTAGATAGCAGCGGCCACAGTCACCAAACCCCATGCTCAGGTACACGCCCTTAAATCCGACACCCTGGAAAGAGTTCTCATAGCCGCCTGGCCCTTGCTTCTGAGTTTACACCATGCATTTCAAGGGACGAAGGAGGGATGTTTATCCAATCTCTAAAAGAATTCAAAAAGTGTGAAGGCATACACCATTTCTTCTAGGTATGTATATGTATGTATGTATGTATATATATATATATATGTGTGTGTGTGTGTGTGTATATATATATATATTGATCTCTTTATCACAAAGCAGTGATAATAAAAACTCTTAGCTAGCCCCCAGACTCCAGCAATTAATTTACCCTCCACATACTTACAAAGTGATACTAAAGGCTGTCTTTTAGGCCAAATATAGGTCAAATAATTGAACATCCTCTGAAAGTGAGCTTAAAATAGTTATTAAAAAATACCAAACTACTTTTAAGTCGTCAAGGGTTATAAGAAAACTCTCACCGCACTAGGCACTACAAAAGAAAAGAAAATATCTGTGGGCAAATCTGAAATTCTTCTATCAGAGAGCCCTACATGACCTACTTTCCCACTAATGGTGTAATAGTAAATTTAAGACGTTTTAAAAATGCACCAAATTATCTATAATAATAGAAAGTACAATTATTTGATCATCCAAGTTATGATTACTATACGATTATTTCATTTAATTTTTAAAGAAATCGAAATGCTTTAGTTTAGTCTAGTAATTTACCGATTAGCTAGTCTCATGGCCCTTCTTTGGCTTGCATGTTTGTATGATTACAGGTATTAATATCAATTCTCCTGAATGTTTTTCTGCATCTCTGAAGAAGCTTTGGCTGGATTTTCTTTTATTTATTTTTTGCTATTGCACAAAGAACCCATGATGCAATCCCAGTGGCCATGGAGTCAGGGAAATGGATTTTCTGCACTTTGTAGTTTGGGGAAACTAACGGTCCATTCAGCGTGACTGAAAAATACTCCGAAGGCCAATATTTACTAAGCATGGCACACACAGGGGCCTTGTTAAAAATCCACAACAAATCTCTCATTGCAAACAAATCCAATGGCTTCAGAGCTTCTGAAACTGTCTGAGTCATGTTGGCTGTGACAGCCGAAAGCAGCTTTCTACCTAATCCACCAACTTTTTAGAGGGCTGTTGGCTCCACACCAGGATTTCTTGATTTCATCTCCGTATCCTTTGTTCCCTGTTCCTCTCAAAACACTCAACACTGGGCCAGAGATGGGGAATATAGAATTAGTTGAGTTTGTGTGGTAGCTGTTTACCTGTTTAAACTCCAACTAGTTGTATAACCTTAACAGTTCAGTAAATGAATGACTTCCCATCAGACTTCTGGGGCGGGAGGAAGTCGTATCCAAGGCCATTCCCAAATAACAGGAAACACTTTGAGCTTTAAATGGAGCTCTGTAAAATTTGTATTGCCTGCCCTGTGTGATGCTAAAGTAATATATGGCTCAAAGAAAACAAAACACACACACAATCTCTCTTTTTCTCTCTCACACTCACACACACAAACTCACACACACACACTCACACTCACACACATACACACTCTCTCACACACTCATATATTCACACACACAACCACACATACACTCACACTCTCTCACACACACTCACTCACACACATACTCTCTCTCTCTCACACAAACTCACTCACACACATACTCTCTCAAACATACACACACATACTCACACACATACATACTCTCTCACACACAGAAACACACTCGCACACACACTCACACACATACTCTCTCTCTCTCACACAAACCCACTCACATACACTCACACACACATACTCTCTCACACACACTCACACACACACACTTTCACACACACTCACACACACATACTCTCTCACACACGCACTCACACACATACACACATACACAGTAGGGGAAGATAGCAATAACATCCCTTGCATGTAAAGCAAACAAGCACATAAAATGAATGATGTGGCATCCTCAGACATGCCCTGGGCCAAGCTACAAAATCTGCGTAATGTGAAATATACAAAGACAAGATGTCTTACAAACGTCCGATTACAAATGTAGTGACTAATTGGGAAATGTATTCTCACTGCCACCGATGGAAGCTGGGAAACATCTGTTCTGCTGGCCATGTGGACCTAGACAGTGCATCCTGAACTGAATGAGATTAGAGGCTCAGATTTCTCAGTCCTCTGTGTCCACAAGAGCTGCTTGGAATGACACAGACCTTGCTCAACCGTCTTCAGTGGACGCTTTGAACATGCTTTCATTCTTCACGGCATTTAGCTCTCAGATGCCTTGCATTCCATTACCAAAATGGAGATAACACAATGAGGTGCCAATGATTTTGTGAGGGACGCTTAAACTTAAACACTCACGCTGCATCTCTTTTGTTCCATGTTTTAGCCCTGAAGCGAAAGCAGCCACAGATGTGCGTTTTCCAAAGACTACGACTTTGCAGTCTGGTGACCTAGGAAGATCTGTGGCCAGGACACTGCTCTTCCCGAGACTTATGCACTGCACCTCACAGGTCACCCCTGCATCTCTGAGCACCAACGTACCCAAGAGGAAATAGAATGGCAAGAAGGACTGCACACACATGTGCCCCATTCCTGCCTCTCCTTCAATAAAAGAAATTAACAGCAGAGCCTCGGGACAGCTTTTCAGTGTTCACACCTTACAAAAATTTCATAGATCCATAACACATCTTTGGGGAGACACAGCAGCGAGGTTCGTTCACGGCTGTAATGCAAGCCCACAGAAGAACAGAGACGGACACCAGAATTCCGAAAGCGCGTGACAGATGGAATGTTTCCTGGTAGTCCAAGGGTGGGCAAAAGTGAAGCTGAATGGGTAGTTAATGACTCTCCACGTTCAGCAAATTCACCTCCTAGCATATTTCCATAATGTCCTTTTCCTTTTTAAGAAGTGCAGCATGTAATATAATGTAATTACACGTGGACGTTTAAAGTCTCCCTAAAGTATCATGGCTGAAGCGAGGTATCTGTGAGCTCTCTTAGCAGGAACAAGGCTTCGTTTTAGTCCCAGCCCCTCCTGAAGCCCAGAAATGTACGTTTGATGATAATACACAGGCTGCACGTGCTGTGCTTTAGTCAAGTGAATGATCCTCCACAGATAAACGTGCGACAGGATAATCAAATCAAGCGATCCTCCTCCTTCTGGATAACATCACATTAAACTCTCTTCCCACAAATACAATCTTGTTCGTTCTTCATCCTTCATTCATTCGACGTCTATGGGATTTTTTTTTTTCCTCTCTTGTTCAGACATTCGATGCCCCTTCATGCTATTTGTACCGTCTAGCCTTTTAAATGAGTGGGTAGGATAAAAGAAATAACCTCAATGCCACTCATGCCCCTCACCTAAGACAGGAGTGGAACTGATGAACCCTTGAAGGAAACAGACAGCAAACCATGTCCACCAATAAACACTCCATCATTTAAGGGAAGTCCCTCAAGAGTTACTGCCTCCAGTATTGGTGTAACCCTAACCACAGCCTGTGGTCCAGAAATTGCCAATCAATCATGTATACATTACAGGGAAAATTGGGTTAGCATGTCTTCATACGGCAGCTTCAATGATGCTCTGTTCAACCAGGGCACAAGACACCCTCCGCCCAGTGCGGTCTACTGGTGCGCTGTGCGTAGGTTTCTGCTGCACGATTTTGCTATGATGTATAGGCAATGAGCCTCATGTGGCCCTTCCTAATCTGAAAATGAGCCAAGAGAAAGAACGTGCTCAGAAGTGTTGAAAGAAAGGCCCATTCTCTGCCCAGGGAACTGCATCTAATACAGGAAATGAACGCAAGTTTGCTGTAAGCTGTCAGCTTCGGAATCAGCTGCTGGACTCAGAAGCTTTCACCCTCCCCCCACCCTGTCCCAAAACCTCAGCCCCATAAGCCAATCGGAAAGTTCTGCAAAAACGTGTTTTCTCCTTCTTCTCCCGTGTTCTCTCAAAGCTGTGTAAATCTAACTTGAATGCTAAGCAGCTTTATTTTAACAAGTGTGAGTTATCAGAGTTCGCATATCAAATTAAACCCAATGAATTCTGGACTTGTTTTAAATTTCAAGCCAGAGGCCCTAACTCCCTGCATTTCCCTTGGCAGCTGGCCAGACTTAGTAATAAAGTGCTAAGCAGAAGACAGGAAATACTAGAGAAGTCGGACAATGTTATGACAATGTTTATAACTTTTACAGTCAGGCCTGGGTGCACATCTGCACAGTATCAGGGGCTGCTTAGAGCCGCAGAGAGGAAACCTTTCCTTAGCTGCCAGCCTCTTGCTCCAGCCAGATGTTATCATTTTACTGGTATCTTTTCACCAAACAGAAAGAAAAAAAAAGTATATATATATACATTTCTGAGGAGGAAATGGGGGAGGGATTGTCTCTCTTGGAAGAAATGATATGTCAAATTAATCCTGTACCATAATTGATTTATTCAGAAAGATCTAAGACAGTCTGCAGACCATGGGATCTCTCCCTTTGATGTGATAACGTTCAAACTGCATTTGTGTGTGTGTGTGTACGTGTGTGTGTGTGTGTCTGTGTGTGTGTGTGTGGTGTGGGGAAAGTTTTGTTTGTTAGCATAGACCGAAATATAAAGAAACGCCCACATACCACAACTAATGCTCGGATAAGAGCAGATGCCTGTCAAGTCAACCAGTCACCTGACGGCTCTGATACCAGTGAGATTGTTGGTATTTCCTATGGAACATGGGAGCTTATCGTTTTAGCTAAAATTGAGGAAACCGATCTCTCTTTTACCTGAATCCTTTTAAGAGCCTGCCATATAAAATGTGGAATCACCACTAACAACCCTCCCTGATCTATCACTATGGAAACTGATGTTTAACAAGCTTAGGCTAACACAAAATCAAACACAAATCAAACAAAATCTGTGATTTTGTGTCGCATCCATGTCCTAAATTGAATATGTCACATAAGTCTAGTGCTAACTGCCAAAACACACACTCTCCTCTCTCTCTCTCTCTCTCTCTCTCTCTCTCTCTCTCTCTCTCTCTCTTTCTCTCTCTCTCTCTCTCACGCACACACACACACACACACACACACACACACACACAATCATGAACTGTCTTCACGATTCTAACTTATTTTCACTTTTTCTGAACGTGTGCATCTGCATGTGTATGTAAAAAGGAATATGTTTGTGTTTGTGTGAAAGAGCAGATATTTTAATATATGTTCTATGCCTGCCTTCTGGGAAAACCTATCCTAAGTCTTAGATAAAAAAGAAAAAGAAAAATGAAAGCCCATTAAAATGTGAATCACACTGTGAGCTCATCACCTTAGGAAACTCACATTTAGAGACACAGCCAGATGAAAGTGGTTTTCAAAACAACTGTCAAAGGTCACATATCTTCTGTAATGGGAATGACAAAACCTGAGAACTTCTAAAGTACCCAAACTGTAAAGGGGTCCTGTTTTGTAAGAATTTGATAAGATAATGAACTATGATCACAAGGGTCATTTTGATCTGGGAACAGATATTTGGTATGAGCAGAGTTGGAACATTTGATACCTTTGGTTGAAAATCTTTTACTTGTTTTATTCAACATAACAATGCTATTGATTATTTGGCAACTTCACATGCAAGGGAGTCGAGTTTGGCTGAAACAAGCCACTCCATCCATCCTTTTCAGGGATTGTCAGACCTCCGTTTGTTCCTCTCGGTCTGGCTATTTTTGAAAAATAAATGCTTCTGTTATTCCTAAGCAATTTCCTTGACAATTCTCAGGAAACTCAACGCTATGGAGGAACACATAGCTCTTTATTTTGGATGGATACATGTTCTTGCTCTGTGGCTTAAGCCCTGCTTCACTCTGTAGCCTAGGCTGGCCTCAAAATGCAATCTTCATGCTCTATAAGTTCTAAGGCTACGGGCAGGTACAGCCCGGCTCAGCTTGTTCACCAAGTCTTAAAAGCCTCCACGCCCAAGAACTTAGGAACAACTCCTGAACTCTGATTCGAGCTATAGGTGCATCATGCACCGTGTCTTGCCGGAGCTTGTCAGCATCTGCCACACTGGCTACTCAATATTTTGAATATCACCCTGGCTACAGGCATTCAAATCTGCTGGCCTAAGAAAATTCAAATAACTTCCTAGCAACGTTTTAAATTGTTTCAATTATGGTGCTATGCTTTTAATGGTGTCTTTTGAGATTTCCAGGTTTTGAGAATTTATGAAAAATTAGTTCCTCTTTGTATAAGTTGTTTTGATATATTAATTTCAACTACCATTTCTTTCAGTGGATTCACACCACAGTAATGATTCTTTAATACTCCCCTCAGAGCCAAAGGCAGTGACAGCCAATAATCTCATTTATGTCCTCAATAATAATACCACTACCACTCATTTTGATGGACTGACTCATTGGTGAATCGGATGAAATACTTCCCATGAATTCTATTGGCTGGGGGCAGTGTTAGACTCTTCATGTAGTGGTGCAAAATAATCTTTATTAAAACATTCAGAATTATTGGAACTCCTAAATACTGAAGGAAAAAGGAGAAAGGGGAAAGAGAGAAGGAGGGAAAGAGAGACAGAGAGATGGAGGAGGAGCAAGAGGAAAGAACAACAATAGTAAGAAAAGGAATGAAAGAAAGAAGGAAGAAGGAAAAAACAAAGAAGGAAGGAAGAAGGAAGGAAGGAAGGAAGGAAGGAAGGAAAGATGGAAGGAAGGAAAAAAGAAGGAAGGAAGGATGGAAGGAAATAAAAAAGAAGGAAGAAAGGATGGAAGGAAGGAAGGAAGAAGGAAGGAAGGAAAGATAGAATGAAGGAAGAAAGAAAGAAGGAAGGAAGGAAGGAAGGAGGAAAGAAGAATGGAAGGAATGAAGGAAGAAGGAAGGAAGGAAAGATAGAAGGAAGGAAGAAAGAAGGAAGGGAGGAAGGAAGAAGGAAGGAAGGAATTATGGAAGGAAGGAAGGAAGGAAGGAAGGAAGGAAGAAAGAAGGAAAAAAGGAAAAAGCATGGTCTCACTATGTAAGCCTGGCTGGCCTTAAGCTCACTGCATAGACCAAACTGGCCTTGAACTCACAGAGAATGGAGTGTTCCGTTCAGAGGAAGCTCCCATTACTCCTGGCTTAGCAAATCCTTTTAAAGTAGTGGGCTCCATATCAAAGGACATTAAAATGTCCTGCATTTGTCAAGATCTGGCAGTGCCTCTCCGGAGACAGCTAAATCAGGCTACCAACCAGAGCTCCCAGGAACAAAACCACCATCTAGAGAGAGACGCATGGCTCCAGCCACACATAGACCAGAGGATGGCCTTGTTGGTCATCAATGGGATGAGAAGCCCTTGGGAAGGCAGGAGAATGTGGGTGGGTAGGGGAACACCCTCATAGAAGTAGGCAGAGGGGGATGGGATTGGGGTTTATGAAGAGGAAACAGGGAAAGGGGATAGCATTTGAAATATAAATAAAGTATATACAATTTTAAAAAGGAGGAAAATGTCTTATATGCCACACAGTAGGAAAATATGTAAAATACATCATTTTAAACTTTTATTTATCACCTCAAGTGCAGAAACTTTAAAGTTTATTATACTGTACAGTATTAATATACCTAGCAGGCTGGCCTTTGGAGCTGAGAGTCATGTGGTCTCTGTGAACCTTAGACTTTCAGAGCTCTGTGGCTTCTGTTTTTCTTTTAAATTCTTTCATTACACTTTATTTATTATTTTTAATTCATCCGATTTGAGTGTGTGTGGGGGTATACATGCCCTCCATGGCTTCTACATGGATGTCAGAGGACTGCCTTTGCTGTCATTTTTCTTTCTCTAGCATGTAGGTCCCAGTAATCAAATTCAGCTCACTAGCCATGGCTGTCTTTATAAAAATTAAACATGGCCACTTCTCCAATTCTTTTGTGTTTGGTACTCTAAAATGATGTAGGAATTCAATCTATTGGTGTACCCTTAGACTACAAAAAGGGGGCCTTATTTCCACCTACTGGAAATACATTCAGTGGGTTCCAAAAGCGAAAAGGAATCAAATCACCGTAAGGTCTCAGGCAACAGCATTGTCTACGTCAGGGCTCGATTCCACACAGATTGTCTAATTCACATCTATAAGGCCCTTTATCCACATTGTCTGCCATGTTGTCAGCATGAGGTAGTTCATGGTTTTAAGATGTGAAGTTTAGCATGTGATTCAACAATGGAAAACACAATATATGAGCATGAGCAAATTTCTAGTTTATCTGTGTTCTTTTTAGATATTGCTACTTATCTGTGCTAGTTAAAATATCACATGGCTAACGTGAGGTTTACAGGTGAGAATAATTGAAACTCCTATTTTGGTCTGGTATGAGACATCTCAGCGCTCCAATGAACCACGCAAACAGTAGAGTTTTGTAGACTTAAAGAACAATACCATGAAGTCATCTAGAAACTTATTTGGGCCATATGAATTAACTTCTTGATTTTGATATAAAGCTAAAATACTATATAATACACATAGCAAGAGACCATGCCATCTCTAAACCTGAATCTTTATGTTTTCTCCAAAGACATAATTCTTTTTATGGCTTCTCTCCAAAATAAGAAATATTTTTCTTATATAGACCATAAAGAGCAGAAGTAGATTTTTTTATAAATAATTTTAAAATTTCAAGACTAAAAATATGGCAATCTATAGTAAACTTTGGTCATGTACATAATCGATCCCTGTGGATTTGAATTTTTCTAGTTCTCTCTTTTCTAAGATTTAAAATGTCAGCCTATGAATTTCTTGACAATTTAAAGTCTCGTTCTGATGAAGAACTTGAAGTACATTCTAAACCCAATTGGTCGATCAACTATTAACCCTTTGAAGCTATCTTTTCCATACTAGAGTTTATCTGAAAAAAATTAACTAAAAAATAGTAGAGGGCTAGAGATTAGTGAAAATGTTCTAGAAACGGGGTGGCTTTTACATCTTATCTAAAGTATTTAATCTGGTTAAGTCATCTTAATGTTTGCCCAGTGAAAATAATTATCCAGAATATTTCTCGGTGTTTTTAGGTATAAGTAATTAGGAAAGATCTAAGGGGTCAATAATAGTAAGGAAAGATGTCTGCCGGAATGAAGGCAGATGTCTAAAAAAGAAAGCGTTTTGTTCAGGCTGATTAGGTAATGTTGGGTATGTTTGGTTTTCCACAGGTGAATGGATGAATAAATTATTGTATGCATATCATAGATTTCTTCAGCTTTTAAAGGGGAAAGTAATTCCCTTTCATCCAACAACACAGATAGTCCCGGAGACCGTGTTGTAAAATGACATACATGATTGACGGCTGTTGATATTTTTTCGTGCATTCCAATTTATTTCCTATTTTGTGTGCGCTTTTATGTTCACACACGCCACCCTGAAGGTCAGAGGAGAACTTCAGGGGATGGGTTCACCCCTTTCCTCATAATGGATCCCAGGAGTCAAACTCAAATTGTCATGCTTGGCAGGAAGTCCATTTCTGGCTGAGTCATTTCTGCCAGCTCTGGTACTGATGCTCAAAACGAGGTCAGCAGTCACCGAATTCAAGTTGGAGATTTTTGTCTGTGTGTAGGACATGTGGATCGGCTGTTATGTGTGGAAGAAGGGAAGAAGTAAAAATCAAAGTCCCTTGGGAAAGTCCTAGAAGATGAGTAGGCAGAAGCAATGAGGTGGCTGAAAGGAGGGGCTGAGCGGAAGGGGGATTTGGCAGGATATTAATTCATATGACTCTGAAGTTCCTCTTCAAGCCTGATATGCAGTGACTTTGTGTGAGGAAACTGAAGGGCTAGTCAAAGCTGAGATTCCCTCGGGACATAGATATCTGGTAGATAAAAGAGTGACTCACAGGAGGCTGTGTTCTTAGATTGTTTACAGTGTGCCTGAAATAGAAGCTCTGTTGCTCTGCTCAGAAAAAAAAATGCTTTGGAATTGGTGTAGGACTGATTTGGGTTGGGATCTCTCTTTCAGAGCTTCTAACTTGAAGGGGGTGCTGTTGGTGTGACACTCTTCATGAGCAGAAATATGTTTCCTGTCACTAATGATTTGATGGCATGAGATAAATTAATAGGTAACTCAGCCTAGAGCAGGTTTGGTATTGTACAGTTTGTATAGCTCTGGGATGATGTGTGGGTCGCGCTGCTACCCCAATAGTGTCAGCAGCAATGAGTTTTAGTGCACACTCTTTGATTGAAATATAACAGCTAAAATAGAAAAATCTAGATGTGCCCAGGAGTGAAGGGATGCCTAACTTTCTGAGCTCCTACACACGTAGCATGGCGCCCACTACATCAAACCACTCTAGAACAGAAAACTTAGAAAGACGCAAATGGACCGAGCATTGCGGGGATCTAAGCTGTGGCCCCTGATTCCAGTCACTCTGTGGAGCAAAAAAAATGGCAGGTTCTTATCTCTGTCTGGCTTTCATCAAGAACACAGAACTGGTCATACTTGTCACAACTAGTTTTTGCTTAGTTAGATAGATCCAAGTTAATACTCTCTGGAACTCCTTGGAAATTTTGACACTAACTTCTCTACAGCTCCTTGTTCTTTTTGACCCAAAATTGATACTTACTTTCTATTTCTACATTTACTACTGTAAGTATCTTCTTATGTATTTATTTTATTTTTGGCTACAAACCTCTAAGATTCTTGAATTAGCACATGCATGTACATGAATATAGTGCCTCTTACGCATTTTTACAACACCCTCAATGATGACCTAACGAAAAATGAAAGGCTGGGTCTATCTTGGCATGTAGAGGGAAATGGTAATTCTCTCAACCACCACATTTTTAATATTTGAAAAAAAATATGTAAGTAAGAAAAACATACATTCAACAAAGCAAAGCCTATGCATCAGGTAACAGAGTCCAAACTGTAGCAAAGTTAGTTTAAAAGAACAGTACTGTATCCGTAGCCTGACATGGCGAAACATGACTGCTAATCCCATCACTGAGACTGAGAGGCAGAAGGATGAGCTAAGCAGCAGCTTGAGGAAAACAGTGAGACTCTGTCTTTAAAAGCAAGCTTGGGCTGGAGAGGAGGTTCAGCCTTTAAGAGCACTGCCCATTCCTGTAGAAAGCAGAAGCTTGATTTTGGCACCCATGTGTGGCACCTCACAAATTCCTCCAGAGGATTCAGTGCCCTTTTCTGGCCTCTGAGGGCACCGATATCACATGAACAGATAGTAGAAACACACACATAAAGCAACAACAATGAAAAGAAAAATCAACACACAAGGCATTGTATTGTGTAGTTTCCAAACTCCCGATCTGTGGCATTCGGTGGATAGTTCTCAGGTAATAGAAATTTTGAATCTGTCTTTAAATATAGAAGGCCACCGTAGAAGGAAAGAATTCTTACCATATACTGAGTTCAGGGACTCACAGTGGGAGGTGAGAAACTTAGGCCCTAGAAAGACCATGAGAGCAGAATCTGAGAGAACTTCTAAATGGAAGAATCAGTTGTTCAGTGGTGTTTAGTTATGCAGATTTCTCACTAAGTTTATTATAGTTATGTGATGGAATTCTGTGTGTCACTGTGATTTGTCCCCATATGCAGACAAGGTTAGACTGAGAACAGTAGCCATATGCCACTAAGGCTAGAACCTTCACAACAATGACTCTTACAAATCAGTCACATCTCTGTGGTGTTTGAAAACTCCATGAAAACTTACTAAAAGAGTGACCAGACACACAGATATACTTTAATATGATATAGACATAGACATAAAATGTAAAATCATGTGCATAATGGATATGTAAAAATTAACCTCATTAATACCAAAATTTTCTTGTTGAGGAAAATATTTGCCTCCCACTGATCATTGGGTTATATTTTTAGGTTTGGCATTAAATTACTGGGCAGCTACTGAATAAGCACTTGATTCTCTTATTTACCCATATCCCTTATATATCCAGTGACCCACATACTGCCAGACGAGACGTTGCCGTTCAATAAGTAGTTGCTAAATAAACAAAATGCCTGGCAGTTAAGAGTGCTGATATTCGGGCTGGAGAGATGGCTCAGTGGTTAAGAGCACGGAATGCTCTTCCAGAGGTCCTGAGTTCGATTCCTAGCAGCTACATGGTGGCTAAAACCATCTGTAATGGGATCCGATGACCTTTTCTGGTGTGGCTGAGGACAGCCACAGTGAGCTCACACACATTAAATGAGTAGATAAATCTTTTTTTTAAAAAGCACTGATGTTCAGTCAAATGCGGCAGAATTTACAATGGGATTGTAGATTATAAAATATTTCTATATGTACAATAAAATGTACATAGTTAATTCAGTACATAAATAACACACCCACACCCACAACCTCAATGAGAAGCCCACATTTCAGATTAACATTATTACCTGGAAACTAAGTTAATATTTCTTGTTAATTTAAACAAAAATGGTGGGACATATCAGTAAACCTAACTCTTGAGAGGTAGAAGAATAAAACCTATGGCAATATAGAGGTGAACACAGCCTGTATAGAACTCCAGGCTAGGCAGAGATACATAGTGAGATCTAGTCTCAAAACACCCATGTACACAGACACTCATACATACATGTGTGAGTACACACACACACATATGCCTACATGCACACACACATATATAGGCACATACATATCACATAGAACTTCATAGATAAAAAAAATCTCTGAGTAATAGATGAATATTTTAGTTTCATTTTCACATATTGAACATATCACTAATTAAATTTACTGTATGTAGATAAGTATCCTAGAGTTTTGATATTCCGGCAGTCACACTTGTGCATGAGAAACATCAAATCTGTCCCTCAGATGATTTACTTACTTGGATGTCTTTCTTTCTTTTTCTACTACAGTTGCAATTTACAAGTGTCTTGATTTTTAACCAAGACCATAATAGTCAGTTTTTTCAAACCCCAACTTGCTTTTAGTCAAAGGAAGACCAAAGAAGCAGTAAGGACAATTAACCCCTTCCTGATGGCATTCTTCGTAAGCCACTAATTTAACCCACAGCCAACTCTTTCTACACATCTGCTGCTGTGTAAACCTTGTGTTTTCACATAAGAATACAAACATAAATGCGTTCATCTAACGTTGGTACCCAGTAATATCACATATAAGAGAGCAAAAAATTTAATATGGCCAAAAATTATAGCCATTTGTGGATACTTATGTGTCACCCCAATAGTGCAGTGACCAATAGCTTTGCTTAAGAGCTTCGAGGAAGGTTTCACAATCTCAGAGACAGAAGTACAAGGATCGTGCAAACAGAATCAAGGTGATAGTTCCCCCCCCCCTTTGTGTTTATTACAAGGAAATGCCTGAAATAACATGTAAACATAATCATATGACAAGAAGCACATGTTAAAAACTCTATTAAGCTGAGTTTATATACATATAAAATGCTTTAATATATAAAGGCTAGTCAGAAGATAGACAATATGTCTGTATATAGGTAGGTTATCTACATATAAGACATAAAGAAGACTATGTATGCAGGAAGACAAACATGCTAATAAAGAAAATAGATGATTGCCCATTTGCTATACTACTAGCAATCAATTGTGTAGATTATAATTGTTTGTTTATAGGCTCTCCTTCCTCTAAAGACTGGTCGAACTGTTTTTTCATGTATGTGTCCAAGCAAGAACCGACTTTCCGTCCCCATGGTCGGCACCCTGTAAAGGTTCTGGGACCTGGAGAACCTAGACCAGCTATTGTTTTATGGCATCCTTCATCTCAATTAATGTTTGGATGCTTCAGACAATTCACCTTTGCTATTCTGCACAGGGCCAAGTACTCTGCAACTTGCCTCCGAGTGTCATTATGAGCCTTTGGCTTACACTCGCCTCATACCAGAGTCCTTTCCGTCTGCAGTGAAGACCACTTGCCCATTTCCTATTCTTCAACTCAACATCTTGAAGAACACTAAATACTGCTGTAATTCTTATAGATCGTGATGTGTTTTGTTTCCTCTGAATCAGGTAAATTGGGAACTATTTTGAATGTCAAATAGCAAAAATAATAAGTATAATTAAAACAAATAACACAAATAAAACAGAGCACATCAAACTAGTGACTAAACCAGACGCTCCCTGATTGACACTTCATAATACCACCCTCCCCCTCTTTCCAAAAAGCGATGATTATCCCAAACTTGATCTGTGTGTTTGTTTCTCCAAAAGAACAAAATTTTATGGCCACAAGTAAATGATTTGCATAATGTGTTTATACGAGGAATATCATCTCCCATTCTTAACAATGTCATGGTAATAAAAGCTCCATTGAAAGACATTTCCCAAGCTATTCCTGTACTCAGAGAGGATGAAGAGATTATTTTCAGACTTTGGGTACTGAAAGAGAGAAATCACTGGGAGCAGTTATCATTCATTCAAACCACTCTTTACCAGCAGAGTAAGAATTCATAGTCTAGAAACAGATAGTCTAATGCAATAGTTTCGAAGTAGGGCTCAGCGTTTTGAGACCTTAGGACATTAGATAACATGGGCCATAAATCAACTCTTCTTTCTCACCTACAAGGAAAGAGGACAAGAAAATCTTAACTCTGTCAGACCCTCGCAGTTGAAGTCCATTCATTTCTGTATGCTACTTGTAAGACTATATTGCACAGAGCGCGTACTCAGCCGATGGTTCTGTTTATTAATGTCTAGACCCACAGACAATATTTTATAAAAGGCAGGGTTCGTTTGTCACCTCTAACAACTGTTCAGTTACATGTAAAGATCTTAAGAAGGAAGCAAATGCTACAACTTCTGCTACAAATGCTCCACTGTTTCTCAGCACTTGCCCAGAATCTTGCTGTCATCAAAGAACTGAGACAATCTGTCTGGTAGAATTTGTTTATATATTTGATGCCTTCCTGAGCATCTAACAACTTTCTATTGGTATTTTAAAGTTGGAAATGCAATAGGGTGGCTCCAGAGAACTGCGAAAGCCACACTAGACTCATCTTGGCAGCAAAGTTTGACCAATAGCTTTGATCAAGTACCTTTTTGTTTTTCAACTCTGACATTCAACTTTCTTACTTAATAACTAAGGGCATCGACACTCGCCTTTCCCTCATCCTGTTGCTGTGAGAGGGAATAAAAATATTGCTTTAACAGAACTGCACAAGCTGAAGTAGCGTCCGAATACAAATACGTTCAATATTATAGCACTCAGGCGCCTGCGCAGACGTGCTCTAATAAGGCATGAATCATGGAAGCCTTGACCCGCCAGTTCAGATAGCGGAGCATTAAACAGCCACCTTTTTCCTTATGTGAACCGTATACTGGCCACTAAGAGCAGAAGCTGAGTGGAAACATTGCATTTACTTTGACAGATGTGGGAAAGAAGACACAAAGTGTTCCTTCTTTTCTGAATATTTTAACTCTCTTCAGAGGAGCTATGAGTGAGACAGAGTGTCATAAATTCTCCGTGTAAATTCCTAGACACAACAGTGACAGGACCCACGTAAATATTTCTAACCTTGCAGGTCAGAGCACGGGAACTCATGGGGTGATGTGAGAAGAGTTTGGCCAGCTGCTGACCACACTCGGTGCATGAAATCAAATGTCCATCTCCTGGAAGATCAGCATGAGACCCCCCCCCCCTTTTTTTAGAAGAACTAATTGATAAAACGTGTCACAGATTTCAGGGTCTCATTTTTCCAAAAACATGCAATACACTAACTCAATAAAAGACAATCCCCCCGACTGAATATTCTGTTCCAATAGTCCATATATGAGTGACTGTACCTTCCCTTAGGACGTACACCGTGTCCTCAATAGCGTATAGAGTACAGATTTTCATTTTTATACTAAACCTATGAGATACAGAACAGTTTTAACACTAATGCCAATTACACTTCTCCTGCTTACATTACTAGTTTATTAATTAGTGCTCAGTGTGTCTTGCTCTGGAGTGCACTCAGTACGGAGATGGTCTGCACATACTCTATGCTTCTGATTCTACAAGGTTAGTGACAGCAACTGCTAGTTGTGAAAACCAAACACACATACAGCTTCCCGTGTCTGTTTCTGTTCTCCCAGTTGTGGAACTGCAATCATTTCTAGCTGGCGTGACAGTAAAGTCTAGAAGCAGTTAGTGGGTTTCCCTGTTTACAGGTGAACTTCTTGGTTTTCGATCCGCCAATCATGTTGCTAACTCTAGAAATTAGCGGTCTTGTTTATCAGTGCTGACTTCACAGAATGGTAGGCTCTTCAAGTCTTCTCCAGTCAGCTTGTTACTGATTATTTTTTTGGTAGAATTCATTAGAAAAAAAAATCTCAAAGTGACGGTAATGGGTCCAAATCGCACTCGAAGTATAAATTCCCCTCAAGCACTTGAAAACCCGTGTCAACCTTGATTGAGGGATTCTTCATCTCCGCTTATCTCATGCGAGCACGGAACCCTAAGCCTCTCTATATAATGTAAGAGGTTAAGTTTGAGATTCTTACAATGCAAATGCCACATCCACTTCCAGAAGGCAATGCGCAACAGTATGTGACAATTGAGAATAAAATGTTGAGACATGTTTTCCTTTTGTTTCTCTTTACTCGTTTCTGTAATACAACACTGGTTACTGGAAAATGCCTTACAGCTTTATTCAAAACACATGTTCAAAGATTTGAATGAGAGAAAAAAAAAAAAAATTTGACTCGCTCTGGAACATCTAACCGATATATCATCGGTGCACTTTAATTTTTTTCTTACTGTCAAGAGCACTTTTATGTCTTGAAGATTTATTTAAACTAGTTTATTATATAATGAAGCTTGTCAGATCATAAGGACAAAGCCAAACAAGATGTGCTATATCAAAGTATAACATTAAACATATAGATTTAAGTATACGTATCAAGTACAAGGTAATCAAGTGAACTTTAATCGGAAAATGCAAAGGGTTCAGATTATTAAAGCCACATCTGTCCTTTGAAGCACAATTTCAACTGTTTATCAAAAAGCTATGTGTAATTATTCCCTCCCACCCAAGCCTTTGTAACAACAGCAAGCTTTCCATAATAACGTTCCAATTCCACTACAGAGCTGAGATTTTTAAATACTGAACCACTGAAGAATATAGGAAGACTAATGGAAATTTAAATATTTTTACAACGCATCATGTTATAATTGCTATGTTTTGTTGGTAAATCAGGATAGTATTTCAAAAGGCCTTTTTTTCCCCCCAAGAGTATAAAGAAAAATTCTAAATGCCTTTGAAAATCAATTCAGCGCAGTCTGAGAATTAAAAACGTGTGCTTAAGCACAATATTAAAGCATTTTTAAAATGAAGTTTCGGAATACATCTGGGACACTCTGGTTTCGACCACAGAGTCCATGACCAGGAACACGTTAGCTAGTGCATAGTAATCACGAAGCTCTTGGGATTAAGGGCAGAGATTTGAGTTTTAACGATTGGAAATTTTCAAAGGTCAAGTTTGTATAAAACATAGGTCTCTTTGCCTCCTCTTATGACCTTTGAATTTGCATACAAGCGTGGCACAAGCGTGGCCTTACATGTTCAGTGCTTATGTGTGTTTGGGTGTTCATGTATGAATGTGGTCTTCTCCGTGGAAGCCATAGAGAAACCACTGGTGACTTCCTCATCAATGTCTAGCTTATTTCTTGCCACAGTGTAGATTTCATCTGTAGATTCCCAATTACATTAGCCAGTGAGCCAAAGATTGCTCCATCCTCACCTTCCCAGCCCTGGGACAAAAAGCAGGAACTATCATGCCCGATGGTTTCACCTGGGTACTGGAATTAAAATGAGTCCCCATTTTAATTTTGTGACAAATATTTAGCAGTGAACCATGTCCCCAGTACATCTTATACATATCCATTTTTTTGTTCTCTATCAGAAAAGATGTTTAGATGATCCTGGGCAATATCAGGCCTGGGTACCTAAGAATAAAACGGTGTGCTGCATTAGAAGACATACTTAATTTCTGTGCAAGAATATAATATTTTACGTTACCTATAATAACTGAATATGGCATAGAAGCTTTAGGCTATAATTAATAAGAATCTACTCAAGATGAGAACCCATTTAATCTGAAATTATAATTTTTCATATCTCCTATAGTTTCATTATAAAACAGCAGTAATTTCTATATGAATTAATTGGACTCTGATCCCCATAGTAAACCTTAATACTTAAAATACGAACTTTAAGCCTTCTCAGAGTGGAAAAGCAGATTGTAAGGAAAAGTAAAGACCCATATCTGTGACCTTCAATTATGAAGGATTACTACCAAAAAAATCGCTATCTTCCCAGAGGTAAACATTGTATTACGTATGTAAAATTCAACACAGAATTCATGAACTACCCATTATTTTCTCAATATTCAGCATTATTATAACCTATACATATATTTTCAGGAACTAACATGGATCAGGTGAAACTAGGCTTCTAAGAGAATTTCTATCTGAAGCATGGTAGTATTTAGCAAGTATGGGTAATGCCCTCAGCTCAACGCCAAGAAAGCCAAAAGAAAAGTTTAAGGTGGAGTTGAAAAACAACTTGTTCTCCTGAGGAGTATACTCTTTTCTCCACGATTTCATGTGTAAAAACAAATACTAAACAACAGTACCCATTTTAATACATTTTCAAAACTGGTGTCTTTAGACTTGCCAACTCAACCGCATTATAAAATACTTATAGCCTATTCGAAAAGGAAGCTGTAGACGAAGAAAATGAGGACAAGTGTTTTGCTGCCTTTCCCGAAACAAGTGGGAAATCTGAAATAGTTCTGACGCCTTACTGAAGGCTCCTTGGCAATATCAAGAAAGGGTTCAGACGAAACACCACGGAGCTTCAGCCGGAAGAACAATCCGTGTCCAGAGAACTCTGTCCTCAGGACATATCTGAAATCAGCAAACCCCCCAAGACCTAAGCTTGTGGACCTAGAGCAGTGCCCACTAGTGCGGGCACATAAGAAGGGGCAGCATGAACATGAAGGGGCCAGCGAGCCGAAGGCATCCACAGACATCCTGGCGATTACAGCGTTTCCCATTTCACTCCATCTGAAATACCCGGAGGCACTCTTTGCAAATTCCAAAAATACAGCAATAAACTTCAATTGATCAACTTTCATAATATTTTGACAGATTCCTCCAACTTTAATTTCCTTTTGTAATGTTAGTGTGATTAGTATTGGGTTACATGGCATGGGTTTGCCATAAAACGTTAATCTCCGGAGAACTGCTCCAAAGTATGTACTACTTTAATAGACCTCCCCTTAGAATTAAATAAAATCATTGACTCACTGTAATTGTATCCTCTAATGGCTAGCTAGGTCCCACATAGACCTGCATTGGAAGTCAGGTTTGAATATTTTGAAGAAATTGTAAATGGTATTCCCATAACAGGTTTGAATTTCTCAACCAGTTTCATATTTGGAAAGGAAACAACCAGAACTGATTATCTTAAAACTTGGGGAAGTTACAAAGATGAAAAAAAGAAATCTAGTACAAATACAAAGTCACGTGATAATATTATGTAGAGAAGTCTTCTTTGCCTTTTTTTTTTTTTTTTTTTTTTTTTTACTTAAAAACTCCTGCCCACAGAAGGCAAATTTGGGAGGAAAAAAAAATAATCAAAAAGAACCGTCTTCAAGACAAAGCTTGTTCTAGGACCTTGAACTTGTTAATGGAGAAAGCACTTTAGAGGTAGAGAATTCTTCATTGTTACTGCTTAAGTGTCAATATCTCCATGACTTTTACCCCAAATCGAATTCAATTGTTCTGAAGTGTTTTGTGCAACTATTCCTGTTAGGCTCTCGTACATTGTACCATATTATATCTTAGTGTCTCAGAGCCACAGCAGTGAATAAGAGATCGGGAGAGAATAGGTCAGAGAAAGCATGACACTGGGAATGAAGTCAGCAGATAGAAAGAGGAAAGGCAGAGCATAAGTGTGTGCAGATTATGAAGTCACTGAGAGAGATGATATCTTTAAACATGATTTCTGTATGTTTTATATTCTTCCTATGTGTTCTATATATTACTTCTATGGAAAATAATAAACAGCCTTTTAAGGATAAGAAATTCATCTCAGACACTAAATTCCTTAATGTTCTCCTGTCACGTGCTCTCTCCCTCCCTCATCTCCTAGCGACACGAGAAAAGTTGCCTATTATCTAAGTCCAGAGCTCTAGTGATCACTTCTTCAGCTGTCTGATCACCTACCTATGAGATTCTTTGTTTGCAGGCAAGAAAATCCATCCCCTCAGCCTCCAGTCTAGCCTTGGGTACCACAGTGATGAACGTTAATCGTGAGGATGCTTGCAGCACTGTTCTCCAGAGCTGGCATAGGCTGGGGCTTCCAGCTCTATGGAAATTCCCCACAAAGAGCACTATTCCTTGTTGTCCTGTATTCGTGGGTCAAAAATGACACAGGATGGCACGGTTCTTGTTGTGGAGTTGAAATTTCCAAAATAATAATAGGACAGACATTATTGTAACCGTGATTGACCAAGAGCCCTGAACAGACACCCTGTATTTTGATTCATGTTTCTGAATACTAAACTTCCAATTATGTTCAAAGGATCAGATGCCCTGCAGTTTATTTCTGACAAATCATCCGTTTTATTGTTTTTGACATAGTTACTGACTCTGCTTAATTAAAAAGTTTATTTATGTAAATGGGGCATTTGCTTAATCTGATCCAGGGTTTTAGGAGGGAGAAATACTTTGGGAATCAAAACAATTCCCTTTGAATATATGAAGAAATGAAAAATAACTACCAGAATTAAAGGGAGTCATGATGAAGTAATGGCGGGTGGAAAACTGGCCATTTTCCAAACTCTTGGAAAGTCATTTAAGTGTGTGGTTACTCTATCTGAGTAGGACACAGTATCTTAAGGACAGTTAAACCCTAAGCTAAGGAAAATCTAAGGCTCTCTGAAAAAGTTTTATAATCTCAGTAGCAAAAACCCTGAGGAGCAAAATAAGAGCATTAATGTTAGCAGACCACTGTATCTGTAGGCTAAATGAACATCACATTACAGGGATGACGATGCCTATTGCCTACCAGACAGGTCCATATGCACTGCGCAGACACTGGAGAGCAAAGACTCATAGTAACAGGGCAATCTTCTACTTAATTAAAATGTATCAGACTTCCAAAAATACACATGCACACACTAAGCCCAACAAAAGTCACAATTCCCAACAACAGACAGTGTGACATATAGCCCCAGGTCCTTCCTTACAGGCATTTAAGAGGCTCCTTGTTCTGCAGAATGCTCAGGGCTGAGAGCAGGGACACAGGTTTTGAGGATTAAGCATTAACCAGAGCTGCAGCAGCTGGTGGGAAGGAGGCAGTGTTTGATAGTGGCTCTAGTGAATTTGCTAATTGAGACGCAATGTTTTCCTACTTATGGTTCCATCCATATGTCCTAATTGAATAGAGCCCAAATCATATTGTCATTTCTAAACCAAAGGTCACTAAAGGTTGACACTCGTTTACTTTCAAACCAACCTCCAAAACACAAAATACTATGCATTTGTTAGACTTCTAGCTCGATTCTTTTGAAAGCCTTTGGAAGTATAACTCTCTCAGTTGGTCATGAAAGGCTTAACACACACTGTTCCCAGACTCACCCTGCTCACCGCTGGTCTTTGATAGATCAACTATTTTTATGGTGGGACAAGAATGGTATGGGAAATAACCACCTCTTGATTCCATGGAATACTCTCAATAACCAAAATGAATCTTCATGTGCAGAACTTTGTAAGTCCTTATGTCTTGTATGCAGACATCGCTTCTCTTTAATTTTCGAACACTATTTTCCTCTTCTACTCTTTGTACTAAATTTAATATTCTTATCAATTCTCGGAGAATTTCATCTGGACCTGACAGCACAAGAACTCACAGCAGCTGTGGTTGTCTGCGTAAGTCAAACCTGTCAGCATTCTGGTGGGAAGCAAGGAAGCTTGAACAAGCCCCCATCCCTCAGTGAGTGGCTCCTGGCAGTTGAGTGCTCCTAGAGGACGGAAATCAGTTTCTTTAAGAGCAGAGCTACTGTGGTCCAGTGCTTGGCCTCATAGCTATGAGCACGTGAGCAGCACAGGCTCAACTTTCAAGACGACTAAAGTCATAAGTGGGTGACAGAGAGAAAGGTGGGAAGGGACAGGAGTTAGGAGGGTGGTCTACCAAGAGCTGGGCGGAGAGTGTGGGTGTCTGTGATCAAAGAGCACCTCTGATCTTAGAATAGAATGTTCTATGAATCATGGATCTCAAAGTACTCTCCCTTCAAGCTCACTGTCCTTTCCAGTCTTTGCCTAACATGTGCAGATTAGAACTCATCAAGTATAGAGTTTGAATGAGTCCATGCAAGAGTAGGTACCCACCAAATTTGACAAAGTAAAGTTTTGTATACTTAAACTTGTATTCTATTGGCTTAATTGTTTTAATGTATGCTTTTACAATATAAGAATATAGTTAATTGCTTGGCTTATAATTTTAAAGACAATTGGTGCATAGCTACAGTTTAAATAGTATTTATGAATATTACATATGTAATATGACAGAAAAAGTATTTGGTAATATTATCAGACTTTGGTTTAAAGAACTAAATCATGTTGCTATGTTTAGTTAATATAATTTTACAAAAGCTACCAAATTAAATTCTGTACTTTAACACTATGGTAAAATGAGAGACACTTTCTACTTTTTCCCTGATCAGTATATATCATTTAAAAAATAAATTGTATAAACAGTTGATAGTCACTTGCCAAATAAAAGTTAATGACTAACTTACTTGAAGCTCACTATACTATAAGACAGAAGAAAAAATAAATAAAAATTAGTCTGAAGAATCTGTTTCCTTCTATCTGGAATGCGGCTTCTGTATGTTAAGTATTCTTTGAGGTTAAGTTAATTGTCAACCTATTCTTTATCCTTTAATATGTATTTCTAGCTATGGATTCATAACTTTCATAGCAAGCAATGCTATTCATGAGAACTTCTCTTGTGGTAGTATTACCTAAAGATGAGGCCATGTGGAACTGCTCTCTACAAAATTAGAAGTCATAAGGACACTTATGTGGACATGAGGCAACTTCATCACGAGACACAACAATCGTTTTTGCCCAGTATATATCTAACTTTCCTTCATGTCCAAGAGTTTATACTGCTACCTTACTTACTTCTAGTTAGAATGGCTCTTGTGTTTGCTTCTCCCAATCCTGACAAGAGCAGTAAGGAAAGTCAGGGGGGGAATCTGAAGGCACCCTTCATTAAAACATTCACAATCATGGCTGACCTTTGACTCATGTTCACCAAATGGTTTATGCATGTTTCAGTCTCTGACATCTATAATCCTTAATTAGCATGCAACCAATAAAACAGCTCACTTCCGAAGGATATTAATTACCACTTTGTGGCTTCGATTCCTATTATCCTAGGTACACAGCAACAACCATAAACACTGTAATATTTTTTTCAGCCCAAAGGGCCAGTATATGTTACCCATGATTCATGTAAGTGACATTAATATTTAGGACATTGCCCTACATGAACTGAGCATTGTGACCATGTGGCCTAAAGCATCAAGTCACTGAAATAAACAAGGAAGTGACATTTCATGGTATGAGTGGGAAAACTAAATGTAAAAGAAAATTGAAGGCCTACAAAAACAAACAAACAAACAAACAAAAAAAAACCCTCTCTGCTTATAAGCACCACTGAGTCACTAAATGCAAAGGATATGGACTGTAGTGATATCTGTGAATAATACACAGAATAAAGAGACTTGTCCATTGAACTAGAGATTAGATTATTTGAATAGTTTATCATTCATGTAGACTGCTATAAATAATAGAATTTCCTTTAATACCTATTATCTATTATGGGCTCTGGATTACCAATGGCTAAATATAATATTTTGTCTAAAATAACCTTTGAATGTCCCAAAGAGTTACATAATTAAAGGTATCCCCCACCTCCAAACAGAGGGAAAGAAAATAATTCAATTGAAAGTCATGATATATTCAATTTCTTAAGAAATAATACATGAACATGATTTATAAATCCACTCAGAAGCAAACGTATCGTGCACTGTATTGATAAAGCTGTGAGTGCTGAGTGGACCATGGGTCTGTGGAACACTTGGATGGGTAGATAGAATTGATGGAGGGAGGAAGATTTTAGTGGAGAAGAGACCAAGAAACTACAGTAGCTCTGTGTGGCAAGACTTTGGCTACACTTTACTTCTTTTAAACTATAGTTGAAATTTATTTTTTCTTCTGTCATTAGAGAAAAGAGAAGACTCTTTACTCTCTTAAATTAGTAAAAAACTATTTGTGCTTTATCAGGGGAGGATGTACACACATACACACACACACACACACACACACACACAAACACACACACACAATGCTTTGGTTTAAACCCTTCATCTTCTACAGGCCAGGTAAACCTTCTACCGTATACCCCGTCAAAGACTAAATACTTCATTTTTTATTATTGTTTTTAAAAAAGCACAAAACCATGGTGGCCCACACCAAGTTCTTCAGTTGATAATTAAACAACCAAGAGAACCTTAAATGGCCTTTCATAAAGAAATTGGTGCATAAACTTAATGGTTTCTTTCAGAGCTAAGATATGGAAAAGAAAATACAATCACGCATATAGCAAGACTTGTTGAATTCTATGTCCATAAGCAGAGGGTAAGAAAAAGACTCAGGAGCAAAGCAATGTATAAGTGCTCTATAAAAGACGGACAGAACTAAGAGATTTTGTGAAATTTCGTCATGAAGCAAAAGTACCACACACTGGTTATAAACTCAGCAGCAGCCTGATGCTTCTAAGGCAGATGGAGGGAGATTTTGATATAAATATTTGATTATAAAAATTATGTAAATTTCTAATAATGAATGACTGTTACGCAAACCCATTCAAATTTCTCTTCCTCGTGAAACCTGCATGACTTGCTTTTATAGCTGCTTGGTGGAGCTTTAAAATTTTTCTTGGAATTTATTATAATTTCAAAAAATACAGAGGGCCGTCATGTTTTGTCAAGACTGGAAACAAAGCAGTTTAGGTTCAGTGATACATGGGATACTACAGACAGCCATTTTCTCTAACAGCAGTCTAATTTCCACTGTCTCTAGTTTAATAATACAGGGAGATTATTAAACAGTAACGCACGAATGATATTGAACTGTGGGCATACTCTAGCATCACTACTTCATCTACCACAATGAACACCTTACAGGAAAGGCACATCAACGTTTCAAATAATGCAGCGTTATTAGAAGGTTTGGTTCAGAAGTATTCAGTATTTTACTCCCAAGAAAGGTCATACTTGCTCCATTTCCCTGCCAGAATTCGTCTTCATGATACAATCTAGATCATCTACATATATAAACTTTAAGGATGTTTAAGAATCAACAAACAGCAAAATAGATGGCACAACAAAGTCATAACACACACATATATACATATACATACATATATATATATACACATATATATTCTGATATATATATATACATATATATTCTGATGTGTATATATATATATATATATATATATATATATATATATATATATATATATATATATATACTTTTTCATTACTTAAAGGCAAAGAAGTAGCACAGTAAGTGTTGAGCCTGTTTTATAAGTAACTGAAAAACAGCATTTGCCAATACTGAGCACACGTTCAGACTGGTTGTTAGTTAGTCCTTGAAGATATCCGAATAGGATTTGCTTGGAGAAGGGCAATGGCAGGCACTGACACTGGAGGAATGGCCAATAGATCGGTCTTGGATTCAACATATAACCTGTATGTGACTCTTCCTTTGCCCCAGAGCATCTGTTTCCGAAGCTCTGATCTCTGTATTGTCACAAACAAGTAATTCTAATTGAAAATGGAAGGAGAGTCATGCTAAAATTAGTTTCTGCCAAGCCAGCAAAGAGTTCTTGGTTTACCCTGACTTTTCAAATTCAAGTCCTAATTATTTGCATGAAATTATCAAATTAATAAGCGTTTGCATGTCGAAAGGTCCAACACAGTCAGGGGAATAGATCTTCATAGTTGACACAATAAGGTTCTTGATTTCCATCCAAAGCCTTAACAAGATTCAACTATATTACAACCGACACTCTCGCAATAAAGTTCAAAGACCGCTCTACAGGCTCCTTTGCTCACATGTTGCCTGGTTCATGAATACGCT
The DNA here is from genome assembly GCF_963924665.1 of Micromys minutus. NCBI lineage: Eukaryota > Metazoa > Chordata > Mammalia > Rodentia > Muridae > Micromys > Micromys minutus. The sequence continues at coordinate 15,293,557 of NC_137968.1, forward strand.
GAATATGAAATAATACTTTCATGTGCTATCCTTCTCAAGAATACAATCAATAATTAGAGCCATCACTGGAAAATTTCACCTCTCACCATAATATTTAGAGTTGCCATTTTAGAAGGACAGTGATACCACATGGTTACTGTTTTCCTGGTTTTCATTGAGGGGGGGAGGAAAGGAGAGAGAGAGAGAGAGGGAGGGAAGGTGGTAAGGAGAGAGAGAGAGATGGAGGGAGGGAGGGAGAAAGGAGAAAGGAAGGAGGAAGGATAGAAGAAAGGAAGGAAGGAGGGAAGAAAGAAAGGAAAGAAGAAAGGAAAGAAGGAAGAAAGGAAAGAAGGAAGAGCACTTCAATGGAAAAAGGAAGAAGTAAAACCATAATGTTCTCATACCCTCATACCTAGTTTTGAAAGTACATATGAAAAAGGTAAACTAATTGGACTAATCAAACAAACACAGTCCTGAACACAGAACAGAGACGTTAGGGAAGACAACAATATCTTACTACAACAAGCAAGTCACATTGTTCCCATGAGCTCTCTGCACTGGGAACGAGCAGTCTCTTTCACCTGAGAGAGAATGACATCCTGTTTTAAGCCACGCCTACAAAGTTCCTTCAAGGGGAAGGTTTGGAAGAAGACGCTCAACTATTTTTTTGCTTCTGATTGTTCGGGGCAGAGAAACAGACTGAAGGAGAGATTCTCACAAATGTTCATCTTCAGCACAGCTCCCTGTGGTCGAACTTCATGCTTGCGATTCAGGAGCTCACTAAATGTATAACCCTGCATGCAAGCTACATTTTTGAGATCACACAATTGTTAGCTCCTTCCCTCAGTAACCCAGCACTAACCCTAGAGAACAAGAGTTTTCTTCTATCTGCATATGCTTACCTACTTTCTTTTCATCCTTTACATCATCTCCTCCAATAATGACAAATATCTACATAGTACTTCTCATGTGGGATTCTTCATCCATTTTACTTAGCAAATTTATGGTATCAAATTCCCGTTTCTTCTCATCTTCCTGCCTGGCTATTTCCCTAGCTCTGAATAAGATATATATGACGACCTTCACGTGGTTCACATTTTTTCTTGAATACATTACAACACATCGATTACCTAAATAGTCAAACTATCCCAATATTTAAAAAATTGATCATTATTGTAAAAAGACATCTAAAAGATGCACCCATTTGTGTTTGATTACTACTTTCTCCCTACTTATTTTGGGAAAAAAACATTTAACTTCACATAAATTGATATGACCTAGAGTCAGTATGACAGTAGAATTCAATCAGCATGTAGGAGCAATCTGTACTATTTTAGAGTATTTTGTGTGTAGGTGTACTGGTGTACATGAAGATAACACTGAGTATGAGGCACATATGCAGGTTTAGAGGCCAGTGAGCAATGCCCCTTGAGGTTCATCAGATACTACTGTAGTTTTCTTTGGGATAGGCTCTCTTGGAAGCCAACATGGACAGCCAGTGAGTACCAAGTTACTGGCTGTCTCTGCATCCAGTGCTAGGGTTGGAAGCACACAGCATATACTTTTCTATCTATCTTTATTTCTTCCCTTTTCTTTGATATTTTTGTTTGTTTGTTTTCCCTACACATTTGTTATAGAAATTGAATTTAGGTCTTTGTGTTTGCAATAGAAATCACTACACCAGCATCCCCCAGTTAACATATCTTTTTTTTCCCCAACAACTATAAATTAAATCATAAAGGTGGCAGATACTACCAACCTTTTACATGGTTTGGGTCTCAGAGGCTTATATAAAAGCACTTAAGACTTTCAGTATGAGAACAAAGAATTTTTTTTTTTATTGCACTGTAAAAATGTCATACAGCTTAACTTCCACAATTTGGAATCTATATAAGAACAAATAAAGCAGCATTTTCAGATGTTTGTTTTATGTATTCAGGCTGCCTAAAAACACAATCAGTTCCCGCTCTTCCATAGACGATTTATCATTGATTAATGCATCCTTAGCAATCCACTTGATATTATTACATCATTCAAGCAAACAATGTTTGTGCTGTAATTATATGTAGATTCTAAGTGAATGTGCCTTGTAGTGCATGAAAGAGGCAATATATATATATATATATATATATATATATATGTATATATATATATATACACACACACAACATATTATAGATAAATATATAATAAATATATGTATATATGCATATAAATAAATATATATACATGTATATATGTATATTTGCATAATACATATTTATATATATAAACGCAATACAAATGAGTTAAAGGTTATTGAATTCAAATGACACAAGATAATAAATATGGAAGTTGTAGCTATTTTCAATAGAAAATACATTGTGCTGTTTACTCAAAATAAGAAATAAACCCCAGAAAATGAAATGATACTTTTCTGTGATTTAATCCCAACACAATTCCTCATTAATAGAGAAATTCCAGAAACCAACATAACTCCCATTTAACCCTATAGCTCCGTTAAAAAAAAATCTAACATGAAATATACACAAATGTCACATTTAATGGTAACAGAGATCAGTATCAGCTAGGATATCATTATAGACACATATATGTATGTGTCTATTTGTTCATATGACTTAACAGGAACCAAAAGAAATCTCTTCCATATAAAGTGAATGTCAAGAAGTCTATTTGTTAATTAGTTTTGTGATGTGTTTGTTTTCTGTGGCTTGCAGATGTGTGATCAAACTGGGGCCTCACGGATGCTCAGCACGGGCTCATCCATCCCCAGCACCTAGCTAGAAAATGTGCAAGAGCAACATGTCATCCACCCCACATGTATTTCTTGGGAGGTTCTCTCCCAAGAGACCCTTCTCTGACATTTTTGGTTGTGGGTCTAGCCTTTAACGTCTGAGCCATCTCTCCAGCCCAAGAGTATTCTCCACTTGCTCAACACATCAGAAAGATTTAGGTGCCGTGTTATATGCCCAGAAGGTTAATGTCTACAGTTTCCAGAAAGTAGGATGGATTTTCACTCTCTAATGAAGTACAGAGTCCAGGGAGCTGAGAAGCATAAAGAAACAATGTTCTCACTTGCATTTTTCTACTCGAATTGTATATTAGCTTTGAATATGAGGCAATAGAGGTGCTCTGGAATTTTCTTCTGCCCAGAATAAAGATGATTGTAAAAATCAAACAGTCAATTGAGCACAAATCCTAATTCCATTTAGTAGCTCACTTTATTCTCTGCTTTTTTTCTGCAGCTTTTAAAAGACACATTGAATGCAATTCTCTGTACAACACTTAGCAGAGAGCCTGACACTAAGGAAATACCAGCGTCATGATTAGTGTGAAGCTTTCATTTTAGTAAAGGAGCTAACGTTAGAGTGGATATTATGATGCCTATACTTGGAGTTTAGAAAGGGAAATTCCAACTTAAAGACCAAGCCATGAGGATGGACCATGCTAATGAGAAAGAACAGTGCTGGAAAGATAGCTCAGTGGTTAAAGAGCAGAGAGTGGCAGCTCTTCTGTAGCATCTGTGATTGATCTTGCATAATCATGTGGTTGATTCAAGATCTTTAGTAATACCACTTCTATAAGGGACACAAGACCTTCTTTTACCCTTCCCAGACAACAAGCATGAATGTGGTGCATAGACATACATAGAAATACATATAATACATACATCATTTACACAGTCATATAATATTTTGCAAAAAAAGGAGAAATCACCTTAAGAAGAGGTGGGGAAACTGATGGTCCCTTCAGCCACGCTCACTTTTTATCTGGTAGACACTGGTGACATTTTACTTATTTATATATTCAATTTTAATCTACTTAATATTATCATAGGTCACAGAATGAGCTGAAAGATTCTGCCATGTTGACTAATACCCTGTCCTCTCTATGGATTTTGTGTGACCTCTCTGTGGAAGAGCTGAGCTAAAACAGATGCAACCAAAATACAGGGAACATTCCATACATATGAATCCATGTATTTTCAAAATCTATTCATTACTGAATTTTACCATAGTAGTCTTCTGTGAGTGATCATCCTGTCCTGAGATGAGACTACTGAGTTGTCAGCTGAGAGGAATTAATTAACAAAACTTGCTCTTGCATACATTTCTTGCTAATGGATTGATTGAAAACAAATGAGGCTTATGTGCATGTTAGCCACTGAAATCAATTATTAACATTAATTAGGTAAAAGTCCATTACAAACATTTAAATACATTTTAAATACTGAATAATAGTCAAATAGCAATGGCTACTCACCTTTTTTTCTGTCATTACACAGATTAAGTGTTAGGTTAATATTCTCTTTGTAAGACTTATTTGGTTTCCCTTCCTGTAAATGAGCTGACACCTTCTTCAAGTATCAAATGACAAGAAATTTAGAAAAGTAGTTGTTTGGCAACTAATACATGTGGATAGATTTGAATTTCTTACCCACTTTTAGGTCAGAAATATTAGGTTTATAAATAGCCCTTCAAAGGCTGGTTGCCATCAAGAATCAAAGAAACCGAGAAGGAAAGTGTGACCTCGCCAAGTTCTGTGCCTCAAACATATGGTATTTAGACTTCATTTTGCCTCAAAGTTTTTGTGATGCTCTTGGTTCTTTGATCTTAATCAACCTCACCATTTCTTCTTTTTTTTGCAACAATTTTGATATTCGTCCTTAGAAAAAAATCACAAAAGCTAGAATATGCTGGAAGGAAATGAAGTGTTTTAGGATTTAAACATTAGAGAGCCTCTTCAAACTGTACCAGATCACCAAAAAACTAGGGCATCAGAACTGCAGAGAGAACCTATCCACTCACAAACCTGAGCACATCTTCACAGTCTTTGAAGAAGCTCTGGCAAGCTCGTCATACGGGAAGGGAACTATTTGTGGGACAGAGAACCACTAAGTTTAGAACTGTTTTCAGGGACACAGTGAAATCCGAGGCAACTGTATCTGCTGAGAAAGAGATTTTTTTTTTTTATATACTTTGCCTCAATATTTCTAAAATGTTTCAGGATAGCTCAAATATCTAACGACTGGTGACAAGTTTTGATGTTAAAAGTGCTACTGTGACCAATGAACAAATGAGGTACTTCCTAAGTCACTAGGACTAATACAGAGCACTCCTTGGGAAGTTCCGGGACAAACAGGAAGCGTATAAAGCAGCAATGGAGCAAAATGGGAACAGGACAGAGCTACAGTGTGGAACTAGAGGACTTGCCTAGCACGGGTGAGGCTGAGAGATCAAATCCTGCTACCACCAAATTAAAACAAACAAACAAACAAAAAAAAAAAAACAAAAGAGATAAAATAAAAACAAAGATGTACAAGACAGGTAAATGCTTTTACATATCCCTTACAAAAGTTAAAGGGGTAACTTAGAGGAAATCAATCCTAGGGACAAACTCAAGGAAGTTTACACCATAATGAGAAGCCAAAGTGATGCATGATATTGACCTGCGCCATAAACTGGGTCATTAGTTTTACTATGGTACAGTGGTGTTCAAGAACATCAAGGAAGGGGAAAAGAAAATGGTTTCAAATGAAGACGGAGCTATCTATATTGAGTGTTCTCTCTCAATATATAGGTAACATTGTATGTGTGTGTGTGTGTGTGTGTGTGTGTGTGTGTGTGTGTGTGTGTGAAGGGAGATACTTAGATGTTTAAATTAGATGTCATATTTTAGAAACATTCTTATGAATGTGAGAGATATTTCCATATTCATTAATATGAAAGTTATTAAGTGGATCTTGATTGGTCATACCAGATCAATTTTGATTTTGCAGAATCATATTCTTCACACTGTGCATGTGAATCACTGTACTTTACAGAGCTTTCTGTGCTTCGACTCACTAAGATGATTACATCTTTAAGACCTAAAATACCTGCCTTAAAACCCCGAGCCGTGGCTCCACCTCCTTTCAGAAATATCACCACGCTGGGAGAGTACAGGCCCGCCCCTACACTTTCAAGTCAAAACTCAATCAACATGGGCCTTTTAGTGTTCCTTAAACCCCAACAAAGTCAGAATCCATCAATTTAATAGAAGAAGGAAGTCCCTAAGGCAAGGTAGCTCCTTTGAATTCTTTCTGGTTCCTTTCATCAAAGATCAAATCTAGGGAGAATATGAAAATTGCTTCACCTGACTATCACCATGGGTACATCAGCAAAGGAAAGAAGAGCACACAACTTCAATAGCGGAAGGCATATCCTGTGGGCATTTCCTTAACTAAAACCAAAATGTGCAGAAAGCCATGAGAAAATCCAGAAAGATTAATGTAATTATTACCATGTGATCGATACAACTACTTATATAAACTGTTGTCTTCTTCAGTGAGTGGTACCAATTGGCTTCTGCGTGTGAGTATTCGCACAAACCCATGAACATTGGTATTCCCTGTAAGTAGGTCTTGCCCTCAATAGCAGTCTGTGCTTTATTCACCATTATATTCATAATGCCTGACCCAGATCTTAGCACAGAAGAAACTCAGTAGCTGCTGAGTGGATTAAGCAAGAGAGGCAGTAAAACGGTAGTGACTCGTCTTAGAATTCCCTAGACGAAGTCGCTAGGACTTTGCTTAGAAGTTTTGTTTTAACTCCGTGGATCCCAAAATGAAAAAATGAATTATTGTAATCCAAGGTGAAGTTTGATTTTTTTTTGGTCAGGATTATTTGCTTCAGGAATTCATCTGTCAACTCTAGATGGTGAGAATTCAGCTTGAATCATTTTTGTGTGTTGAAAACATTCATACTTCTATTTAGAAGCAAATGTGTGTGTGTGTGTGTGTGTGTGTGTGTGTGTGTATAAAACCTTCTCTTCTGTATGTTCAGTGGGCTGCTATAGTAGTGTGCAGCACATACTGGAGTTGGAACACTGACTGCTATATACTAACTATATGATCTTGGACAAGTTCCTTCCATTGTATGAGCTCAAGTCTTACCTTCAACAGAAATAATTATTTAGTTAGATTAATTCTGACCTAAAACTGTTTTAGAGAAAATACTGGTAAAAACACAACCATAATACTACTGAATGTGTGTCTTTAAAATATCTAATATTCAATACTTAAAGCGTTACCCAATGTTCCACAGATTTTCATATATATGTTGTGAAACAAATCTGAGAGAAGAGAAGTCAATTATAATGTTCCTATGATAGAGAAAAAAATGTCTATAATATTGGATTGCTAAAGGCTCCTTGAATTCTTTTCCTCATAAAAGCAAAAATGAGAAGAGAGTTGAGCACCGTGGTGTGCCCTGTCATAATGTAAAGCCCCGTTTCTTTGTCTGCATCCTGTAGTCTGCTCAGGGTTGCATTTGAACATACTCAGGTTAACAGACGCTCAGCCCCAACTAAGAACACATTATGAATAACTTCTATCTGGTAATGACACTAACTCCATTGAGATCCTGCAATGCGGTCTTTAAAATGTGATACTTGAAGAAAGATGCAAAAACTAACCTTCCAAATTTATCTCGCTGGTAGACATTTGTTCTTTTAAGTCTCAGAAAAGAGCTGGGGGGGGGGTGGTTACTAGATTTGCATTTACTTTGGCACAGATGAAATCTCAGTGCCTCATGGTACGCTGAATTCTGAGATGGCACTCTGGAATCTCTGCATCTGTGACATGTTTATCATCCCTGAGTCAGTGAACACTTTTATTCTAGGAGCTCCTGTGCAGGGTCTCTGCATAAAACACTAGGGCTCAAACCAGAGTAAAGTCAGTCTTGATCTAAAAGGCAGAAGTCCTGAATCTCTATCTGGTTCAGAACATCAGCAGTATGCTACCTCTTATCCTGAAGAAAAGGCATCTTTGGAAACCTGTATCAAAGAACATCAGGAGATGTCAGCTGGAAAGGAAAACAAATCTTTATACCTGCAGGATGAAGACTTGAATCTGCCAGCAGCTAGTAAGACTGGAAAAGGTCTTTGACCTCAGATAAAAATCACAGCCCTGGCTGATACCTTCACTTCAAGCTGGGGAGTGCCTGAGCAGAATACCGGCCATACAGTATCCAACCTCCTGACCTATAGAGATGATGGAAAATGTATGAATATTTGCATATGTGTGTATGTATACATGTATATATTTATACATGTAAGTAAATATAGTATTTTTTTATAGGGCTAAGTTTACAGGGGATTTTTACACAGTACTAGAAAACATGTCTCTTTGGGTCTCAATCTGTTTTAAGTGTTTAATAACTTAATGAATTATCATTATATTTATTATGTACTGCCATTATAATCTGTCAATCGCATATATTGTCCATGAGAAACAGAAAACCATTTTGCCAAATCCCAGTATGTTTTATGATGGTAGTGTGTGGCTGAGCAGACAAACGGGAAGCAGCTTAAGGAAAGCTCCGGCCTGAGGAATTAGATGGTTTGAACCAGGACATCGTTTTCATCAGCAAATCTGCTCATCATAGCTTCGGGATGCACAGAGAAGAAGAACGGGCACTGGCCTGGATGTAATATATCCAGAGAGAAGGCAAAAGACTACAGCAGAGTATGGGGTGTGGGAAAAAGACTCGGGCACAATATATTTACAGGGAAGTCAGATAAAATTATCTTTTTCTCATGCATGTATGTTCGCTTCAGCTTCTCAAAGGATTGGGATGGTTGCAAGAGTTTCTGCATGTAGCAGGGAATCCTTCATGCATTAGAGATCCCAAACATGGAAGGTAGGAATTTGTAGGACAAAAGTCAAAAGTCGTGCCATAATGAAAGACCCTAGTGAGAGAATAAAGAAACTAAGTAAATAATCAATGTTAAGTTTTGAAGATAGTTAAGTGTCAGTTATTTCTTTCTGTGTTCCTAAAATTTCATATTTTGGAATTAATAAGCAAGAAAGGTAATGTGTGAGAGACGTGGAATGGGGAAAGAACAAGACGTTTCTTAAATATTTATATGTATAAATTGAAATAGATATGCATATAGACATAAATATGGACATTGAGAAAAATCATTGTAGATATAGGAATATGTACACACACACACACACACACACACACACACACACACACACACACACACACACATATATATATATATATATATATATATATATATATATATATATATGAGGTGTTTGTATAAGAGAGACTGAAGAAAAGATAATACTACTAAAAGAAATGGGGAACTGAAAAACAAAGCATAAAAAGAAACAACTGCCTCACAGGGGTAACACCAGTTAGAAAGAGTAGGAGCTTCATAGTGCTACTGGCAATATGTAATGCGTATGTGTTCATTCACAGGGAGAAAGTCATTAGAAATAGGAACTACCTCACAGGGAGATTAGCAGGAAATACTGCACATATGTTCACACAGATACACAATGACTGGGAATAGTGTCTGCTTCAGACCTGCTAACAATGCACATTTCGCTGATTAGAATATACATAGCAAATGGTAATCACTAGGCAATCATAACTTGTTGCTATTCCTATTGATTATGACTCCTTTCTCAATTATTGACAAGATATACTCTGAATAAACATGTTATACTCATGAAAGGAAACTGGTTTTAACTTCAAAGATTCATTCACATGCATTGCTTTAGAGTTACTGCACATATCAAAATGATGAAATTCCAACACCTTAGCTCTTCCCCATAAAGTACTTGTAAGAAAATCGGCAAATTAAATATTGGCTGTGGTGTTAATGAGCTAGGAATCCTTACTCTTCACAGGGAGACTTGGGCTACATTCTCACCACACAAGGAACTATGGTTTATTACAATCCCAGAATCAACTCCACATAAGTCTAAGGCAGCAAGACTTGTTCTCATAGCTGATGGAATAGTTCTCAATGAATGTCTTTTTCTAATAATTTTATCAGAGGTTTTTATTACTTCAGTGAGCAATGGTAGGTGTCTCGATTCAGCGCTACGCATACAATCAAGAGAAGTTTATCCAAGTATTTCCGGAAGAGATGTACTGTGGAAACCTTACAGTGGTAACTAAACAACAATACCTGGATAGCAGCTAGCCTCCGAGCTCCAGTACTGCATGCAAAACTAAGCTAACCCTATGTCATAATTAATGACTGAATTATAAGGAAACTATAGTCAACCAGTCATTTTGAGTGAAAAAAAAATCATTAAGTTCAGTAAGTTTTTTGTTTGATTTGGGGGGGGTTGTTTGTTTTAATAAAGTACATTTTTTCCTTCTCACTCAAGATGTCTTTGGGACTTACATCGAAAGGCAGGGAAAATGGAATTATAAGGGTGCAACACCAAGACTCATAATTCAGAATTAAATACTTGAAGGCTGTTCAAATTGAGGGTAAACCATGTACATTTCAATGTTTAAAAGTATCACAATGAAAGTCACAACCAGTTGTGCATTTTCAGTGACAAAGTCCTGCCTTCCGGCAATGCTGTTCTGTTTGTTTTATACTCCCAGCTCATCAGAATGAAATTCGGTCTCCTAAAAAGCATCCTCTGTGACTTGGTGAGGCCTTGCTCTCCCCAACATCCCGACCCTGTTCGTCTCTGGGCTCGGACACACACCTGGTCTTAAGTGAATTACACGGTGTATACATTTGCAGTTAGAAACAGATGTGAAAAAAAGAGAAAACTGGGAACATGTCAGGATCTTTCATCACCACGCGTGGAAACACATTTTCCTATTTAATTTTTCTGTAGCCACATTGCCCAATTCCTCACATTATACAAAACCCAAACTAAAACTCTGTTTAAATTGAAGACATAAAAAGCAAGAAGCTTTCAAGAAAAAAAAAAAAAGTATTTTTATCCGCCTTAAGCCCTGTTTGATGGAAAAGGGAAAAGGACCATAATTCCTCCTAAAGCAGTCAGTCCTTTCCAATTAAACCATTTTATGACATCCCATTGTCTGACAGAATTCTGTTGGGCAATCACATATTTCTTGCTTTTCTAATAAACACTTGAGGTTTCGAACATTAATTCATGTACGTTTTGTTTCCATTTATTTGAACTGAGAGATGTGGAGTTATGATACTCAGAGGACAAATACTCCCACTTCAAAGGAAAGAGGGGCTTGAGATTGGATGCAAAGAAAAAAGTGGGTCTGACATTTAAAGAGGACAGGAGAGTAAACGTTATCAGAAATAGACATTACTGAACAGACCTCCTGTTAATATGAAATTTGCTTTTTTACAAATCAAGTGCCTGCACTCAACTCACACGCTCAAAGCATGTACCTGCACAGGAACACATATATAGCAAAGAAAGAGGCCATGAATTTCAGGGGACAGCAAAAGCTATATGGAATGGCTTGGAGGTAGGAGAGGGAAGGGGCAAATGATGGAACTATGTTACCGTATAATAAAAATTATACAGAATTTTGGAATTATGAGATTGTAAAGCACATGTATATCATTTTAATAAAACATTTACAAAGAAGAATATAGTATTACTACTCAGTCATGAATCTGACTATGTTTGAATACACATTTCTCAGTTCAATTAAAGCTTTACTGTGGCAATTCTTGCACTATACCATATTGTCCTGGGGCATTTGCCTCATGCCTTGCTAGAGACAAATCAAATGATAATGGTAGAGAGTCCAGACTTGAGCCACATGGCCTTACTGCCGGGATGGGTGACAAAGAGTCAAGCAGCTGTCTGAATTAGAGGGGAGCTGGTATACATAGAGAGTTCAAGGACAGTCAGAGGTACTTAGAGAGACCCTGTCTCATAAAAACTGAAACAAAAAAACACACACACACACACACAAGAAATAAAGGAGGAAGGAAGGAAGGAAAAAAGTAAGGAAGGAAAAAAGTAAGGAAGGAAAAAAGGAAGGAAGGAAGGAAAGAAGGAAGGAAGGAAGGAAGGAAGGAAGGAAGGAAGGAAGGAAGGAAGGAAGGAAGGGAAAAAATAACTAACATGAAATCAATGCATTTTTAGACTGATTCATGACCTACTTCATTTTATCTTACAGTTGTATGTTGACAGGTAATTCATTGAAGGACATAATGGTTCTGTCAAGCAAACCTTTTTTTTGAGTATTTTTACCAGGCAAGATTAGTTTGATGCATGATAAAATATGAGATGAATAGTTCTATCTCATTTTCTTTAAAGATAATTTAAAACACCATCATTATTAAAGGAAATAAAAATTGTTAATTATACCATAATCTGCAAGAAGTATTATCTTTAAGTTATAATCAATACAAAGCCACTGCATATATACATATATGCATGCATGCAAAGTAAAGTGTCCTCATAGGCCTAAAAGAAACTATGTGAATAACAATTTAGGATTCTATCAGATAAAGCTATGAGAAGCAGTTATGAAGTCAGTGCAGTTATCAGCACATCTTAATCTATCCTGTATCCTTCAGAATCAAATGGCTTCTTTTTGTACTTCTAATTTCATTTTTCTGCCGTGCCAGCTGCCAAGGCACAAAAGCTGATCTGCTCAAGTGAATCCAATGTCTTGAACAACCTCACAAAAAAGAAAGTTTTGATTATATTCATGAGAATCATTCCTTTAAATGTGTACCAACCAGGGAACTGTTTCCAGAGAATGGGGAGATTTGATGTTTATTTTATCCTGGAAAGCAACAGTTCTACTCTGTCCATAAGTACAAGATGAACATGGTTCCTAAGGACAATTGTGACCTTCTGAATTTTAAGTTGAACATTGTCATCAAATAAACACATAGGATAATATAACAACAAAATCATTTTAGACACATCCCAAATTGTTTCCTTTTGCCAGAAAACTCTTTAACCTGTGCCCCTGACATGGTGTGTGGGTTCTGGGGACTGGATTCTGTTCCTTATATTTCTGTATCTGGTATTTTCACAGATGGGTTATTTCCACAGTTACTGAAAAAAAAATCCATCCATGTATGAAAATCATAATTGTCCGTCTTGAGATGAAGAAAAATGATTGAAGAGACAGAGTTAGGGTTGCTGAGGAAATTCTTCCTAAGATATGGCTCTTCTATTATATGTACCCTTGGAGAACTCTGGGACACAAAATACCAAAAGTGGGACATTTGTAGATATAGCTTTGGGATTTGTCCAGACCAACAACTACATGCATGCTCATGTGCTATAAGGAGAGGGAGAAAAATATTGCAACAATAGTGTGGCAATGATTAAAAAAAAGCAAAAACAGTATTTTATTAAAAAGAGTGAATCAGTAAAAATAGATACTTTCCTTGTAATATATATCAGGTATGAAATACTGTGTTTGTGTATCTGTGTTTGTGTGTGTGTTCAACTGTTGAATCAATTCACATCAACCAATCACACAAGTGTGAAGTCTTATCGTTCTGCATTTCCTATAAGGAAAACTGAGGCTAACACAAGAGACATGAGTTATAAATGACACAAAGCGATGTAATCAATTAGTGGTACAAACATGGTTTGGTCAGGTCTATCTAGAAGGCAAAGGAACAGAATAGTATTGTCAACAGTGCAGAAGAAAAAAAATGCTTTGGGTAAGTGGGAAATTTAAGAGGCAGAGGAAGGAAGCTTGGTGCAAACTCTAAGCTCTCAGTGGAATATAGTATACTGGGCTTGGTGTCTGGCCTCTGCTTCGTGTGACTGTAGAGTGGACAATGAGCCAAAGTTAATGCTGCCAACATGGTACTCTTCAACGTCCATAAGTTCCTTCCATCTTTAAAGCGTTCTATATAGGTCATGTGACATATAGACTACTCTTACAATGTATCACTTGGTTTAATCTATATTCCACCAGGCAGTTTCAGAAAGGTACAATACTATAGAATGCCAAAATGAATTAGTTCTGCTGAACATTAGTGGTATGGATACTGGACGTATATGATTAGAAAGTCTAACATTTTTTTAAACAAAATATGTTAAAGCGAAACAATAAGAATGTGCCAGAGGATAACCACTTCGATAGATTTTAAAATAGAATTTTATATTCATTTCCATGGCCAACTCTTGGAAAATATCTTTGTATGCAGCTGAAAATCTCACAAAGAATCTTCTGTAAAAAAAAATAAATTTGACATATCTCTCGCAGGATTTTTGGTAGAGCCCTGGAAAAAGTCTATTCGATCATTTCATTAACAAAGCAGGAGCTCACGCTGGGGCATCTCAAGCTGAAGCATTAGGTTTAACAATGGACTGTGAACCTCAGTGTCCATGGCAACAGTAGCTAATTCTTCTTTCCAATCATGGTGGCAATTCTCTCCCATGGCTTGAATCAGTTACAAAACAAAATGCTCTCAAAGACCTTTCCGAGCCAATAGCCTTGCAGCTAATCTGCTAATAGGAAATAATCTGCAGCTAATACACACATTCCAGGGCAGCAATGTGTTTTCTTAATACTGTGTTTCATGGGCCTCATTCCAAAGAAAGCACAGTAAAGAATAGAAAACAGACATTCATTAAAAATAGTATTATACTACCTGCCCACTATTAATGCTGAAACTTGCTCCAACTTGCCAGGCGCTTAAAGAGTTTGTTAAAAAGCAAAGAGAGAAAAGCTGTAGCAGTGAGAAGAACAAAAGCAAGTTGCTCAAGCCACCAGGGGTGGAAGCCCAGAGAAGGCACAGGAAATACAATTGATTTCTAGCAAACCTTCCAAGTTAAATTTATTTTTGTTCAGTCTTTGGGAGCTTGTCGGAGGCACTCCAGTAAGAAAAGTCTCAAGTGCCTGTACCGCATTTTCTCTCCCATTATGGAATAACAGTAACGGTTTAGCATTGAAATTAGCGTTTCACCTCGAGGGTCAAGGTTTAACCTCTTGAGCAACTATAATGACTTAAATCATTCTAATTACAGAGAAAAGCAATCTTCCCTAAAGCCTGATAAAGTTTGAAGAATCAGCTCACAGAGCTCAATACTGTTTTTGTTCAGGGGAGGCACTGGGATGTTTTTGCCTGAAAGGGAAAAAAACCGCCATGAATAATCATAAAGAAAGAAGAAATACATTTTCAATCCTCCTGGAGTGGAATTCCTGATGGGAGTTTGGATGGTTGACAGCAAATCTGAGCCTCTACCTTGGACCCTGAACTCTACCTGGCTCAAAGACAGCTTAGGGGCTAAACCTCCCTGCAGCTCTTATCTGGGGTAGAAAAGTGAGTTCCCATCATTGCTTGGGGCATTAATTTCTACATTTTATCAAAATAAAATAAAGATGCAGAAGAGGAGCCAAATCTTTAAAGCTAAGGGATTTATAACATCAAAGGGTATCTCTTTCACCTCTTTAAATTTGTTTTCTAATTCTGGTTGCTATGACAACATGAGGCAAGGCTGTATTGCCATGACAATCCAACACAACTTTTAGGAAACTATTTTACCTTGTTATTCAATCACTCCCACGAATAGTACCTGTACCATAGTCTAATTGATCATAGGATGGAAAAAAAGAACAGGCAAAGAATGGCACAAAAGAAAGTGCCCACCTTAGACATTCACTGAATGGGAATCTTCTCTCTGGCTCATTTTCCATGTGAAGAAAGAAAACGCATTCCTACGGTAGAGTGTGGCCACTGTTTTGAATCAGGATCCGCCTACCTTCATAGCGACTAAGACTCTTTTTGCCCTCATCTGTGTAACTGGATAACAAACATTTCTGCAGTGTCAGACATTTAGAAAGCTAAAGGTTTGTGCTAAACAGGAATAGACCAGAGGAGGCATGGAAAACCCAGTGGATTCCAATGGGGCTGAGAATTTTATGTGAATTTAACATAGAATTTCTTAATCTAGTTATCTTCAAAATGGGGGCATTCCCAGACTTCCAGGCTTCCTGGGGATCATCATGTCTAACCGTTACTTTGTAGTAATGTACATCAGTAAAGAAACTGAGAATCCTCTCAACTCCATAATCATGGCTTCTTACGCCTCACATAATGAACTAGCAGCTACATCTGTTTACCAGTTAACTACAGCTTTCCAAACGATTTTAAAAACCCACTTTTTATTTTTTTTAACAATAATTGTGCTGAAATGTACTGTTTTGTAAGAAACTCAAATTAAGATACAATTTAAAACGCCTAAACTGTTATTAGGATACAGATACTGGAGAAAAATACAATTACAATTTATCTCTTTTGGCTTCGGGGCTGAAAGTCTTTTTAATCAATGGTTATATATTGAAATAAGATAATTTGGAAGATCTTTTAAAGTGATAACATGGCGGGAATTTCTTCAAATTCAACAACCAACTACGACATGTAAATATCAGTGCTGAAAATTAGATAATTGTTTTCATTTCAAGTACATACAGCCTGCTATATAAAATTCCAAAACTGTTAATCTGGACATGGGTGTATATACCTATAACCCAATCACTAAGAAAGTGGAAGTTGAAGAGGTTTGAGTTCTAGCCCAGTCTTAGTTAAAATAGGAGAATATTGTCTTAAAACAAACAAAAACAGCAAAAGCAAGACAAGTAAGTGGGAACATCTTCATAGAAGCAGGAGAATGGGGGGGGGATAACATTTGAAATGGAAATACTTAAAATACCCAAATAAAAAAATCCCAATAGATAAAAAGAGGCTAAAATTTTCAATGAGATTATTATTCTACAGGAACTTTTTGTTCTGATACATAATGCCTAACATTTACGACAGAAACAGTCAATGGAGAAACAACCATCCATTGCGGCCAATACGGTATCAATTTTTATGAAATACCTTCCATTCCACGTGATGTGAGTGTGCACATGTGGAGAGGAAGGAAAAATACCAATTTCACAACTACCAACAATCGCAAGAAGTTCCAGCTTCACCAGGGTGACTTACAACATAAAATCCCAAAGAATAACTAATACTAAAATAATAATAACAGTAAAATTTTACAAAATGTGAGCTTTGATTTTGTATCAAACTTTCTAATATGAGGATAATGAAAAAGTTATCATAATAAACACCTTCTAATTCATGTTTTCTGCTAATAACCTTTATTTTTTTTCCATTTTAAAACCTTTTGCCTCAAGTCATGTTTTACATACCCAAGACAAGATAAAATAATAAGTATAAAATATTAGACAATGAAGCTAAAACATATTGACATGAAATGTCATCTACAGTTTTTTTCTTGGAGACTTAATTATAGAATCACAATACCATAGCGCTTTTCCTCATGTGTTATAAAAAAAAATCCATTTCTCCTTATCAAATGTGGGGCCTATATCAAATTTAGGAAGGGACCAATGTGACTTCAGCTGATTTTCTGAAAAACAGGAGCATCCTCAACACACAGAAAACAAAGAAATTTTCTGAACTCAAGAGGACAATTCCGTCAGCTGTTGGGAAGAAATGGAAGTGAAAACATATTTTCTGTCTTATTTTGTTCAGGTAGAAAGAAGAGCAGCTCAGAGGGCCTATCAGTTGACAGCAACGTGTAAAACAGAAAGGTATTAAATTAAATGGTGTCCATCAATGCACCTTCTTAAAGGGCACCCATTGGAGGTGTTGGTTTTGATTGTGGGTATCTTCCTGAGAAGATATTTTTTAATGCAAATACTGATTAATAATTGGAATGGGTGGCAATATATCATATTAAAATTGTCTGGGAGCTAGATGCTCTCTATCACAATACAAAAGCCCTTAGAAAATAGAGTAGTTAGGCTTTATCTACAACGGGGCCCTACATCTAGTTGTCAGCAAACTGGAAATACAAAACAGAAATAAAAATGAAATGCCACATAGGAAAACACCTGACAGATTTACCTGTTACAGATAGAGGAAATTAAAGAAATTTGTTGAAGGAGCTAAATATATAGACAGCTTAAAGAAATAAACAAGATTCAATAAAGGTATGAAAGCAAATAAAGTTCACACACTGACTTAACCACTTTAGGGAATGATCTACAAAAACCTTAGAAAAGGTATTTTTGGGTGAAAGACTGAAGAATTATTTCGCACTCTGGGAATTTTACTTACTTGGAACCCATAAGCAAACACGCCAGGAAGATGTGATAAACTGTAGTGGACAACATTGGCTTGTTAGAGGGTTTGATGTGTTTGAAACAAAATGGTTGTTTTACTTAAAGAAAATCAAGCTTGTCTGCACACACCAAAGGAACTTGTTATGTCTTTTGTTAAAATGTCCACAATTACGACAGGGCAACTGGTTTTCATGTGTTTTGAACCTTAACTTTTCTTCAATTTTCATTTTCCTATGAGAATCCAAGTTATCAGAGGGATGCTAGGTTTAGATGCAACAATCAAGATTTTGTGACTTACAAAAGAGTTAACATTTTCAAAGAACTCACAAAGGTTAGAGTATTTCCTAAACCACACAAATTCCTATAGTAATGGTATTGTACTCCGTATTTCTACCCCATTTTACAAGGGCAGAGGAAATACTGTTTTGCCATGTTAGAAGGTAAAAACCAAAACCAAAACCAAAACCAACCAACCCACCAATTAACCAAACAAACAAACGAAAAAAATGAAAAAAAAATTATTGGTTTATTCTCTTCATCTCAACAATTTAACTACTGTGTGTGCGTGCTTGTATGTGTGTGTGTGTGTGTGTGTGTGTGTGCGCGCGCACATGTACTGAGGTAGGATATAATATAAAGCTCTTGAGATACAGTGTTCTAAAATGAAAACATCTAGAAAAGTTCTGGATTTCTTATCTTAAAGTATGCATTATTAGTATGGCATACAAAGACGTAGGGAAATTTATCTCATTCAGTTGGTCCCAGTTGTCCATCTCCATCACTCAAACTGCATCCAACTTCATGTTCACCATGCTTCAGTCCCACCTCACTGAATTCCATAAGAAAAAAATTATCCATGTACCTGTCAATGATTTCGACTGACTCTAAAACTATATGTTTATACTATAATCTATATGCTGTACTACATAATAAAAATACTATGGAAATGGTACATTAAATATCATTTCCAGTTTATAACCTGATGTGAAGAAGACCATGAAGTAGCTTCTCAGTCATTTTCCCCCGAGTTGAAAATAAATGTGTGAATTTTAGAAGACAGACAAAAACTGGCATGTTTTCTCCACAGTATAAGAAATTTTTCTATGTCAAGCCACGTGTCCAAGACGAACATCACCCAAGTGTAAGCACATACTGGTAAATGTGATTTCTCCTACTTTGCGCTGTTCTTAGACAGTCATAGATGGGGGACGGAGCTAACTGAACCTCAGACTTAGCAACATCCAATTTATAACTGTTTTCTCCTATCTCAGCCTAATCAGTATGTGCCTCTCCCGTCTGGTTCTCACCACAGTCATTGGAACACTTGCTGGAAATGAGACTCTTAAATCACATTTTACCCATTTCCTTATGCATGTGTCTTTCAGTTAAGCACAACTGTTCATTTATTCAGCCCCTAAACACACAGCTGAGTGGACATTGTGCCAATGGTCCAGCTACAACTAGATGATGAGGAACTGGAATATGTTGTCAAAAGGTAGAACATTTGTAGGACACTATGCTAATACAATGTTGTGTAGTGTGATGCCCCACCTCCAAACCCCATGCTGTCATGGGGGCCATGAGCAGTAGAAAATCTCATCCATGACTGAAGTTTAACATGTAATGGAAAACTACTAAGTCCAAATCTCTCAGCGATATAAAATATCTTCCTGGAGTAATAACGTCCCCTGATCACAGTTCTAAAGTGTGCATTTCAAATAATAAAGTTCGAGGTTTCATTTCAAAATCAATTATAGCTTCTGGATTCCCATAGACAAAGAACAATTAAAAACATTCCTTCTTATTTCTCTCTTTTGGAAAAGGCTCCAGTTGTCCTATTCTGTGACAGCAGGCTGTTGTTTCTTGCCTAGTGTATTTAACCACCACTAACTCTTTTGCATTGACTTAGGTCCTCAAGCCTAGCCCTCGTCTCTGAACAAAGTTACTGCTGATTTCAATGCATTGTTCTCCCAGACAGAAGAATGATCTCCCTACAATGTACATGATCTCATCTCTGTTTGCTAGAAATGTTCCCCAATTTCAATAAAAGCTAAGATGACTAAGTCTACTTCTTGGCTTTGTTCTGTCTACATAACTATGGAGTAGGCAGGTCCATCCTAGGAATGGAATCACCTAGAAGGCAAAAGCTCCTTCCTTTTGATATGCAGCAGATTTTTTTACCCAGTGTTTTTCTTGACAAAAAAAAAAAAAAAAAAAAATGCAGCCATGGGACTAGTGCCAGATCTGTTAAATCATGACATTCTCTGAGTTAGCTTTTGTTCGCTTATGCGTGAGGATCAAAAAATAAATGAAGAAAGTTCACAAAGAATAGAATCTAACAGCTCAAAACAGATGATAAAACCTTGGAAGCCAGGGCACTAATAAGCTTGAACTTCAAAAACTCGAGAAATGAAAGGCTAATTATCCCCAATTACCATCCCCCTCCCACCTCTTTGATGTAGGTGGGACCCGCGCACAGGCGCCTGAAATACAAGTGGAAAGTAGGAAAATGTGGACATGTATGAGGCTAACAGGTACCTGAAAGTCCAAACTTACCCGGCATCTATGCAGCCCCCAAACCCACGAACTGAATACAACTTTCCATTCAATCCACAGTACGTGAAGGACATGCAGTGCTTAAGAAACATGTCCTGTGTGATTTCCATGAAGGTGAAAGAGTAACTAGAAATGCCTAAGAGGTATAAAGATCTCAGACATCGTGGCTAAATGCACAGTGTGGTGGATAGTCACACATGTTGTATGCATGTACAGACGTTCAGAAGGGGCATCACTCCATGTGTTAGCAGGAGAAATGCTTATCACTAATCACAATGGAGACATTTTGACAAAGGATTTGATACTAAGCCTTCAAAGTTAGTGTCCAGAAATAATCTGATGTCATTTCTGCAGAAGAAAGTAATCAACCTTCCCATTTCCTCCCTCTTTTCTGTTAAAAATCAAAAAAGTAATATCTAAAGGTACCTTCAAAGAAAGCAAAATCTGCTAAATCAAATAAAATAAGCAAACTTGTTTCTCAGTAAGGCTTTCTTGATTAATTGTCTACCTTTGCCAATTGAGATATAATAATTCAGTATATATACTTATATATATGTTTTGTGTAATTCAGTATATATTATACATATATAATTTAATATATTTATAAGATACATAATTTCAGTATTTTGAAGTAGAGCAAATTATGTATAATCTTTCTTGAAGCATTGATTCGAATCAAAATACAAAACAAGAGTATATTATTGAGAAACTAAAGACTTTATCACACATGTTCAGTCCTTATCTCTAGAAAGAAATTAAAGCTAATGTAGACAAAATGCAAAGGTGAAAAGCAAACTTGAAAGACAGAAGAAGGATGTGATCTTACACACACCATGCATTTTGGCATCAGCTTCATTAATTCTCCAATTCTGGGCATTATTTTTGGGTTTGACAATAGATAGATTGATAGATAGATAGATAGATAGATAGATAGATAGATAGATAAATTCCTTTCTTCCCTTCTTACTATGAAAATTCTGTAATTTGTCCCACTGATAATGTAGCACCAAAAAGCAAGCTTCCCATCTTTGGTATTATTGTGAGCATGGTGACAACTGTGCCCATTCTGGGCAACAGGTTTTCCCAGTGGCGCTTCAGAGTCCCGGAACGTGAGCCTGTATTTTAGATTGTGGATCTGTAAAGGCCATGGGTCCCATTCATTTCACTTAGTCTAGCTTCTTACCTCAGATAGAGCACTTTTCTTACCCTCTGCTTTCATTTGTCAAATCCTTCTCACCTTCTGGCAATTTCCATTTTGTCACGAACTATTGTAAGTTCAACTCTGCTATGGATTTAATTTAGAACCATATTATATCTTACCTAGACTACAAATACACACACACACACACACACACACACACATACACACACGAACAAACTTTTAAAAGGAAAAGATAGGGGTTTAGAAGGGTCAGGGTATCCAAGATCCAAGGGCTTTAAAGAGGCAAATCAGTTTTTTAAAAAAGCCAAAGCACTGGTCTGTTTGAGTAGGCTCATCATAAAACTGTTTTTTACTTTTCTTTTGCACCATAGGGGGAAAAAAATGATACACAAAATGGATCAAGTCGCAATGGTAACTCTTACTTCCTGAAATACACAGTGACAATGTTTGGGCGCCTTTTGCATTGAAAACTTAAGTAATTTAATCAGATCAGTTTAGTAACAATCATAGTACATATCACTTGAAAGCATGCATCTCTCACACGCTCTCTCCCTTCAATCATAAACATACATCATAAAGAAATGAAGTGTTGGATGCAGGCAGGAAGTCCGCTTTGCAGCACAGTACAGGACACATGATTGTGAGGTAAATTGATAACACTTATTTTCCATGAAAATATTAGGTTCAGTATTCTCAAACCTCTGAGAAGGTTACGACTGAACATAAGTGCTCTCCTCCCTGGGGAGGGGGGGGGGAATTTATTGTGTAACTAGCTAGTTAAAAGTGTACAAAAATTATATATCCGAAATAAAATAAAGATGACATAAACTAGGAAAAAATGTGAGCTTTATTGAGGTCTATGAAAACCTGCACAGGGAAGACCACCAGAGGATGTTGTGTACTAATACCCCACAGTGCATGTGCAGTTTAGGTTGCCATTTTTGTAAGGTACAGGATATATGTCTTTATATACAGAGAGTTCCAGCATCTGTCATCTTGGCAAAACTATGTTTCTCCATACTAAACAGTCTTGTGTAAACAAGGGAGAGACAGAAGACATGCATCTGTAGCCTGCCCTGAACGTTACTGTCATTGTCGATTACCATTTGCGGATGGTTTAAACAGCAGAATCATTCCAAATTAACCCATATACGAAAAGACAAAGAAGCATCTTGTGAAACAGAGAGCTGTTCACACCACTTTAAAATATAACCGAAACCATCTTTCCGTACCGTCGCCGTGAACATGGTTCCATTTACAGTGCAGACAGGATGGTAAATGGTCACACATTCCAGAAACACAACGTGGCCTCAATTTAAAATCATGGTGGTAATATTTTTAATATGCAAGAATTCTTACCTGGGGCTAGTCATAAAAGACAGGAAAACCCATGTGTGTTGAAAGGATTTTAATGTGTGAGGCAGTGCACTCACAGGCGTTTTTCTAACACATCAACCACATAACACCTAAATAGTGTCCCCCTATTATATCTGTCATGTGAGACTGTGTCACTTTACGTTCTGGTTTTAAAACTTTATTTTTATCAGTATTGTTGCATTTCCCATACGTTCTCTTCAAACCTTCCTATTTTTCAAATAATTAATCCGCATACCTCCAGAAAAGTATGTATTTGGTTCCAATACCGTTAGTCAAAATTTTGGTAAATTGATCATGTAAGGCGTCTGGCATGAACTCATGACCCTTTGTTTACCAGAGTTCGTGTTTACGCCTTCTGGAACAATCTGGGATTGAGGAAAAGGAGACTTTCAGAAGGAGAGCTTGTTTAGACTTAAAAGCTTCCCGATTCAAAACCTGACATGTGTGTTTCCTCTTTGAAAACCTGCTTCCCTTGAAAAGTTGTTTCTCAACCCAGGAATTTGTTTAAGAGAACGGCACAAAAACTTCCAAAGTGTGACAGTCTTAGAAAACTTGTTAGCATCCATCTACGACTTAAAAAGTCGGGCCATGGTATAAAGTGTTTTCTTAATCTTGTATTTAGGCGTTAGTCTAGCTTCATCATTCAGTGACAGGACTTTGTCTTGTTAATGAACTATAATCACTTACCTGACATTGCCCAAAGCTTGCTCAGAGTTACTCGTAAAATCATTGAGAAAAACACAGCAACCACGGCAAAAAATAATGTTAATGAGCTTGGTGATTGAGAATTAAAATAAAAAAATCAGGAAAGCCTCTGCTTTGTGTCATTGTGATTGCTTGAAAAAATGTATTTGAACTATTACTTAAAAATGAGGGAGAATACATAAAACAAACAACTACAGGAACAGCGAGTATGACTTTTCACGCAGTCCCCCAAATGTAAGAAATCATTCTCATTATTGTAGATAAAGATAGCAAGTCACTTTTGAGATGATGAGGAGTATTTTTTCAATATTTTTCTCATCTGTACTATCCTGAAATCAGAGTCATAAGGAGGATCACATCTTGCCCTGCATAAAAATCGACTTGTGGAACTATCCTACTATCTTCCTACTATCATAACTTGTGCACATTATGTATAAAGGGTTTAAAGAAACTATTTAAGTGCATGCCGTTTGGTTGGAGGGATAGACTGAGTATTGGCTGAGATACTAAAGCAAGTACAGTTTCCCAAACCCCGAGCAAGTGGGTCTATACCTCTAAGACTATTGGCAGTGATGACCAATGCATTTTTAAAGTCCACTTTACAATGGTGGCCACAGCTGTACCCCAGTACCTACTGTCCACAGAGCCCAGGCAGGTGTCTGTACCTGGACATTCCTTCAGACTTAGTTCCAGAATGTGTCCTCTAACTACGGATGGTATTTTAAAATCCCACCATTTTGGCTTCTGAATTGTGCAGCTTGCTGAAGCAAAAACAAGTTTGGTCACTTTCTGAGCTCTATAGCTCCATTTTCAGGAGGGTCAAAAGTCTCACTCATTTTCAGTTTTCCAAAATAGATGCAAAGGAAAACCACTACGAAGTCCTCTTAAAAACAAAGATGGTTCCTGTTATCTCCCCTACAGTAAGTAAGTCGTAGAAATTTGAGCCGAAACCCATAAAAGCTGGATTCGTTTTGCCTCACAAAGAATTGCTCTACCGTCTGTCTGCAGAGAAATCTCCTCAGTAAATAGCTCCAAGGTGGAGCTAAAGAATATGGTATGGATCAAAGAATTCATGTCTTCCTGTGCAGAGAGTGCAAGCTCACTTGTTTATCTAGAACAATTACAGCCAGAATGAAAAGAAGGAGCCAGGGACAAATGCGTTACAGCTGATTTTACTCTGCAAAATATTTGGGGGGGGGGGGTTTCAAATTAATAACCATCCAGGGCCCCCAAACAGCCTAATCTTTGTCAATTGGTGCCAAATTGTGCACGGTGCTGCCAATTCTGCTTGTCTAACAAATCAAGACCAGTATATGTTACTCCTTGGCTGCAGTCTGATTGATTCTGGTCATTATATGAGCTGATCTCATTTTCGCACATGGAGTCAATATGTAAGCCAGATGTTCATTTACCAAGAAGCACAGCAAAGTCTCATAGACACACAACCTTATCCTGGACCCCAGAGCCCCACAGACTCATAGACCCCTCACCCATACAAAGCCTCACACAGCCCACGATCTATAAAACATCCTGTTAATATTACTGTCAGCTCCATGACTTTTACAGTACTATATAATGTTGACAGATAAGACATGCCAGTCCTAATTGGACGGAGACCTTTTCTTTGGGGACTGCAACCACTGAACAAGCAAACAGATTGAGAAGTAACATTTATTACAAGGAATAAATCATTTTCTTACAACGGCTATAGGTCTGGCCTAAGGGTGAAGCTTCTGCATGGGTTGTGAATCCCAATGCCCTGCTTACATCTCTAAGCTCTCTAAACTACACGGTCATTCCACTAGGGTGTGTGGTAGAGAAGTTATATATTTAGTGTCACATAAGTGGGCTTCTTATCACAATATTTGTCGACTTTATTCCCTGCAAAAGAGTGCTTACAATTTGCTTTCTTGGAATGTAAAACAAGACATGTAATTTTCTCTTCAGTGATGTCGACCTGCAGATGTTTATTTAATTGAAAGAAAACATGGCTGTAAGGCCACATCATGAAGAAATACTGCATATTTGAAAATGAGAAGGAAATCTGATTTTTTTTTAGGGCAATATGAACATTTTTTTAATTTGGCGGGGAAACAGGAAACATTGCCTATCACAAATAAAACAGATCCTACACAGATAGCTAGGACCCGCTTTTAGATGACAAAGAAAATAAAATATTTTTGAGATTAAAAATGGTAGAAATTTTAAGATGGCCAAACTTAAGAATTTTGGCCATTCAGTTTAGAGCTAACTGACAGAAACGGTACCTACGCCTGCAACAAATCCTTGGTCTGACCCTTGTGATTCCCATTTCCTATAGGGTAACGTGGAAAACACGTGTGCTCCTAATGTGGTAAGCTCCTGGTTTTGCCCATTTGTTTCCATCAACCATCTCTACCTCAGTGAATTCTTGTAATTTCATTTAGACCTGTTCAGGACATTTAAGGACAATCCAAAGGATGTCTGTTTTCTATCAGGTAACGGCCATTAAATCCAGGAGCATTTCCTTCTACATCTTGTTGGGCAGCATTAAAACAGAAGCTGAACGGATTTCCTTGGAGCTTTGCTGTACTTTCTGAATTCTGAGTTTTCTGGAACTCCTTTTCGCTACAGTGAGGTCAAACATCTCCATAGCTTCATACACTCTGGAGAGTATGTGTGACAGTTATGAATCTTTCTGTGTGTTCTGGAAAAGCCAGACACTGGCCATTTCTAGAAGTTCAGAAATGTAAATTTTTTTACCTAGGAAGATTGGTGTGTCCCTTCTGTTTGAACTCAAGAAATGTGTTAGCTAATCAAATATTCTCTCTTGTGCCTTAGAATCCTTCTCAGTGATACTTTGAATGCACAAAAAGCTAGTAATAAATATTTCACAGTTCTTTCATTTCTGTATTAAATCATCTCAAAAATGAATAGTGAATAAGCTTACAGGGTGTTTTCCCTAAACCCAAACATCTCCTTTTCCCATCTCTTTATACAGACACAGACTTTCTCAATAGATCCAGTGTGTTCCCAGGAGAAGGCTTATGTTGAGTAAATGATTTCATTTATTTATTTTTCCCCATTCCTGCAGTAGCTGCTAGGTGTTAGGCATGAGAGTGGGGGCAGAGAACACGGAGATTTTAACTCACATCATCGGGGAGTCGCTCGCACACGAGGGAAAGAACACAGTGACCACTGCAGGAGCCAGCAGTGTGTGTGTGTGTGTGTGTGTCTGACAGGGTGGAGGGCAAATTGAGCCGCTCAAGCCAAATTCTGACCTTCAACAACCCAGTTCAGGCTTTGTCAATACTGCGAATTTTCTGCCACCTCCAATTCTCCCAGGACTAACTAGATTTCACAAACGTTTTTAAGGAGACAGACAAATCAACACAAATAAAATCCCCGCTTTAAAAAAAATTAAAAGGTTTGAAAGAGGTCAATCCATAACAAAGTTGAGTCATCCACGCTGAGGAAGGAGCCTGGCTATGTCTTAACAAGATGGACTCAAACAGGAAATTCTCCACATCGTCTCTGATTGACCCAACCCTGACTGCTACGCTTTATCAGGCTTCCAAAGGTTGGCTTCCAACCTTCTGCCTCTCCCACTGACCTTGGCATATGATTGGTCTAAGAAACACTTCTCCAACCTGAGAGCATTGCTGGTTATACTCTTATAAGCAAAACAAGTAACAGTGGCATTTTCTTTGACTGTTCCATGGGATGCTTTGCTCTGTGTTCAATCCTTTCGCTCAAAAACACTGGATCCTTGAGCTCCAAAGTAGACTGGGAATCCATTGCCAGCCCTCATTCAGCGCCCTCTGCCTGCTTTCTTGTCACCATCTCGTAAATCTCGGTTTGGGCATGTTTCCTCACATCTAAATCAATTGTGAGCCAACTGACCACCATTTTGCTTTCCTTCATAGAAAAAAAAAGGGGAGGGGCTTCATTTTATAGGGCATGGGGAAGCAAAGAGAAGAACCGAGGTAGAATTTTCATGAGGAAAGCATTAATGAAGTTGGTTCATGACAATACGTTGTAGAAAATAGTAAAGAATTCATTTTCAAGTTCCCAGTTGTCTGTGAAGATTTGAGGTATATATATTCATACATATATATATGCATGAATTGGTCCACCTTACTCTTTGTAACACATTTTCAGAGGTCAACGAAGAATTTTTTCAGGGTCCTTAAACGGCAGTTGCACACACTGACTTGATTGATTGCCCATGGCAGAGCTCGGGTCACCCAGCGATAATTCAAGCACTACTTCAAAAACTACTAGTTTTGCTCCTCCTCAAGTTGTAAATTTTAAGCTAGCTACTTATGCAGTTTGGTTCTCTGAGTCACTGTCTCATAGGACAGACCCCAAAGTGTTAAACTTCTCACAAAACACTGTTGTTAGACTGTCAGTTCCCCCACGGAGAGAGATTTTCATTAAGAATGAAAGGGTTTCGCATTGAGTCACATATCAGCATTGACCTTGTCTTTTTCCAATGCATTCGACATCTTGAAAATAAGACCCTCTCTTTTCAGCTCCACTAGTCAATTTGGAATTCAACACAGATGTCACGTTACTTTATTTATCAATATTAGATAATTCCTCTTGCCATGCTGAAGCATTTTAAAAATAGTTATCTGTCCTTTATCTCCATTTTGAATGTAAGGTTATCAGAATTAGTTCCAGACACAGATGTTAGAAAGCCTCCTTAAACTGAGGAAGGAATTTTTTTTTAGGACATATTTAAGCAATATCTCATCACTAATGTATGCACCTGTCTCAGGGAGTAATTACTACTATTTTTTACTTGTTTATTTTATGCATTATTCCCTTTATTATTTTTTCTTCATCAAATTACTTTTCCTAATTTCATGGCACTTTTATCAGAGAAGATACATGTCAACTGTTTAAAAGGGCTAGCTTCTGCCAAATCTGGACTTTCTGCAGGAAGAAAGAGCAGAGACAGATTCCAGGAAAAACAGGGACTTTGTCTCCTTTAATGTGAATTATGTTTAAAATAAAATTCAGCAGATGTCTACAAATTTTCGACATTACTCAAATGTTCTGTGAGATTTGGGTTAAAATTAATACATACTGCATCTTGGAAAGTTATTTCTCAGGAGACAAAGTAAAAAAATGGAATGTATGAGCTTTATTGTGTCCCTTTTAACCTTTATTTTTTTCTCTTTTGACTATTTGTGTTGCTCCTCATGGAAGTGGTATCTCTCCACACTGGATGTCTACCTTAGGCCCTCTGCCTCAGCATTTCATGTTTGTTGTTCCCAAACTTCAAAGATTGCCTCCTTCTCATCCTCTGGTCTGGAGTCACACACTGGCTCTGGCTTGCAGCATGGGTCAGAAAGAGTTATCAATTTAAAAAGTGTCACTTTTGATTCCAGTGACCCAAAATCCCCACACAGAGATGAGAAGTGATGAGGACCCATTGGGACCTGACAGACGTGTGACATGAACTGGGTTTCCCCAAAGGATAGTTGACCTTTGGGTTCACGTGGTGAACGTGACAGGGAACAAGCTTCCAAAGGAAATCTCTGAGGCTTCCAAAAGTGTGATGAACTCAACGACAAGAAATCGGCTCTCCGGAGTAAATCTGAAACTAGACTTTCGGCTAAATCTGAAAGCTACTTTTAAAAAAAGTAAAGTTAACAGACTAGTGAAACATAAACTATATTTGATAGAGCACAAATAACTCGAACTTGAAAGTCTTATCTCTCTCACAGAGAATAGTCACAAATCTTAATATCTTCAAGCAATTTAACACAGTTAGCATAGGGGCAGACACAGTCTGTCCCACAAGCACACAAAGCCATGGCTGCACACCAAAATAATGAAAAGTCACCTTCATTCTGAAATATTGGCAACATTTGTGGCTCCCAGTCAGAGTGTG
The DNA here is from genome assembly GCF_963924665.1 of Micromys minutus. Taxonomy (NCBI): domain Eukaryota; kingdom Metazoa; phylum Chordata; class Mammalia; order Rodentia; family Muridae; genus Micromys; species Micromys minutus. The sequence goes on from NC_137968.1 coordinate 15,323,084, forward strand.
TGAGAATTTCCATTTAAAATATTCTATTTTCAGATTTTTCTTTTCAGTTATAAAAATTCCCTCCAAAGTAAAACTTGGCAAACAAGAACTCAGCATGAGGACATTTTTAAAGCCTAAATTTAAAAACACCATGCTCATGAATTTTTTAAAGGAATAAAAAGTCCAAAAAGGAGAAAAAAATTGTGCGGTTTTAGTAGCCTTTTTTTTCCCCTTTTTTTCTCTTTTTTATTCTTTTTTGTATAGAAAGAAAAAACCTTCACTGCTCAGGAGGTAAGAAAATCTGAAGGTCAGAAATTCCTATTTTTGGGCCTGTTCCTTTTTTGAATGGTCTAAATTAACATAATCTGTAATGAATCCTTGATGAAGGGGGAAAAATAACCATTCATGCAAGCCCTTGTCCAGAAATTATTCAGTCTTCCCTGTCATAGACACAAACATCCTCAAGAAGTGTGTATTACTCATTTCTGAGATTAAAAAGCTCAGTTAATCAACAGAAACAGTTTAATGAAGCATTATAGTATTTTGATTTATTTTGGTCAGAGTGTACTATATTAACTTCTCCCAACAAATTTTCACATCTTTCATTCATTTGGTAATATCTATCATTTCTGTCAAAATGTAGCTCCCCTAGATATGTCTTCATGTCGAATAAGATTGGATTTTTATTGCAATAAGCAACCCCCATCTACATGAGAATTTTACCCACTCATCCCTAGAGATATGAAATTGTGAAATTGTTTCCTGCAAATAGTTGTTAAATGACATGGGAAACACACACACACACACACACACACACACAAACTCACACTCACAAGCAAACATCTGGCATCCTTTTGTCGTAAGATCTCCAGATATACATAGTGGTGAATATATAAACAAACACAAGCCCTGGTTCATACTGCCCTGCAGTCATTACTGAACTAGTTTTTGTTTTTTGGGTTTTTTTTTTTTCTATTTTTACAAAATCAGTTTTTAAAAGCATCTATCCAGTTAGCCTTATTCCATCGCCCGTAAGTTTTGAAATACTTGAAATGTAAACTGGTACTCAACGAGTATCTGATTAGAACTTGGATTCAACTTTTACAGAACATCTACGGTTTGATGGTCCCTCTTACCTTGCACTTGTTGAACATGAATTACTAGTACCAACCAAGTCCCAGATGGTAGGCATTTCTCTAAGCCTCTTCACGGAGCTCATGGTTACAAGGACTCATATTTTGGGCTACATCGTTATTCTGGGCTAAGTTTTTTATTTTTTTAATGAATCTACATTTTTATATATTTATTTAGAAACATGAATCAATAATACCATGTGAACACAAACATGGAATCATTTGACAAACAAAGCTACTAAGATATGCAAAATAAATAGAACAGTATATGGTAATTGCTCGTTCTGTATATATTTATAGTTCTTCAGAATTGTATTCTTTCCCATAAACGTCATGCCCCTCCCCTCCTCTTCGTATAAAAGGGATGCAACACACAAACATAAATTTGTTCATTTTAAGCACAGTGTGTTTTGAAGTTGGGGATAATGAGTTCTGCCATCTGGTTTAGAACATTTCTTTAGTCTAGCACTATCCCCAAGCGTGACTGACTTTAGAACCGATGTGAGGAACCCTCTTCTCCTCTCAAAGTGTGTCTACTTTTCCTTATTAAGATGTGATTTCTGTCACAGATAGTTTATAATCTGAGTATGAAGTCATAAAGCACGCTGTCCATCTTTCCATATCTGTATTTTCAGATAAGGCTTTTATAATAGCCAAAGCTCACGCTATTGCAAAGTCTTAAGTCTGTGTCCACACCACACTGCGCTCAGCTCGACTTCCGCATCTACCGCCTGACCTGGATTGCTAAATCTTGCTATGGTTCTCCAAGGATAAGAGTATCAGAAAAAATGCACAAATAAATTTTTACTGCTTTCACATACTAGTTTAAGTCTTAATTATCTGTCAACTCAGACTTAGCTCCTAATTACTATATACTCTAGAAATAGGCAGGAATAGAGAACTGGGAACAATTATACTGAGCAGGCAAATCAGCCTAAAGAACGTCCTAGAGAAAGAGATAAAGTGACCTGGGAGATGGCTGTTAGTAAACTGCTGAAAAAGACTTTGTATTTATCCCACCTTCATCCACATAAAACATCTGGAAGACGGCATCTGTCAACTCTGCGCTGGAGAGGTGGATGTGAGAACGCATATTTCTGCTTATTACCCCTGACAAACTCAGACAGATTCAAGTTCAGCAAGAGGACACTCCTTAGATAATAAGTTAATCATCCAGAAAAGACATTTCTACATGAGTATGCATAATCCACGCATGTGCACACACAACAACATTGACAAACGGAGAAAAATAAAAACAGGAGCAAAAAAATCAAGGGCAGAAATTGTTCTGGAGATGGTTGAGTTATCATAGCTCAGTGACTGGGAACACTTGCTACTCTTCCAGAGTTTGACCTGACTTTTGTTCTGAGGACATACATGGCTGTCTTCTACTGGCCTGAAACTTGCTACTCCAGTCTACAGGAATTATGACACCTTCTATCCTTAGCTAGTACATGAAATCATGCATGCTCACATAAGCATATCTCATGTTGACATGTACAAACACATATGCATAATCACAGACACACACAAAGACAAATAAATCTGAAAAATTATTATTGTGTTAAAATCAGCCATTAAAGTATAGCAAAAGCCTGCCTTTACTGCTCTGAACATTACTGTTAAAAATACAGAAATTATAATAATGGGAACTCTTAAATTTTTATTAAATAAGGTTTATATTGCAATTCTTCTATCACACAATTTATCATAACTACTAAAGAACCATCTAACCCTTACATGCAAAGGTTCTCAGAAATATCCATTTTTATCACATTTATGTCATTTCTTAATAGAAGTTAATTTAATGTTGCCGTAAATTATTGTAGAACACAATTTCAAACTTTTACTCTTTAAAAAAATGGAATTCAAAACCAAAACAAATCAACAGCAACAACAAGTAACTAGTTCAATGCCTACAAATTCTTCCTGGGAAGAACAAGGAAGGACCGAAGTATCAAATTCATGTTTAAGTGTATGACTCCTACATAATTTTAATAGTAACACCTGTCAATTCCAATGTAGGAAACATTGAATATTTCTGATGGTTGTTTTTCTATGTGCTTCCTATATGACAAAAAATTATTACAACCTAAGGTTAGAAGGGTGCCTCTAGAGATGATAATGTACAGATCTGAGAAAGTTAAGACAGTCTACATGGAAGATTGATTATCTAGGAACTCAAGAGAATACAGTGAGTTTCCCAGGGCCACAGTAAGAAGGAGAAATTGGAAGTTGGAAGATAAAGACACATACTAACTTTCCAAACTCTACTAACTTTCCAAACTTACCTCATTAAATGTTTCCAGGGCCCCATGGAGGCAAGGAGATCTGATACTTCTCTAGAGCTAAATTCATCTTTGGGAGTTATTATCCAAACATCAGAAATTTTAAATAAATGCTTTAACAAGCACAGTCAAAGAATTGAAAGTCCCTTGCCATTTAAAATGGGGATGTTGTAAGAATATGTGGTTACCCAAACTTATATGTTGCTGCCATGATGCATGGTAAATGTAACGCCCCTTGTATGGATTTAAATGTAATTAATTAAATATAATATTTATAAAAATCGATCAACATATTTTTAAGGTAACCAGCCTAAATCAGGCTAAAGGAAATTAACTGACACAATGGAGTTCCTTAAGTCAGCCACATTGCTTTATACTGAAAATATACTTTTTAAATATTGATATTATAAGACACTGTATGTTGAAAGCTCTACTATTTTGTTTCATAGTTTTGATGAGCTAAAACCTCTCAAAGACCATGTGCAGTGAGAAAGGTTTGCTCAGTCCACTGAACATATAAATAAGGACACTCGTGTTTTGTAGTTACGATGGTCAAAACAGCTAAACTTCTGAGTAACCACCTAATTGGTGGGTGTGATTGACACCTAATGACTTTATAAAGTACTCAGAGGAGATGCACAGGCTAGTGCCCAAACTGTCAGACATCAAGAAAGCTCTCTGCATAGCACACATAAGTCATTAAACCCAATCAAAATAAGCTAGGTGTGCACAATTAGTTCCCTGTACATGGTACAGGTCTTTAGATACACAATGACATTTCATAAGGCATTAAAAAGACTAAACATGGAGTGGGGTAAAAAAGAAAATGACATCTTTTTATTAGCAACCAATAATGTGCTTTCTAGCAATGTGTTTTCAAGACACGTTTTGAAGAATATGAGCATAGTAGGAATGTTAAGCTATCTTAGGAAGCCAACCCTGATGAGTTAACCTGTAACACCACACGTGAAGGAGGAAGACAAGAGGACCACAGCAAGCTTGACTCAGCCATATCCGGAGTGTGAGCATAGACAGGTCTACATAAGCTTTCTACAAGTAATGATTATAGGATGAATAAAACTTTGCAGAGAACACTTCCTTGAGGTTCATTTGATTATATACATAAGTAAATCTGAAATAGTACTTGTTGATCAATATGTAATTTTAGATTTTTCTCTCTATTTAATGTATTACTGGTTGTTCGGAAATCTTAATTCCCTGAACTTTGACTTTAATGCTATACAAATCTAGAGAGGAAAAATACATTCTAATAAAAAAAAAAACCAAGCTGAAACCTTTGAGAAATACTTCAAATAGACTCGTTGCACATAATTAATAATGGTTTGGCAACATGTGCTGTGAGGAATGACTGGGAAATGTTATGGAATGGAAATTGTGAAGACTGGAAGATTACTTCAGAGCCATAACTTTGGTTCCATTGAACTGTTAAAAATCTGAGATCTGAACCCAGAAACAGACACAGACACAGACACAGACACACACACACACACACACACACACACACACACAGACACACACACGCTAACAAAATGTCTCAAGAAAAAAAGAAAGGTTAAAATCCTGGTCAGCAATCTTGTCTCAATGACAGGGCATTCCAGAAAAAAATATGTTCTCATAAATCTATGTTTCCCTTGTTAAAAAAAAAAAAAAACAAAATTAAACAAAACAAAAACAAAAAAAAAAAAAAAAAACAAACTTGGATCTTTCTGTTTTGCTCCACAAAAAGTTATTGTGCCAATATCTGTGGAGACATTAAGTTACTTCAATGCTTAGTACATCTGGCCTCCAGTGGGAAGAGGACAAGAGTATTTCTAAGCATCCAACACAATAGTAGGTTCTCTATAACGAAGGGTTAATCTGGACCAAACTGGAAATTCTGCTGGTTCTCAGAGCTTGCTTTCATCTAAATAACTCATCCTTATGAAACAGTTTGAACAGGATGCAGATGTTCAACCATTTATTGCTGCAATTTCTTCTAACAATCAATAGCAACTGTAGGCATGCAAAAATTGCTTATAGAATTTGTTCCTTTTAATTATTTAATTCCATAAGTACTGAGGTGGATAATGGCGTGTAGTAACTTGTCCCACTTTACCTTTCATGTTTGGTAAATGTGCATTTAAGTGCACGTGTATGTGAGACAGAGCCTTAGTGTGCCCGGGCAGTCCTTACGTTTTGTTGGCCTCACAAGCTTCCAGGAATTCTCCAATTTAAGCTTTACATTTTACAAGAGAGGAAGAAGCACACACTCACACTATGTACCTACTTTTATCTGTGTCATCAGTACATTAAACCAAGTCCTCAAGCTTATTACGTAAGTGTACCAGCTGAGCCATCACGCTATCTCTGGGGTACAGAGATTCATAAAGACTATGGAATATGAGAGCTTGGCTATTTGAAGCTAACGCTGAAACACATCTCAATCCCCTTTACTGTGTAGTCCTTTGTGGCTGGAGTAAAAGTATCATAGAATGTCTGAAAAATTAAAAGAAATCAATATAAAATAATCAAAAGAGTAAAGAAAAAGGGGGGGGGGGAATGCCTTTTTGATACATACATTGAAAGTGAAGAAGGAATTTGGAACTTGAAAAAATATGATTTAGCCCAAATTTGGAATGATCCCCTTAAAATTTCATTACTGGGGTGAATTTCTGCTTTGATTGTTTCCCAATAAAGAGTTTATAAACACAGGGTCTCTATATTCTTCCTGCTCACTGAAGTGGATGTGTGGGGTTGTGGTCATTTTAAAAACATTTTATTTATTTATTTATTTATTTATTTATATTTATTTATTTATTATTGTTTTTGTTCTGCATGAAGACATGTGTGTGCACTGTGTGCGTGCTTGGGGTCCATGAATCAGGTGGAACCCCTTGGAGCTGGTGTTGTAAAATATTGTGAGCTGACCTGGGCATTCTGATAATCCATCTAAGGTTCTCTGCAAGGGCAAAAGTGTTTGTAATGACTGAGCCATCTCTCAAACACTCCAGTCTGTACCCATGGAAGCATCTCCATTTATGTAGATGACATTCACTCTCCTCTTATTAAAGTCATACAAGAACTTCCGTCTTACATGCTCTGGAATAGTTGTGCACACATACACACTTTCCCAGAAGTCTTATAGAAGGGCCTCTTTTATGTCCATTTGTAGAAAACAGCTTGAGACAAACGGTCAGAAGAATGCTGGCTCAGGCGATTTTGACAAAGCTCTATTAAAAAAGAGCAAGAGAGCGGAAAGGGGCAGAGGGATGTCATTGGGGTTCTGAAGAGCTAATTAGCGACACTGTGCTACAACAATACAAACAGGTGTGGAAAGATGCTTCTGGCTTCAGTGGGAAGAGGAGGAAAGGCCAGACAAATGACATAAAGGAATATGGTAATGCGCTGAAGATGATATCTTTCTGCAAGAAGGAAAACAATGCCAAACCTCAGTCGCTTACCTGCGTCAATTAAGGGTTGTAGCACTTAAATGTGATTTCCAGACTCGTTGGGACAAAACAAAAATTCAATGAAGTGATATTTTATTAACTTCGAATGTTTGTCACCTTGACTATAGACTGACCTTTCGGGTGAAGATCCAGGAACTTCAAGCAAACTGTAAATAGTTCCATAGCTCTACTTGTGCCATCTTGGTCGCTACCTATTTGTTATATAAATTACACTTGGTGAATAGGTATTACTATAATAAAAACACTGGTTAAAGTTGTCGAAGAAGTGATGATATAAGTTTCACATGCTTGTCACTTAGACTACAGGCTCTTTGGCCTCCTCCTTGATACTGGAACTTTCCACTTCTGTCTAGTGAGATAATTTCCATGGCTCTGTGTGCAACATGTCTAGTCATTAGCTTTTACCATAAGTAATAATTTTTAAGTGACTATAAACTATAAGAAAACTAGATTCAGAACTTCTGTTTAAAGAGATATTCTCATACAAAGTTTAGATTACCCAAAGGGCTTCTGTGGACCTTGCACAGTCATAGAGCATCATGGGTAGAAATAAAACCAGGAAAGAAGAGACTAGGTCCTATTCTGATGAACATTGTTTTGGAAGAGTCCCATAGCTTCCCCTTATAGAAGTCTCTATACAGAAGCAGGGGTAGTAGAAGATGTGAAATACACAGATACAAAAGGTAGCCTGAGAAAACTGTACCCAGATCTGGCAGGTCTTATGTGGTAGAGACATAATAGAAGCTTTACTAAAACCAGTGACAATCTTGGTCACATGACAAGAGCCATTTTGAAGCCAGAGGAAGTCAGCCTATAGCATTGATAATGTGTTATATAGAAAACAGTATAAACCTTGTTCTCCTATGATGAACTGATCAAGGAGAATACATACAGAAAAATAAGAGAAAGGGATAATTAAGGTGGCCACAAACAAAGGAAAACAGTGAATTATTGTCTTTATTTTTATACTAGGAATTGTGTGGATCTAGTTGTGTAATACTATAATTTGTGTCAAAAAATTTCTTTCTTAAATATACTAATTTGTATCTTGATGGTGTGTGCAATTACGAAGGATCTTTCCTCAAAGGTACATTCCCAAAATTTAAAACTATTGGGTTCACAAAACATGAATCCATCCCTGGGATCCTAATTTAAATGGAGAACAAGACTGGGAGACAGTAGATATACGTATTATAACTGGGGAAATACAAAATGGCCCAGCAGTGATTACCTGAAAAGCTAATAGAGTTATAAACGCATTTTCAAGCTACAAATTCAACAGATACTTAAACTCATTTTTACATACCCTAAAAGACACACATTTTAAAACATCCTTATATAGAGAAAAATATGCAGAGTTATTTTATGGCTATAACTGACCTTACATAAAGTGCTCAAAAACATCTCTCTTACCTGTATCATGCACCTGTGTGTGTCCCTAAACATCAGCAAAAAGTTTAAAACAAGCATTTAGCACACTTTGAAAAAAAATCCTAAGATCAAAATTAGATTAAAATTGCTTTAATGTATTATTTTATGTTAATTTAAAAATCACTTCTTGCTTTGCTACTTTGTTGTTGTTCCGTTTTCTTGTTCTTGTTTTTAACTATAATAGATGTTTTTTCAGAGGCAGTAAACTTGACAGTAGAAAAGCCAATAAAACCAAATGTGTCAGAAAAATCAATGAATATTCAGTCATAAAGAGACACATTGTGCAAAGCTAAGTAAAAACACATCCTTCAAATGAACATAACCTCTTAACAATATTCAAGGGAGGATTTACTCTTGAAAGTATTCATTACAGTAATCCTTTGAACTTAAATTTTTAATTTACTTTGAAATCCACAATGTAAATTTGAAATATGTTGCATTGAGAAATCATGTGCTAGTTAAGGAAACTGAAGTAACCCAAAATCTAATAAGAAAAAAGAATCCCTTTCAACAGAATGTTTTTAGTGGTTTGATGTCCATTTCAATAGATGATCATTAGTCAAGAAAAATAAATAGGTAAATAAATAAATAAATAAGTAGATAAATAAATAAATAAGTAGCCAGGCTTGCAATTTATGATAAGGACATATCGCTCATACCAAGGCACTTACTACACAATTAATGTGAGTTCAATAAAAATAAAAAGTTATTTGACCAAAAAAATGTAGCAAGCATGTTTTGCAATAACTTTAAATCAGAACTGTTTTCTCCACGGTCATGTAAGACAACATTCATTAAAAACATAAACATAATTAAACTGAAATGAAATAAATGAGATATTAGTTAAACTTTATATGCCTGATGGTGATAACCCAGAGCATATATTTCCATGGTTGTAGTAATCAGGACTAACTTTTTTCTCAAATCTTGAAGACTTAGGAAGACATGTTTCTCTCATTTTGCTCTGACATGGCATTGAAATATTGCTGACTCCTTATTAATGATCTAAGAAATATTAATGTGTGTTACATAAATGTAGAGCTCAAGGTGAAACAATCACACCTCAAAAAATTGATTATTGTATTTTTCAAATTCTTAAACATTTACAAACAAAAAATAAAGACTACAGCTTTCTAAATAGTATGTTGTAAATTTCATAACTCGATTTTGACAGTAAGAAATGTGATTTCGAGTTCATTTTTTATTTTGTTTAAAACAGGTAATTCAGCAAAAGAGGAACACATCTGTATTTGAGACACTGATTCGTATACGTACCTCCACAGTGTCAAATCATCGTGAACATTCTGTTAAATCATCAGCAGAACTGGTGGGAATATGTTAAAAAAGCTGCATTTGTGTATGTGCTGGTTTTGACTGGCAGTGTTAGTTATAGGGGTGAGTGGGTGTTATCTGGTCAGCTTTTCCGAGACATTTATTCAGAGGTCTGAAATTCACAAATGATGTACGCACACACATACACACACACACAAACACACTCATCAGAGCTAAGAACAACAACAAAAATACTAAAAAGGAGCACGTAGTCTGGGCATTATCCCAGGTCCTCCATCTTTGAGCTCTTCCTCCTGAAACCAACTTTAGACTCTTGGTGAAGACAACGTACATGCACGAGAATGAACCACGTGACGATGTGCAGACATCAGTAGTGACTTTATTCACTCATTTGGTCAAAGATACACAACTTAAACCTCTTTCTATATTACTGGACTGTCCTTGGACACATGGCCTTGAGGTTTACACTGGAATCTCCTAAAGTACAAAAAATAAAAAAAAAAAAGACATAATCCCACAAGTTAAATTTCATACTTGGACAAATATGGAATAAGCATATTAAAATTTATTGTAGCATAAAATTATAAACATAATATTATAAAACTAACTGCCATAAAAAGTTTTAAATTGACAATGGATTTTTTTTTTCATTAGTGCTGTTATGAAGAAGGTGCCAAACTTGATCATGGAGCAAAATGAAAGAAGGTGTTTTGTTTGGCTATGTTTTGTTTTAGATAGAGTGGGGCTTATTTAACTGTGTAACAATGAATTATCTCAGGGAGTATGTTTGTATATGCTTTAAAATTAAAGTTACAGTCTTTGTTAGGATAATATTTTTGATCCAAAAGGAAAAAAAAGTCACCCATGGTGTGGAGAGATGGGTCAGCGAGTCACAACACTCCTGGACATTCTAGAGGACCCAAGTTCAATTCCCAGCATAAATGTCCAGGTTGGCCACAGTTGCTGGTCACTCCAGCTCCAAAGAGTATAGTACAATCTCTGGGCATCTACATATATATGGTTTACATCCAGATACACATTATGTGTAAATATATGTAAAATAAATACTTTTAAAAGGAACTGGATTCAAATCTTAAATTTCCATTGCAGTAACAAACAGGGCTGTTATATCAAACCTGAAAGCCTCAGTCATGTTCCTAGCATATTGCATAAAGCACCTTTGCTGTCTATGTGAACCCTGATTAATGAGCTAAGCGAATGTAATGTGTCTTTATATTTGTCCAAGTTTAAAATTCATCCTTTGGAATTATTCTCCTCGGGTTGTCCTTTGAAGATCTCACTGTAAATCCCCCAGAGCATGTTTCCAGAAATACAGAAGAAGATGGAAGTCGCTTTTCTTTGACCACAGGAGGGAATCTTAAGGAAGAGGACCTAAGCAAACACATTTACCTTCAGTGCTCCTGGGTCTCTCTTCCTCATCTCACTCTGCCTGGTGCCAGGCGGTGACCTACCTGCTTGCTTCTGTTCTGCTGGACCCTGTGCAAGTGAGCTATTTCCCCAGGACACAGAAGGTGGGAAAGGTGGGACTGGTTTGAGGATCTCTCCTAATCCTCTACTGTTTCTTGAGCAAGAGACAACAGGAAGTGAATTCTGCTGACATCTGCATTGATTTGCTTGTGCAAAAATTTAGCGTGCATAAAAAAATAAACAAAAGAAAAATGTTCAGACATAATCCTATGAGAGTCTGTGTTTGCTAACTGAAATAAGCCAAGAGACTTCTCAAAAATCTGTTTTCATCAAATTTAGAAAGGACTTCATGATTTAGTATGAGATTATAGTGAGTTTATGTATGACTAACTTGTATGGTAACATTTTAAATTCACCTTGATATGATTTGTTATATAAATGTTCATATTAGTTCTAAAAATCCCAGAAATCCAAGAAAGTAAACTCAGTTTAAAAAGTTATATGTACAGCAATTCTTTTACAAAACAGAATATGTAATTATTTAGATAAGACTAAATTTGGGCTTATATAACTAAGTTCGTTCTTTGGATTATTATAGCTGCTTTGATAATATTGATTTAAAAGCACCATAAATCTACATCTAAGCTTATTACTGTTGTTTATAGTCCTAGGTAGTATTTTTTTTTGTTTTAGAAGATTTTACTTTGTAGCCCCATAAAGTGAACAAAGTTCTAAGTTAAGTGTGTATGAGTTATCTAAACTCTGAGAAAATTATATATATTCTGACCTGTTTTAATCAGGAGTAAAGGATTATCTAAAAATTGTTCTGTATAAGATTTTGTCAAATGGGTAAACTCTATTACAAAATTGTAGGATTGGGAAAATTGAACTAGAGGGAGGGCTTAGTAAACGAGTTGTTTCCTAAAATAGACAAGATCCCACTTGGGAGCTTTTGATCCCAGTATTGAGAGGAAAAGGGAAGAGAGAAGGAGACAAGAAGGGAAAATAAGAGGAGGAAAGGAAATAAGAAAAGGGAGAGAGGAGAGAAGGGAAGGGATACATCTGCACACTCTATAAATGATTAAGGCAAAATTATATACACCTTTTAAAATTTGTGGCTAATATCTAAAACAACTCCTATAGCAAACCTCATCAATGGCTCTCTGTCTGTCTGTCTGTCTGTCTCTCTGTCTGTTTTCTATGCAAGAAGTCAGATAAAAGGAATTTCAGTTATTAGAACAAGTATCTGTGCTTTGAACCTTCATTTGCATCTTCTCCTTTGTGTAAGCTCTCTCTAGCTACATATACTTTTGAGTTGCTTCAGAACGTCGTTCTTTTGATCATGAAGTAGCCAAGTTAACTGATGCTCAGGCATGTTGATTCCTATGCAGTCGTTGAAGTCTCCTATGATAACCCTTCGTATTCCACTGCTCCAAGACTACACACGCCATTGAAGAGCAAAGCAACGATTGTACCAAGAGCCTCCAACCATAGCCCTGACACACTGCTGACTGCAAGCGTTCCTTTTAACAGAGAGAGAAAAGAAGCACAAAGAAAGGCAGCAAGTTCAAGGGTTTAAGGTGCTTGGGTGAAAATCACGAAGGAAGCATCAAGGATGCCGGTGTTTGACTTACCCTCCTGTTTGGTGTTCCGGAGATTGTCACAGCCTAGAAAGATGCACCATGGTAAGATTTGGGACATGTGACAGCTAAGCTTTTCTTCACTAGTGTGCTTATTATGAAAGCACACACATGAAGGTTACTTTCTGTAAAATCTATTCTCTTAACACTGCACATGCAAACTCCTTGGCGAGGTGTTTCTAACTCTGTACAAATGAGTTAGGAAAAGCAATAAAGGACCTCTTAAGATCACTGTGGGTGTTTAAATGACTCTCTGAACTCTGCAATCATAATATGTGGTAAATCAAGTTACATGGACATGGTCAGATCAATTCTTGCTAAGACAGTCATGTCAGCAATTAATTTCTACTGATTCATTTCTGGCCCAACAACCATTAGGCTAGCTCTTCAATTAAAATTGTAATGAATTGTTGGCCCAGTGGAAGGTATAAGCTATTGCCAAATTCAATGTGTGTGTTTGTGTGTGTGTGTGTGTGTGTGTGTGTGTGTGTGTGTACATCTTCCATTCTCTTTCTAAAATGATTTTAAGAACAGACTATAAAGGCAAAATAACGTATGCATAAAAAGTTGATATCACATTTTTTAAAGAAACCAAAGCATCAGAAATGAAAGCCAATTTTTGGTTAAGCTTTTCAAGAAGCTATCTTGACTTAGATAAATTTTACAATTTCTTAATCATTTCTATGATTCACTGGTTAACACTGATTAACAGATGAGAATATAGCCCAACCTCCCACGTGGATGTCAAGAATGTACAATGAGAGAGCACACTTGCTCAGCGGGTCAACTCATTATCACTTTTAAAATTATTTGTACCATGTTAATATTTATACACGTTTCTTTTGATTCGAATATTTATTTTGGTGGTATTCTCACCACAATTCTTAGAGCAGCGAAAGAAAGATGCCATGCCATTTGTATTACTTTTGAGACACTCAATGAAACTATGTGATGTAAACATAAAGAAATACAAAATGCTGAGATTATGTTCCATGAACTATAACCATGCACAAATGCGATGACATCATCACACAGATGGTATCGTAGTCTCTAGGTCTACAGAATTCTACATGAGTAATATCAGTGCTCAAAGTTGTTCACTAAACTTTATAAGTGGCCATACATTCTTTTCAGAATTTGCATACTTTCCTCTTTTTAGTAAGATAATGTAGTTAGTTAAATAGTCGTGAGTTTTATCCATTCTACTGTCCATACATTATTATAGTTGGTGCATAAAGACCAAAGGGATTATGACTTCTACTGAAATCATCTGATACATATTTATCTAAGCAACAAATCATTTACGGATACCAAAAAGCAATCTTTGGCTTAGTGTTTTAGCATATATATATATATGTGTGTGTGTGTGTGTCAAGCTAGCTAATATTTTTCATGATGTACATATACTGACTAAGTTGTAAACTTTCATATAAAGAAATTCTATCAGAAGGGGTATTGCTGACTCAATGTCACACAATTTTATTCATAAAGACTTTTACGGAAGTTCTCAAGGAACTGTGCATCTTGTTATAATGTCAGGCGAAATAAGGCATATGTCCCAAGCACAGACTATTCCCAGCCTATGGTACGAGACATTCTCTGTTAAAAAGTGGTTGTGATCATACAGGAGGAACACAGACAGCAAAGGATGAATCTAACATGGCTTAGCTGGCCTAATGGTGCACACATCTTGATTTCCTTAAAAAGTGGGACTGAAACAAAACCCAAAACAAAGCAGAAATGATAGCTTTTAAATTTCAGGAAAGTTATTTTTAAAGCACGTGAGTGTGTATACACATGGGCACATGCACATTTGATGTTTTCATCAGTGCCTTTGAAGGTTGGCAAAGGTCACTGCATCCCCTGGACGTGAGTTTAAGTGCAGGTATGAGTTAGCCTCTATGGATGGTTGGAATCAAACTAGTATCCTCTGCCAAAGCACCACCAGTTATCTCTCCAGCTAAAAATACTGCTTTTATTTTCCACACCGTAGTGTTGACGAAGAGAGGTTAGAATTAAGAATTTACTTAAAGATTTATGTAACCATTTTATTGAGGTAGGGTGTTACATGTGACACAGGGCGTCACATGTGACACAGTACACTGCAGTGGTCTGCAGATGACAATGGGGACTTGGTGAATACTTTCCTAAACTATGTGGCTCTGAGAAACCAAATGCAGGTGATCTCTTTTGGCAGATGCACCCTTGTCTACAGAGACCACTCCTAAGTCCAGAAACAACACTTCTGAATGAAAAAAAAAAATTTAAGAGGAACAGTTGCTCCTTTACATTGTCTTCATAATAAAGCACTCATTTTAGAGATTTACATAATCACATACCTTGATTTTACACTGTACCATATTAAATTTCTTGTTTTAACTGAAAATGACAGTAAATTCTACAATCCCATAGCCATTAATTTCTATCAATATATAAATGAGAGGCTACAGGACTCGATCATTATAGTCATTGGCCCCCATCACCTTATATAAATGATAGAGCAACAGCTGTAATATCATATATGTATCAGGCATTTTAAAATTAGTATTTGCCATACATATTCTACAACTGGTTTTTAGTCCACTGATTTCTGTTATTGGGAAACTTTTATTGAGTTCACAGATTATCTTAGTTTAACTTTATGATGAGACATTATTTTTTATATTTCTTAAAATAAAACTTTAGAGTAACATACATTTACTGAACTATAAGGAGGATATGTGATGGTGATCAGTTATTGTGACCTATGTGTTTGGGATCCGTGTAACATATTATGAGCTCCATTTGGAACACATCTGCAGAGTCGCAGCCTTGAGGGAAATGCGAAGTCATGTTTGCATAACGGCTCTGTTAAGATATCACTAAAGAGGAAGTTGTCTGACTTTTTTTGAAGGAGAAATTGCAGGTGAGAAAAGAGATGAGGAGATAAATTCTTGATAAAACCAGAATTTTGAGGACAAAGGAAAACAGAAAAATTATGAAATTTGAAGAATCAATTGTAATGTTTGTAACCACAGCCTGAGACAGATTCTAGACAAGAAGAAGACATCGGTGGGTGGAAAAGTGCAGAACTTCTTAAAGTCCATTAAAGAACTGATATATGAAATTGCCTGACACTAATAAAGACAACGTCATCTCCGGATACGTGAAGAGCGCACTTAAGCCAACAACATCGACAGAACAGAAATGCGGCAACAAAGAAAATTTCCTAGAGCCTCTTCATAGTCATTAACCATCTATGACTACTAAAATTATGTTTACGGGAATAAATTAGATAAACTTCACCACAGTTTGTGTCTCAGTGGCATATGTAACGCAATGCACAACAGTGTTTATGAGCATTCCACATGTCACAGAAAATTCTAACACAGAATAAAATAGAGGCGTCCTAAACTCTGGAGCATGGTAGAGCATCTCAGCACACTGTTCACGTAAAATAGCCATGGTCGTATTAGCACAGTACACACGGGGAGATTAAGTTTATAAAGAAATATTTATACTGTGCACTCGATGGAGAACATGATATCAGGATAAATCAGGTTAAAATGGAAACATCCAAATAGCTAAAGTACATTCTGGGTCGTTTGTTTATAGTGGTGGTGTTATAATGGACTGAGTTTCATTTGCCATAATTGAAGATCTCTAAAATACTTGGCAACCAACACACACAAAACCCACCAGTATCATAAACCTATGTGTGCTTTTCCCCAAATTACTTACTTTTCAATTATGTGCTTCCTTTAAAATTAGACAAGACAAAAAAAAAATGTGAGAAAAGAGATTACTTTTGTGTAGGTTAACTGGGAGATAAAGGGAGGACAGAAAAAAGGAGGGAGGAAAGGTAGAGAAAGGAACAAAATGGGAAAGAAGGAAAGAGGAGAAAGAGAATGTTAATGGTTGAGTAATATATAATACAATTGTTAAAATGTATATCAAAACTGAAAGTCACCATCTCCATCCCTTAACGTTAATAAAGATAATCAACAACATGCTAAAAATAAAACATTTTTCTTGTATATTAATAAGAGAAACTCTCAAATTGTCCAGCATTAAATTATGAAGCAAAGAACCAGACTATTTGTTAGTATGAGCAATAAATTAGATAGTCACATACTTGCCAGCTGACCCTAGAAACACTGCCCAGTAACCCAATTTTGAACACTAACTCAGACTTGGTTTCCTATCAATAAATCCTAGAAAAGAAAATTCAAACAGTGTAATTCATTGGAGTGGCACACAGTGTGAATCTGACTTTTCTCAATTTTTTTCCAGCTACTTCCTACCACTGAAGTATGTCTAGCATGCCATACCTTCGGAAATCCAGTATTTCTTGAAAAAAAAATTGCACCTTTAATTTTTCAGAAAGATAAAATTGTCTTTAAAGTTTAAAGTTATATATTTTATCACAAGAGAACATGAGGTTTTGTCCCTCTTAAAATTCAGAAAAGTGAATAAATACAGACATTATTTTTTCTGAAAATAATCCAATAATTATGAATTTAATTTTACTTAACATCTTCCATGCTTAGTATACACACACACACATGCACACACACAACATACTCACAGACACACATACACTCACACACATATACACTCACACACACACAATAGACACACATACAGACACATACACTCACACATATATGCACTCACACACCCAACACACACACACACAAAGACACAGAGACACATACACATAAACACATATAAACACACATACACACTCACACACACATACACGCAACAGACACACACATACACACACACACACACACAAACACACACACACACACACACACACACATACTCCATGGCAATCTTAGAACAAAGAGAATATATACTAAGTTTTCAAATCTCTCATTCTTTTATTGAGTTTCAAATGCAGTGACAGGTAATATTCAATGAATTTGAAAAGGTGATATGTAAAGCTCCCTCCCACCAACTACTGTCTCCACTTGGAAATGGACCTAAGGACTGGCTTAAAGAGACCGAGAGAAGTTCATTTACTGCCCAACATTCAGGATAATTGACCTCAGTCAAAATGAGGCATTGGGATATTTTATTTCAGTTGACATTACTCCCTTTGATCTGATAGATCCTAAAAAAATGCTCCTGCTCTTTAAAATTCAAATGGCTACTGTTATCTATTCTCAAAGTGTCAGAATCTGAGTAAGGCATCGCAGATCAAAACTTCTCCGTTTGTTTAACAGGAAACGGGGGCGGTTTTGTTTCTATCCTTCTTAGATTTCAGTGGATAGATAGGGGAGACCTGAAAAGATCAAACATAATCAATAGTTACAGCTTTGTTCCCAGAACAGAGTTTAGTATTCGCCTGTTGTCTTTCCCTTGCGTTCTCTCTGCCTTTAGCATTACAGAGGAGCCAGTGTGGAAAAAAGTAAATGACTAATATATGTGGACAGGCATGCTTGCTCATGTACACACATACAACCAAACACACACACACACACACACACACACACATGCACACATGCACTTGAGTGCGAGAGAGTGAGAGAGAGAGAGAGAGAGAGACAGAGAGACACAGAGAGATTCAGAGTGACAGAAACAAGAGACAGAGACACTGACAGAGAGAAGAGAACTTTATCTGGCCAAGTCAAACTCCACGCCCTGTGCAGGAAGAGTATGAATCCACACTCTTTGCTCCCTTACATATAATGAGCTTGGATCTCTTTATAGTAACAAAGTGATTATTATGATAATGCATATAAAATGCATACTTCATGCAGCCAGACAAAAATGCTATTTAATGAGTGTTGCACACACCTGTGAAACCGCTCAGTGTGTCAGAGTTATGAACACAGCAGGTTGGCTCTAGAGGAGTGTGGTGTGGCTCAAGATCAATTTTCATTTTTCCAGTGATGGAGTATTCAAAATATTGCTGCTCCCTACTCAATATTACTGGAATATAGATACATACTCATTTTTATCTTTACTTCTCCCTGCCAGCCAACCTACATCCTCAGAAAAGTTCTAATTACTGTAGGAGGAAAAATGATATAGAAAGACAAATGCCTAATTTCAAAACATGCCCAGTGGATAAGGAGCTGTGATAGATTAATCGGTCTAACTTTTAAAATTGGAAAATGTTAAAGCACAGAAAGGTTAGATGGTGAGCTAGGTTTCATTCATGTACAGGTCTAGAGTTTAGAGAAAACTAAGATAGAATCTTAGAGAAAGTTGGAATAGAATCACGAGTGTCACCAATGATACCACGAAACAGCGGGGTAGAGAAGGGTGAGTTGCTAACTCCATGACAACATCGGAGGAGTTGTGACATCATCATCCTAACTCAGAAATTCCCTATTGAGTCAACTCTAACAGCGGCAGCTTGTCCAAAGGTCCCTGTTGTCAGGCCTCTTGAAATGAGATAAACTGATGCTGTAAGGGAGAAAAAGCTACCATGGGAAAAGAGAGATAGAGTCAGCTTGAGTTGGGCACAGTGAAACATACCTAGAATCCCAGAACATAGGATAGAGAGGCTGAGGCAGCAAAAATTCAAGATCTGATATGGCCAGGACTTAAAATAATATTATATCAATACGTTGTAATTTTAACATGCGTTCTGCTAATGACTAAGGATATACATTTATAAATTAGTGTTCCATTTGTGTATTTCCCTTGGTGAGGTGCTTGCTCCAAGATTTTTCTCACTTAAGACATCTGGTTGTTTGTTTCCTTATTATTGTATTTTAAACCTTCTTTAAACTGTGAATATATCTTATATTTTCTGGTATAAAACATTTTTGGAAAAACATATTCTAGATCATCATTGGCTATAGAAGAAAAAAGAAAAGAAAATGGAAGAAAAGGGAAAGACAGAAAAGGGAAGGTGGTAGATGAGGAGGAAGTAAGAGGAGAGGGAGAGAGGACAGAATGTCCAGAATTATACAGAGTTGAATGCATTTCGATGCCAAATTCACTGTGTTGGTAGGAAAGGCAGGCTGAAAAACTCCTGTAGAAATCAGAGGCCGGTGGCTGACAGGGATACGAGGACAGGAGAGCAAAGTCACTTCCTCCCACACCCTGGAATGGGACTGGGTTGCAGAGCCTCTCAATAATGCAGAAGTGACTGTCTACAAAGAAAATAATGTTCAGAATTAGAGAAGCTAGAAAAGTAGGAACACACACAAAGAGGTGGAAGAAGAGAGAGACAGGCATAAAGATAAGGGGGGAGGGAAGGAAAGAGGCAGAGAGAGGCAGAGATATGAAAAATTGGAAGGAGAAAGGAAAGTAAAGGGGAAGGGAGGGAGAGAGAGGAGGAGGGGGAGAGAGAACTCAAAACCAACAACTAGTGAAGTAAATACAAAGAAAAAAAAATCACCAGGTGTGACTGGAGGTCTAGAAATGAAAGTCACAAAGAGTTAGTAACAGATCCACAGTGACACAGTCCAGGAGGACTTGAAGGAAGGAGTGTGATTAAAAACAACACTCAAGGAAAAACAGACAGTGGGAAAGGACACTTCTGAGTTTTGTTGCTAGGGGAGTGTGGTCAAAAATGGAGAAATCTGAGGCATTCCACGACTGTGCGTAGCTGTGTGGTGGCTGACGTCACAGACGCCATTGAGTAATCCTGGGCAAAGATTCTGCAAGAGTCGGATGACTGGGCCGTGCTGCCCACAGATTTCTTCAGCACGGCTGAGGCAGTCCACATTTCCAGTGTTTTGTCTGTCTTTTTAAAACTAGCTGCAACTGACCCGGCCTTTACAAAGCAATCTCACCTAGTCTGGAAAGAAGTTGTAATCAAGTTACTGTGTTACCATAGATGTTAGCAGTGAATGAAATATTGGGATAAGAAAAATTATAAATCAGACTAGGTGCTGATTCCACAACTTTAGGGCACCTTTTCAGCCATGTTTTAGTAAAGTTTAATTCTACAATATTATATATTTTTTTCTTTTGATCAGACAGCAGGCTTAGTATCTGAAATACCATAGTAAAATATTGCTCCTCTTGGAATATGGAAGAGGGCTAGAATTATAAAGAAACTAAAAACTATGATGTAATTACAGAAGTACTGTTAACATTTGTAGGATAAGCTACATCATAATAACAGATAGAGAATGGTCCAATTGCAGGAGGCCTTTGGGCTGTGTTCACACTGAGACCACTCAAATGATCAAGTCACAGAAAGTACCCCATGGTTCATGGTCATGGTGGATGCTAAGATAAGTCAGTCTCAATATGCTGAGACTGTCCTGATAAGTAGGAGCTGAGATGCGTAATGTGGAGGTGAGGGGATGTGGGATGGGAGTACTTTTGACCCAGAGAAATGCAAACATTTAAGAATGCAAAGCCATTTAGCCTTTGCAATGAAATGCTGCAACACAGACATGTATTAGCGTTTCATAAAGCAGCCCCTTTGAAAGTATAGATACTGTTTTAAAAACAGCTTCATAATACATTGACAGTTAAAAGTAACGTGTACCTTAAAATTATAGGGGGCGACTCTGTTGCTGGTTAAAAGGTTATAACTAGAATAATAGTAGTCCCATGCACACAAGAACATGCTGTTGTGAGCTGTAAGAAATGGTGCTAACTTCCACATGCTTTCTCAGCTGTCTGTGAATAGAGAGCCCACACTACACAATCTTGTGATAAAGTATTTATAGTAGCATACACACACACACACACACACACACACACACACACACACACACACAAACCTAAAACAACTGGATTAAGTCTGAAAACCTCAAATGAAAAGTTTTAAAGAAATTCACAGGATGATCATTCATGGATGTTGGTTTGCCTCTCCTGTTCTTGACACTACTTCCTGTCAGGTTGACAGCTCTTCCTCAGTGCGGTTCTTTTAAAGCCTTCTGAAAAAAAATGACCAGTTATAGGACTAGGAGGGAGGAAAACCACTCGCTGCACAATCCTGACTTTTGTTAGATCTCTGGGACCCACAGAGAGAAGAGGAAAGCCGCTCACAACTTTACTCTTTAACGTCCAAAACTACATGGTGCTGCCACTTACATGAGCATGCGTTTGCACGTGCACCCCCACACACCCGCAAACAAAGCTATATTAACAGAACCTTGACTATTAGCATATTAATAATATAGTTCAGGCTCAAAAGTCTCATAATTAATTTTGTGAGTGATGGGTATACTACCTGCCACTACACATAAATTCAGTGGTGATACTATTTCTATCATTTGCTGAAACTGAACTCTTATAAAACTGGCTCCTAGTCAAAGAATGAATCAAATAAGCCAATCAACTTAAAGGATATATATCATATATATAAAGCATATATATATATATATATATATATGTACATATATATGTATAAAACATATATTTTGTATAATGTGATTCAGTTAAACTTGGATTTTTGATACATATTTTAAAACTATTCTAGGTTATCAAGAATGTGGCTTTACCTCATAGTGAATACCACCACTTCCCCAATTTATGGCGAAGTCATTTTCATCAGGTCTTTGCGTTCAGAGCTTCTTCCCTTATTAAACGGTAAAAAAGCATGTCTGGCTCGGTTTCATGGCTCTGTGTCATTGATCAGGAGACACAATGTGCCTGTGTGTCTCCCTCATACTGTCTGGAAATCTACTCTCTAATTCCAGGTGAGGTTTCTTTCATTCTTCTTGGTAACAAGGAGGTGTGGTTTGAACATTTTAGCCATTTTCGCAAATATTAACATAAATTTAAAGGCGAACATTTTATGTGATTCCATTTAAGAAGGGCGACAAGTCAATGTTGGAGAGACATGTTTTGGAAGTTTACATATAAAGGATAATGAAAATTAAATATTAATAAACACACTCAAAGATTTTGAAGAAACTCTTGTCTGCAAAGAAGTGTCCAGAAGTCTCTCTAATCACCACTTTAAAAAAAAAAAAATCCTTAGTAAAACTAAGCAAGTCACTCATGTATAAAAAGCCATGTAACAAGTATGTGTTATAAAATACCTAAATAAGTCTGTGAAGATAAACTTTGCCAATATTTAATCCCATGATTGTTACCTATATATAAAAAAAAAATACTGTATTAACCCATTATGGACTACAGACTATTTTATTCTTCAATATCTTCACACTTTCCAAAACCTATTTTTAAAACAAGAAAATTACAAATGTAGGGCATTAATATGCTACAATAGATTTAGCCATCTGAATTGTTTATCTGCCTGTGCATTATTGGTTTGTATTTAGAAGAAAATCCAAGCAGTTTATAACCTGACCAAATAGGTTAAAAGCTTCATTTGAATAACTTAAAGTCAGGAACTTCCTTATGTCCACTTTGGTGCTGCCTTAGCCTTCCTCATACCGAACAACTGTAATATGTACATCTCTAGTATCTCGCTCATCACTTGAATCTATACAGAATACAGGTGGTGAACCACAACACATCACTTTAAGCTGCAGGACTCTGGTGATCAGAAGGTTAAAAGCTCCCCGTCAGCTGGAAAGGAGAATCCTTACTTAACTCCATGATACAAATAATTTCCAGGTGGTGATATTTATCACTTATGGTGTTTAATATTCCGGACTTTGCATCGAAATTTAAACTTGACAAGTTAAACTTTTCATTGTGTTCATTTTCCCATAATCTCTCAAAAGCCAAGACAAGGGTAGACGGATTAGTGATGGGTGAGACCAATTCCGCCCAAAATGGCTACACTTAATTACACGCCTTGTTGTTTATAATTAACTGTGTAAATCACTAACTTGAAAGTTTCTCCTCAAAGTATTTAAAAACCAACTCTTTCTCCCAGGGGGATTTAATACTGTATATTATTACAAACTTAAGTATTATTTTGTTTGGTTAAAGAACAAGATGTGCAAATGACACATTTACCTGGCAGTCTTGCCAGCGAATTTGGAAATTTGTCATTAACTGCATTACTGGCTCCATTCCACAGGGCTATCTTTTAGGACAGTTGGATTATGTTTAGTGGGGAGCTATAGTTTATGAAGGCCATTTAAAAATACAAAAAGAGGTAGTGCCTTGTTCAGCTTCAGAGAAGTTTCCTTCTGCAGCAGAAGGGAACAAATCCTGAGACCTCAGGCAGACATTACACAGAGGTGAGACCTTGGTACACAGCCATGCAAAGGATGTCTCTAGCAAATCCCCCCTCTCAAGGATCAGGAAAGCCAGTGAAAAGGGAGATAAAAGGATGAGAAGAGCTAGAGGGCATAGAGAAGACCAGGAGAACCACGCCCTGTAAATGCACATGAGCATTGCACGTAGGGATGCAGAGGCAGGCAGCAGTGTAGCATCTGCACAGGTCTGCACCACAAGGGGCCACAATGCAGAAAGGAAAAGTGAACATATGCCTATCCCCAACCCAGAAGCTGTTTCCAACTGATCAACCACGTGCAGAGGAAAATTTTAGTTTCTTCCAATGCAGTCTCGCTGGGAAACCAATTGACTCTTAAGTGGGGGCTTCATGCCCAAAAGTAGATGGCCAACAAAAAGTGAGGCCTTTAGAGGTGCCTAGTCTCATACTTTTGTGCTGGGTTTTATTTTTCTTAAAATTTCATCATATTAATTTTATTTTATATACATGATTTCCCTCTGTCTTTTTTTCTCTACAGGTCCTTTGCTTTTGTCTTTGGTGTATTGACTCTGTGAGATTCCTGAGTGAACAAGTTGGCCTCTGTCTTGGTTGCCCTCTCTTGGAATATTTTATTCCTTGCTATTGGTGACTGTTTTCATGTGCTAACTTTGGTTTTATCTCATTACATTTTATTATTACTTCTTAGAAGCCTGTTTTCTAATGAGAGACAGGAAAGAGGCAGATTCAAATGTGAGGGGTTGAAGGGAGAAACTTGGAAGAGTAGAAGGAGGAAAAAAAACATAGTCATATATGAGGGAAAATATCCATTGTCAATAAAATAAAATGAAGACATAATGAAAAAGAAAAAGGAAAGAAAAATGTGCATAGTAAGGATGCAGCACGAATCCAGTCTGACTCATAGGTTTGGTTCTTAGCTTTCTTTTCTTTGCTTGTTTGTTTGTGGTACCATCTTCTGTACTTTTTCTGTGCTCACAGGAGTCAGAATGTTACCCAGCAGGTCAATAAAGTACAAGGGAAAAAACTATGCGCTCAGGGAGGTGACTAACTTCCTGTCTTTGTGATGACATGGGAACAGAGTGTCTATGTGTTGATGAAGCTGGTAGCCAAAGAGTAGGATTGCATTACTTTCAGACACACACTGTCTTAATCAGGGTTTCTATTCCTGCACAAACACCATGACCAAGAAGCAAGCTGGGGAGAAAGGATTAATTCAGCTTACACTTCCACATCGCTGTTCATCACCAAAGGAAGTCAGGACTGGAACTCAAGCAGGTCAGGAAGCAGGAGCTGATGCAGAGGCCATGGACGGATGTCACTTACTGGCTTGCTTCCCCTGGTTTGCTCAGCCTGCTTTCTTATAGATCCCAGGTCTACCAGCCCAGGGATGGCTCCACCCACAATGGGCTGGGCTAGGGATGGCTCCACCCATAATGGGCTGGGCCCTTCCCCCTTGATCACTAGTTGAGAAAATGCCTTACAGCTGGATCTCATGGAAGCATTACCTCAACTGAGGCTCCTTTCTCTGTGATAACTCCAGCTTGTTTCAAGTTGACACAAAACCATCCAGTACACATGCTACAGCTGATGACAGCGAAGACATGGTATATGCCAAACATCATCTGAATACAAGAACCTGTCATGACTTCTATGATTTGAATGTCCTGCCAATACTCCAGCTGCTGCAAGCTCTGTCTCCAATTGCAGCAGGGTTAGAAAACTGGACATTCTGGAAGATATTTGAATCGCAGGGGTATCTTCCATTTGATAATGATGTTGCTTAACACTGGCAAATAACTGGTTCAAAGTTTCCTTCCAAGCAATCTATGAAAGTGGTATGCAACTTCCAAGAATACTTTATAAAATACATACTGCTTTTGTCTTTAAAAATACTGAGATTATTTAAAAGACTCTATGTAAGAAATTTTGGAGAGTAGAGAGAGTCGATTGGAGAAAATGCAAATGTGAGTATTCAAATATATCTTCCGAACTGCAGTCATGAGTTTGTGATCAATATTTACAATCAGAAATTTTATACAGGATATATTATATATTAGATGCCAAACGCATCTAAACTTTTCTGCTAATAGTTTTTAGTCTCCATAGGAGCAAGAATAATAATCCTGTAAATATGAGGATCCATCTGAGGGCCAGAAAAATATAATGCCTGTTCACGGCCACTGAGCGACTACGCAGTAGTAGATCTGAAGTCTCACATTCCATTCTTAGGCATCTAAAGTTTTACATCTTTCAACAGCTGTCAACAGAACATCAAAAACTACAAATTATTCACTTACTGTGCCAGTATACATCAAATGAAGCTACAAGGAAAAGAAAACGTAGACATACACGCAGTTGCTTATTACTAAAAATATCATATCCTGTTACATTCGACAAAAAGTTGGGGCCTTAAAAGAGTTTTCTAGTTCGTGATTTAAAGTTTCCTTGGGTAATCTTCCTTGAGGACTTGCACTGCCAAAGGTACCTAAAGCACAAATAAATGTATAGATCTGTCAGCAAATAGACAATTATGACACAGTGACTGACATGACTACAAACAGCTATCAGCTGCTCGTGATCAGTTTGATCAATTCAATTCGAATTTGTACCCTAACAGCCCTGGACTCTAGTTCAATCTTTGAGCCTCACTGATTTCATTGTTCTTACTTGCAGACTCTCTCCGGGCCCTGCTTTGCCCTTTTCTGATTGTGCCATATGCAGAGGGAGTCTCAGTGAACCAACACCCAACATCAGTAGGTTTTCCTCCAAAGCCTTTGCCAAGAGCAAGCTGCTAGTAAAGGACACTTAGGTGTCGTTTGCCAAGAGAAGCCTTCATGTTCCACATGCCACCTCTTGATGGCAAGACCACTTCAATCCTGCAGATGGTCAACCATCACTCAGAATTTAGAGCCTAGGTTTTCTTCTTTGTCTGAGATTATAAAATCTGTCAAGCAAAACAAACAAACAAACAAACAAAGCTAATGTATTTCTATACAAAAGAGCGAGAGGACAACCCAAATAACACCAAGGTTTACGCTGCACAAATGTTGCAATCAGAAGAGGGTGGGGGATGTGGTTAGTGAGAAGACCCAGCGAGACATTGCTCAATGCTGTGGGCTGTGTTAAGGATCCTGACAACTGAAACACTAAATAAATGAGAAAAACTACTGACTATTCCTAATGCTGGTATAGGAGGCATCCTATAACTAAACCACTACAGACTGAGTTACAGCAGGGACAGAAAGCTTCAGTTAGGATTTCTCAGCGTCAAGGGATAACCTTGAAGAACTGAAAAGAAGTTTTGTATCCCAGAGTCTCAATCCCCCATTTACAATTCGTTATACAATTCGTCCCTCAGCAGTAATCTGATAAAGTTGGGTAACGAAAAGGTAAGTGTAAACATAGAACCATAAAATATCTCATATGAACGGGCATCTGTTTGAACTCACTGTTGTGCTGATGTATGCATTAACATTGTAATGATGTTACAAAATATATTTTTTGGCCCATCCAAATTAATGACTCTATTCCTAGTTGTCTTCCTTAAACAAATTCTCGAAACTTTCTTTAAAAAAATTAATTAATTGTGATCCTTCACCAAAATACAATAAAAATTTTTTAGATCCAATTTCACTGAATCTTTCTGAAATGAGGTTTTAGTTACTAAAGAATTTTCTCTCTGTTATCAAATTTCTCACATTTAGGTGATACTTAATGCATTAATGATGAAATATGATCATAAATTTAATGACGGGACAAATTTGGAACATTCTCCATAAACTTACACTCTTGGTAAACAAACAAGTCAAATGACTGATAGCATCTATGAATATGTATAAAAAAGTCACCATAGAAAATGACCCCTGCTGTCTGAAGGGCTCACTGTGCTGTGGACATTGATCTTAGGGTTGAGCTACTACCAAACATATGGAGAAGGTTAAGAGATTTCTTGTTTTGTTTTATTTGTTTTGTTTTTGTTTCCTGTATGGTGTTTCTATCCACCATTCTTTCTTACCATAACACAAATTCTGGAATTGTACCATTCATTCATTCACTACACATTAGTGATTTTTTTTTACCATGGCCTACATAAGAACAGAATCTTATAATGAATCATTATCCTAATTCAACCACTTTTTCTGGCTATGCCATGATAACAGAATGCTAACACAGCACAGCTTTTGGAAGAGTCGCTTCTACATGTCAATCTACTCCCCACATTCTGAGCAATGTATTTGTGCTCTAAGATGAAAACTCAAACTTTAGGAAAACAAGGTAGGTGCAGAATTCAAGTGTGACACTTGAGAACACTAGAGCTCCTTGGAGCTCACAGTACATAGCTGCCTGCTCTCTGGAAACAGCCTTTAATATTCTCATTCAGCCTCCACATTCTCCTTTGCCAAATGAGATGGAGGACTAAGAGTAAGTTTATCATGACATATTTCGTGATTCTGGTGAGGCTTCTTGTTCCAAAGCACATTCCACTTTAAGATATACTTGGCGTGTATTAATTACCAAAATTGTCGATTTTAACACTATATCTATTAAGTGCATTTTCAGGCATGCGCTGTACCTAGATTGCATAGAACTCAAAATGAAAAACACTAAACTGAATCATATAAATAAGGAATGTCAAAGGTCACAGGGGCCACATAGAACCTTGCATAACCACAGTTCAATGAATGCTTTTGCCATATATAGAACAAGGTGCCATGTAGTCTCTGCCGAAGATATCAGTGGTGAAAATACCATTAAGAAGTTCAGAAATACAAGGATCAGAAGCTTAGCCAATATTGCACTTGTGATTTATCACAGCATAGCAGAGCCTGACTATTGCAATTTCAATTCACCATGTTAGCAATTTACAATTCAAATGAGCTCTTCCTATGTCAGAAAATGGACTGCTTTACACTCAGTCAGCATGACACAAAAATGTCTGGTCAGTTTCATTCTAAATGCATGCTTTATTTGGTAATGTTAACTAATTACTATCATTATTTATACTGTTTATGGTGGCAACATTTATCAGGCAAAATGTAATTTGGAGTCCTTTCTTTCACCCAGACATAATTTATTTCCTGACATTTCAAAATATTCATGTCCTGATTAGACATATTATGTCTTTAAAGCTGTGATACTGAGAAGATTTATTTATTTCTTGGAGCAGCATTAAGAAAATACTCTCTAAGGAAGAGGAGACAATATAAAGTTCTTTCCAAAACTAAGCAGAAAGAAAGAAAGAAGGAAAGGGGGGGAGGAAGGAAGGAAGGAAGGAAGGAAGGAAGAAAGAAAGAAAGAAAGAAAGAAAGAAAGAAAGAAAGAAAGAAAGAAGAGAGAGACGGAGGGAGGGAGGGAGGGAGGGAGGGAAGGAGGGAGGAAGGAAGGAAGCAAGCAAGGAAGGAAAGAAAGAAAGAAATTTGAAGAGATGAGCAGAGAAGGAGAAGGCAAGACTTAGACCTAAGGTAAAGGATTTAGGCACCAGCCACTCCTAAATTTGCCGCTTGCATTTAGATTCTGCCTTCCCACTATGACCAATGGGGAGACTCTTGACTTGCCTGCATCAATTCCCCTATCTGTAAAATGGGGATGATACCTTCCTCCCAGGCATGTGGTGAGAATTAATTAGTGCTTGTGAAAGCCTTTGAAGATGAAACAGGCTGTGTTAAGTGCTAACTATTATTATTATGAGAGAACTGTCAAGTGCTATAATTAAACAATTTTAAGTCCTAGAACATGACCCACTCCAAAATAATCGGGGGTTCCAGAAGGGAACCGCATGAGCCTTAGCTTTCTTCTTTGTGGACTAACAAAAGCTGGTAGGAACCCAGCACCAGGGATTTCCCAGTGCACTACGTGGTAAATGCACAACCCCTCTTACCCTCAACATGTCATGAAGGCGTTAGGACAGGTTTGAAGTAGCTTAGTAGATGCCCAAGACAGAGGAAGAAGAGTCCAGACGTTGTCAACTACACCAGCCACACACGCAGGAGAAGAATAAGCAAGTCAGAATGCTGTTTCTACTGCTGTGGGGAAGGGGAAGAACGTGTTGGACTGAAACCCTCCATCGCCTTTGCATTCAGGCTTTGTGGACTTGTTGACCTCCACCTCCAAGCTCAGAATGACATCCCTCTTCTTTCTTCCAATTCAGAAACGACACAGTGACTGAGTGACTGAGCTATCAGAACCCTAAACAGTCACGTGTGATTGACCTTCTAACAAAGCCAACTGGTTAATTCACATAAAGTCCTAACTAGTCATTAACACGAGCAAAAAAGGAGAAAGATTTTGACCAATAAGGACTTGACACTAACTCTTTAGCAAATGAGAAGAAAATATCATCCCTATTCTTTTCCTGCTCTATTATTTACTTTAGGAACTGGTGCAAAACAAGATGTATGCTTTTGTGTACAGGGTGAATGTCAATAAGATAAATCAAAACCTAAATGATGTCTCAAAATGAGAAAGAATTCACCTTAGTTGGGTGTGTATTTCAATGATTGGCTTATCAGACTATCAATAATTCATATCTCTTACAAAATCCTTAGTATAACCAAAGGGACTTTTAAGTAGAGTTATTCTGAAACCACTATGTTTTAGACTTCACGTTTGCTGAACATTGTAATGTCCATATGTATTATAATTAAGCGTGAAACGTGAATGTCCTGAATAGGACGAATTTTCACATTGTTCCTGATATATAATTCATCAACAGGAAATGAACAAATAAAATCTAAACTTAGAATTTAATTCGCTCTGGAACGCCGGGAAAGCTGTAGATCAGTGGGAGAATGTTTTAAAATCAATGGAGAGGAAAGCTGGTGGTGGTGACCAAGAAGGTAGTGGTGGATAGTTCACAGGAAAGATCTACACCAGAGCTTGAATGTGGGTCTGAGCTCCTCACAAATGCCTGTTTGACTGAGACAGCCATTTACTTACTTTAGGCCTCAAATCCTTCTTCAGAGAAAATAGGCATGCTGACTTCTAAATCACAGCATCATTGTGAAGATTTCATAACATATAGAACTATGTTTCTTGCTGGCCGGGAAGAACAGCATGGCCTATAAGCCAGGGTTGGAGGCAGCAGTTCGGACTGCCTCCCTGGCATCTGTGCAGATCCCATCTGAAATGATAGCCAACACTTCAGGGTGGCAAGAACATCTTCTAATTACACCTCAAAAGGTTACATGTATCGATTTGCTCCACAAAATTACTGACTATACAGAAGGCTTTGAAAGTTCATTTAGTAGTGAATCAGACTAGGACAAAGTTCTTTAGAGCAAAGATGAATGAAGACATCTTTACCTGACCAAGAGAAACTAATGTCCAGCGATGCTTTCTGCATCAATCGCTGCCATCCGTCACTTAATGAATTTAATGACTACACTCTCCGCAGGAACTGGTACTGGATTCTGGCTTATGCTTTTAAGTTTTAATTTATTATTATCATTATTATCATTATTATTATTAACATTTGGGTTTCCTGGAGATAAAGATCGAGTTACACAGGCTGTCCTACAATTCTCTATTCAGTTGATGCTGGTCTTGAACTCCTATTTCTCCCCTTTCTACTTCCCAAGTGCTAGGATTATGTATGAGTGTATAACAAAGCCTAGGTTGAAACTCACTGTTTACGAAGTATCATGGTGCATGTTCTTCAGATTTCATAAGTAATTAGGCCTAAAAGGAAAAGAGGACCATGGACAGGAAGGATGAAGAAAACGAGAAATCATGTTGGACTCCTTGAACTTGAGGTGGCTGACTAGATAGATGGGCACACATTCTTATTTAAACACCACAAATTTTAGTATCTTTCAAATCATCCTGTATATAGGCATGACTCTCATTTGTAATCAGATACATGTTAGAATTCAGATAGATTCACCCTCAGTATTGAAAAAAATCCTTCCTGCTGCTTTGCTTTCTATTCTTGAGACAGAAGTTATCCCATGATAAACATGGTAGTGACCAAAAACATTAAAATAAATAACTATGGCATGGTATGATCTACTTTCTTCTATTACTGCTGATGTGGTCACCTGTGAGATTATGCCTCATAAATCATGCTGTTTTCCCTATGTGATGCAGCACATTGGATTGGCTGGTCAAAGAGTTTAATAATTGGTATGTTTTTAGATATTTGCTTATATAATATTCATCCTCTCTCCAGTAGAATAGAGCACAGATATTATTTTTTCTATTGTTTATCCATCTTATAATAATAAGCACCAAAGTAACTCCAAATGTTTACTGATAGCAATTACTATATATATATATATATATATATATATATATATATATATATATATATATATATATATATATAAAACCATTGGAAACTGAAATAAAAAGAACCAGACAGAACCATAATAGCTACTATCGCATATATGTTTCCCTTCATTTAAAGAAATAAGTACATTAGATATATTTGCATATGGACAGTACTCAAGATATATATTCCAAATCATGGTCAGTTATTCTTCATATTGACGAGTAAATAGATTTTACAAATTCCTTTTTTTGTATTTCAAAACTGAAAAGTAATATACATATTCAATACATCTTTATTTATTCCATAATACAAAAGACAGACACACACACACATACACACCACACACACACAAGGAGAGAGAGGGGGGAAGAGAGAGAGAGAGAGAGAGAGAGAGAGAGAGAGAGAGAGAGAGAGAGAGAGAGAGAGGGAGAGAGAGGGAGAGAGATTTTTCAGTGTTTAAGTGAATACTTCCAGAAAGTTGGAGGCGCCAGTCAATGGGGAAAAACAGTTTGCAGGTTATTTTTATGCTTATCTCAGTAATTAAACTTTTCCTTGTTTAAATTCCCTTACAGTTATACCCAGAAGTTCAATCTACACCCAGGTTGGGTAAAACCAGTCATGTGCTAATAAACATAGACAAGAAAAAGTTACCAAGTTATTCTGAGAAGGCATCCAACTCTTGCCTTCTCTTGCCTTTGTTTTCTTCACAAAGCCAAGTTCAGATGCTTAAACTATAAAACTGACATTATGCTCAACTGTATTTAAAGTTTATCACTGACAGAAATTTCCTAGAAATTTATTCTTAATTTAGCCTCCAAATTACGGGAAGTTTACTTAATTTTACTTTTTAATTATATTAAATCACTAAGAAGTCCCATCAAACAGCAAGTCCTTAAAGGATACTTTTATTACCCATAATTTACTAAGCCAACTTTCTGTGCATCACAATTTATTTTTAATCAGAAGGAAAGAGCAAATCTTCTGATTGTCTATCTCTATCTCTCTCTGCATTCCCTCTCATCCTCTGAGCTTCCTGTCTTTCTTTTCTCTGAGCTTTACCTAGGCAACAAGGACTAAATAGCTCACAGGTTTTTGTCTACAGTGATCAGTGTGAGAGTTTCTGCAGCTGATTCTGGATCAACGGCAGGTTGTTTGGTGCTCTAGTCAATACAAGCACCACACATAGTTAAATGCTCTGAAATACAGCCATCACCTTGGTTCTAGGACTTCTTTCTGAGGTCTCTGAGTTCTCTGACACACCCTCCATGAGTGTCTGCCACCCTACAGCCTTACTCTGCCTCTCGGTTTCCTCTATTCCGATAGGCCTCTCTGTAAAAGGCCAGCAAGCCAGCCTTCCTGGATGTCATTTTCTGCGTTCTCCTGCTTTGTCCTTCTGTCTTCATGGAATACCTCATGTCTTACTGGACAACTAAACAGTGACTATCATGACCATCGGAGGTAAAAGAACTTGCATTAACGCTAAGAATCTTTCCTATTTAATAGAAACTTCTTAACATAACAATCCTCACCAAAATATGTCAGCTCAAAAGAGTGGCAATTTTAAACATCAATGACTGATTTGGAGGCCTAAGGATATTTGAGTTTTTAGGTATTTCCAAAGAAAGCAAGATATAAAAGAAGAAAACTATCTGGTCAACCCACATAGAAACCCTTAACTCCATGAAAAAATTAGTTCTAGCAGACATATTACTCACCTGTGGGTCTTTCTATAATTAGTTTTTCATGTATTGGTAAATAAGACTGCATTTAAATCTATGAAAGAATTAGTAAGAGATGAAACAAATTCCCGGTAAAGTCTGATATCTCTGATTCAGAATGTCAGTCTTTGTCTCACAAGCTCCTGATTGCAAACAATTAAAATCCTGTTCTCTGTTTTTTCTCTCCTATTAAATGAAAGCCTTGGATTAATTTTTTTAAAAAAAGTTGTAAAATTTACCCTGTCATATTAGTGACAAGTGGCACTCAGCTGGTAAATTACTGTATTAATACTGATTACACTGATTAATAGTACTGTAAAAGTTGGTTCAATGGTGCTTTAACAATTTTTTAGAGGAACCGACGAGAGACATTCTGAGTAGAATATATAATTGGGTCATCACGGTCTATTGCAAAGAAAAATATTAAAAATGTATGAATTAATGTGAGCTTTTATCATTTGAATCAATAAGCTTATTTCAAAAGGAAAATGTCAAATGAAGAATCTACCTTCCCTATATTAGAAACCTTTAAGAAAATAATGCTTACCACTTTAAAAATCAAACAACATAAAACAAAACAAACAAAAAAAACCCCTGAACCCTATTAAATTCAAGTGCTGTCAATAATCATGCAAATGAATATGGATTTAGCATTTATAACTGTCAGAAGAGCCAATATTGATTATGGTTTGGATATAACTGTTCTCACCGAAACATGGCATATTACACAATAAAATCAATACAGCAAGCTGGTCTGATAAGATTGGAAGGCTTATCAACCCAACAGTATTAATAAAACACGGAGTCTTCCTGACCCACATTTGGCAGTTAAGGGTCTCTCCTTTTGGACTTTTCTCACTCGTTCTCTCTAGTAATAGATGTATAGAGAGAGAAAGACCTACTCAAGTAGGCTTTCTGCCATAGTACCTTATTGAAAAACTTCTCTCTGAGAACCCACTTCAAGCTGTAAGGAAGAGGAGGTAAACTGGAGAGAAGATGTAATGTAAGGAAGCCATCTGCTGAGGACAGTGTCTTTCACGACATGGCTATGCTACAGCAGGGCTATGTGGTAGACACTGCTGTTTCCACATACGTGGGTAGATTACTGAAGAAAACTAGCCACAAATATATCTGTAATAATGGAGAAAATCAGTAAGGTGGTGGTAGCTTCAGGCTTGGGAACAGAGATACTCTAAAGCTTAACTCAGAAACAGGTAGATTCACAAAAAGTCACAAGGCTTTCAGCAAAGCATTTAACCTCTCTGGAATGCGACATCCTTTTTCTGCAGAATGCTGATAATAATACTTGGTACCTGGTGCTTAAGGACATTATGAATACTGAAGATTATTTATGCAAAGTACCACCCTGTCAATTATAAACTTTCTGTTGTTATAAACGCAGATTGTCCAAACTAGAAACAGTTGTTTGCAAAATGTTGACCTCTCAAGTTCTGGAAATGTTCTACCAAGCCAGCAGAGGAACTATCTGTTAAAGAACATCCAGTGAGAAATTCTTGGCATGGAGTAGGCGGTTGTTCTATTATTTGACTTCTAAAGCTGGTATTATCTTTGGAAATATATAACTATCCCAGAAGATCTTTTCTGCTCCTTGATTAAGTTTAACCAACATTTACTGAGCCTCAACCAGCAGACATGGAAACATTAACAAGAATCAATCCATGACCTTAAGGGACTCTACACAAATGGGGGACAAGGAGACACTGACAGATTCAAATCTGTGATATAAGTTGTAGCAGCCTAGAATGTGGGAGGGGTTTCCTCTTGGATAGACTCTCAAAGAGAATCCTATCAGGAGGATCAACAAAGGAACTGCGTGTTCTTGTTGGACAGTATGTAACAACCTAAGGACTCCAGCAGAACCATGGGGCCTTGGAAAAGACATATACATTGTCCAGCTGCAAGGCCCAGCACAAAACTACAGTGTAATTCTGGAAGCGAAATGGGTGCTTCATCACGACAAAACACATCTCTGAATGACTGACAACTGTGAAATCCAACAAACTGAACTTTTCTAAATATGTGGGTATCTGGATGCTTTATTAATTTTAAGATGGGTTCGTGAAATCAGAGGCTGACTTAGAGTTAGAAAAGAAAAAAAAAGTGTTTCAGGACATTACGGTCGTGTTCGCACAGCATTCGGTGCTGACAATGTTGGCTGTCCAAGCAGAGTTTCACTTAAGTTATAAATTCTCACTCTTTTAGGTGTCCCTAGGCTAGGCGTGTGCCCTACATTCAGTTCAGCTCACTGAAATATACATTTTAAAGTCCTATGGTTGCAAAGTAAATGTGATAAGTGCTCTTGAAGTCATCACTGTATACCTCATGCATTTGATGTGCATCCTACCGAGAGTCTGGAGAATTTCATCCAGATTGGCACCAAGTTGCCAGCAAAATAGATGACATGCTATAATATTCTTTTCTTTCAAAAAGCTATTCCCTGAAAGGGATTCCCTTAAAAAAATATAGTTGAGCAGAATATTATTCCACGAGGGGAAAGGCGAAAGTAAAAGGTGACTAGTGACCTGTGCAGGGTGAGGTCACTTGCAACACTTGGAGGGCGTGCCCCTTGCACAACTAGACTGCGAACACAGCAGAAAGGGCAGCCGCTCTATGGGCCCTCACCTACAGGCACGCCTGCCTTCTGCAGGTGCGTCTCAAGGACTTCTCGGCCTTATTCTTTGAATCATCTTACAGACTCTAATGAGCATGGCTCTTCGGTTTTAATTATTGGCCCCTGACAAGCCAACATAATGGGAATCAGCTTAACCAAGCATACTCCCCTGCGGCGTGTTCAATTACGGAGGTTGTGCTTCTCCGCGAGAAGGCTGAGCGGCTGCTAATTTAACACTGTCAAAAAGATAAACACGCAGATCATTTACAGTTTATCTTCTGACCTTTATGTCACCGAATCTAACAAGATATCTTTTTATATGTATTTTTTTTTCTCCCCCTGAAGAGAGGCAGCGAAATAAATATGGTGTGAGCCTGTTCCAAAGAAAATCAAAGTTTCTGCCTGAGTCCCGCAGAATAAATGTGGTTAGGTGAAGTACTTGGGGTAATCCACATGAGACAGGCTAGGGCAGTCTCTTTATTTTGATCTACTATCTGGCCATAACATTTTATTAGAACATGACAAAGGGAGACAGTCATCCCACCGCTTCCATATATAAACACTTATCATGAGTGTAAAATTAAATCCACATGAAGTGGAACATTTTTATTTCTTTATTTATTAATTTTGCAGGGCTTGGGGTGAAACCTAGGTCTAGGGCTTGCTAATTGGCTGTGTCCTATCTCTGCCCCTAAAGAAAAAGACATTAAAGCATAGTTTCAGCAATTTTTGAAGTTGATTTTATGGTAAATTATAATAAATGTAATAGATATTATAAACAACAAAATAATGCATATTTATAATAATTACGAATGGACTGGAATAAGTCAGCATTTTGAAGTAGTAAAGCACAAACACTTTCTCAATAATATGACCATCAACTATACAATATTTAAGCTATGTCATTAACATGCTTTTTCAATCCTTATAATAATATGGTCATTTTAACAAATTATTCTTTTTTTGCATGCATGCCTACAATTTATACCTCTCCTTTATACTATTAAATAAAAATAAGTCATTTCCCAGTACATTTTCTTAAAAAGGTCTTCCCTTCAAACTTGAATCCTGGAAATCCAGAATATATGGTTCATTCAAAAAATACTGATTAAATTTGGCCTGATACAATAATGTTTTAATAAATTTGACCTGATACAAGTATGTAAGCCACAGAACACTTACTCCAAAGAACTGGAGCATAGAAACGCGTCACTACCTAGTAGGGAAATAGGTCACCCTGAAGACTAGACTGGATCGTCAAAATTTGTCACCTCGACTACTAGCAAAACCAAACCAGATGATTTAATGATGGTGCTCTACTTGCCTTCAGATAAATGTCTGTGTAAGATATATATCTGTAAGAGCATTACGTGTGATCATACACGAGATTTTAAAGGCGTGTCAATGGTAATGCCAAAGCAAAGAAATGACGGAAGTCTGTAAAACTGAATTGGCATCCCTCCTGTACAGGGAAGGGGGGGGAGGAGGAAGAGGAGGGGGAGAAGGAGGAGGAAGAGGGGGAGAGGAGAAGGAGGAGGAAGGAGAAGAAATGTCTAAAATAAACAAAAATACTTGAAACTTTCTGGCCTCAAAGCTGAAGCATGTTCTTAAATATAAGCTTTTCAACAACTCAAAGAAGCACACGAAATTTGGAGAAATGAGAGATTTATCAATGGAATAACAGGCAGAAATACATTTCAGTGTGGAGGCCAAGAAGACCTAACTTTTTACAAAGAGATTAGAGTAGGAAACAAGTCAATGGGGCGCTAAGATAAGGGGCTGCCGCTCCAGATGGCACGGGTTCAGAGAGAAGGGCCTTTGCAAAGCATGCCAGAGGAAAGAGAGAGACAGGATGCCCAGGAGTAGGTGAGGAGAAGGACAAAGGAAGGAACAAAGAGACTAGACCAGTTTGATAGTAGTCATGAGTGAATCACAGAGAAAGGTTCAAAGAGTGAGCTGCCTCAAATACCCAGGGACTCTCCTTCCTCCGCCTAGTTACAGATATGCTCCTATCTCTTCCTCTGGTACCTGTGGGAGTCTCATTCCCCAAACATCCAAACCCAGGAAGCCACTGACAAGATGTACCGGGCTCATAACACTCAGTTTTCAAAGGTAAGGCTTGTCTGCACAGATCGCCCCGGACTATGGGCAGTTTTAAAAGGGACACTTTTGTCTTCCTTTCCTCTAAGTTTGGAATTGTCACTTTCAGCCAACACATCAGGTAGGATTTCAGACAGGTTCCTCACTAGACTTTGTGTGTGCCAAATCTCGAAGCAGACGAGGCAAATAAAATGGATTGTTTCAACATTTGTATTTCCCTCAACGTGGAGTTGCTTTAGATGAAAAAATCTAGACAGGAAACTAAACAGTCATTCCTAAGATTCCCAATATCTTATCAACTACTAGTGACCTTTCCCAGGGTTTTTTTAACCATCAGAGTTGTTTGGCAAGGACTTCTTTCCCCCCAAGGCTGATCAATTCCCTCCAGACAGGAGCATGGGAAACAGAAGGAGATAAGGGAAGGACAAGGACATCAGCATATGGCTGTGTGGGCGGGGCATGGACCAGTATATTTCCAGTCTGCACACAAACAGCTTGCTGTGTAGAGATGGTGCTAAGCAGGCCACCGGACTTCCCAGAAAAGTTCAGATTTCAATACAAC
Organism: Micromys minutus; assembly: GCF_963924665.1. Classification (NCBI taxonomy): domain Eukaryota; kingdom Metazoa; phylum Chordata; class Mammalia; order Rodentia; family Muridae; genus Micromys; species Micromys minutus. The sequence goes on from NC_137968.1 coordinate 15,362,089, forward strand.
CTAACAGCCATGATGATCCCAATAAAATACGATGAAAATAATTACCCAATTAATTTCAAAATATGGGAGAAATGATATGGAAATCTAGGTTTCAAAGCAATCAATTTACCCGCAATCTGAAGTTTCGCTTTCTTAATGACTGAGACATTTTGAAGGTTGTGGAATAATAAAAATACCAGAGAAAACTGATGGAATCTACTTATTTGAGATGCTTGCTTTGGCAACATCTCAAATAAGCAGGTAAGTTTCTAACTGTTTTTACTAGAACACATATTTAAGTTATTATTTTTACTTGTATAGTATCTCCAGTCAAATAAAACATAGTTCTAATATACTTCAAATTGTATCCTCTTAATACAGTACATCCAGTGCTCGTATTGATTGGGCGGGGTGAACAAGCTCCTGTCCTTAGGGACTTTCTATGCCTGCCTCACTGAACAGGAGCAAAGTTTTGTAAGATTGAAAATACACCCTCTTGTAACATGCTCATAATATTTTCGAGAGGAGTTTCTTCCACACCAAAAGGCATTGAGCAAATAAACCTAGGAAATCATTTGTGATTCGGAACTTCATCATTTCTACTGAGTGATATCTTCAACTTTTTGGGAAACCATTATGCATACCTGCCACACCTCCAGGCTGCCTATTAAATCTGACACTAGATTTGGTCTTGAAAATCTCTGTGTTGGCCAAGGAAGAGGATCAGTGATGGAGTTAATTTGTTACTTAAGGGACTGCTTCAGTCCTCTTGTGTCTCACATCCAAGAAGATAAATGATGACGGTCTCCATCTTTCTCTTCTTCCTGTGAACTGAAAAAGGCTGACCTAGATCCAGGATGAACAAGGTGATCTGTAAAGGACCAATTCTGCCACCATCCTGAATCCGGGAGTCAGAGCACAATGACAATTGTCACTCTTGGACTTCCAGGTCGGGTGGGTTGAGATGTTCCATTCAGATATCTCTGGTGTTAAGTTAGAAGAAAAACCCTGCTACTTCTAGCAGGAATGACTGTACAACTTAACTTTATATTTAATTAAAACTATAAAACCTTATACATAAGATCGATAGATTCCTAATTCGGAAGCCAAAACCTACACTTAGTTCCTTCCTATTCACATTGAGTTGTTTTCCAAGCTACTCTGTTAGTATATGGCCATAAAGAAACACATTACAGATGAAAAGAGAATTGGAGTGGTTTGTTTGTCTGAATACAGTATTCATAACTATAACATCTACTTTATAATGGAAAATAAGGGTTCTCACCAACCTTCAACAAGAGTTTTTGAATATCCAGTGATTATAACCAGAAAACAAAAACATGGGAGGGGTCAAAAAGAAGGCAGTATGTAAGCCTGGCCACCCAATTCTCCTCTATAGAGAGACAACTCGGGTTAATACCCAGATACCCTGCCACACATCTTCGAGAGACTCCACTGCTTGGATTTGACAAAAGGAAATCATGTTTCTTATTCTCCCCTGGATCACATAATATTTTACAGAAATGTCCAAAAGACGCATTCATTTATGATACCATAGGGTTCATACTGTAGATTTATAGTCTCCCATTACTACCACGGACTTAACTCTGTTTTGTTTATGTCTTTGATTTGTTGTTGTTTTCTTTTGCTTGTCTACTCCATGGTATTTTGTAAAGCCCAAATCTGCAATTTTCATATCTGTAATTATAATTATCCTTCTGTAGCGAACTTTCATGACAGAGTACAAATATTCTTAGGGTCACTGAGTGATCTGAGATCAAGGAGAGCGGGCCCATGGTAACGTTAATGCAAGGGTGATAAGAAGACAGGAAGAGAGAGTCTTTTGAAATCTACACAGAACAGTAGAAGAAAAACGGGGGAAGAACAGGGAAGTTGAGTCTAAAATCAGGTCTTACAAATGCATGTAACTAAAATATTTCATTTCTAAGATTAACTTTGTTTCCAGAGCAGTTTATTTTTCTCAATAAAGCCCTAAGATTGTGCAAGATTTATCTCAAATGTATCTATGTTTCAAAAACCCAAAAAAAAAAAACCGTTAAAAATCTCAAGATTCACCCTATAGTTCTTATACCAGCATAAGGAGGTATACTAAAATTTACACATAACAAAATGCACTATGAAATCTTACAAGGCTATTCTTGCCACTTATGCAATCCAGGATATTAGCGTAAATAAACATATGTATTATCAGCTGTGGTTGTGATCAGCATACGAGTATGTTTCCCAGAGTCATTTGAAATATTGATACAAAATTGATACTATGCTAGTTACTGGTCTTCTATATTAAGTTTTTTTGGTATTTCAATACGACATATTTTTTAATAATTTGTTATGATTTTGATAACATTGATTTCATGAATTCGGTCTGAAGGTTATATAAAAAGTACTAAGTAGCAGTGAGTTTATTTTAATTTATTCCTGGGTTGTATGTACAAAAATATTCCATGTTTATTAGCTTTGAAAGATTAGGTGCAAAAAAAAATGTTTTGCCTATCTAAAAAAAAGGGATACCTCTGTTTGGGTCACTATTGAATAACCAATATTTAGAATAAGGCTTTGTTCTAATTAGACACTATAATGAGTTTAATAATTGATTGAGTGACTCTAGGCTCAATGCATTTGAGGGCATTATAGTTACTCCATTATAGAGTTTATACATGAAATAAACATTGAACGGGATTTCCAAACATTTTAAAACTCATATAAATATTTTTATAACATTTTAAACTCCCTATCTCTATATTCTTAGTAAGAAACCCAGTCGTTATATTGTTGGTTGTAAAAGCAGGCCCTGAATGGAGAAACTCTCCTTTAATCTTTTATAGAGTTGCTTTGGGTAGACTGTACTCTGAATGTCAGCTGTAGAAATGTTAAGTGTTTTGTATGGACTGATTTGGAATGTGTCAGTGGAAATGTAGGTATACAGACCAAAAGCAATCAGGGACCTATACTTCAAGAACAACACACAATGACCCAGGTCAACTCCATCTACCTTAATTCCAGTCTTCTCTGATTGTTTTCTTTTTAACTAGAACAAAGCAGCCAACATTAACTCTCAAGTCATTTTTGAAAGAAAAAAAAAAAAGGATAAGGCTAAGCCTTCAAGGATTTAAAAACTCAACAGCCACAAATCATAAAATAGTTCAGAAAAACCCGCATTCTATAATCAGCCATCAATAGGAGGCTCTCCCAGAAATTTTTCATTTAGACTCTTTGTGACATTAATTAGGTCCAGAAATCACTCCTGATGAATGTCTGACGTTAGGAGAGAAAAGAAACAAAGTCTGTTTCCATAAAATCTTAACAACCACATGACTGAGGTGTAAAGAAGCTGTTTAAATATATAGGTTACTTTGTGCCTTGAATTATTTTGAACATTCCAGGGAGCTGTTGTTGAATCTACTTTGGAGATGTCCCAAATACAAAGGCAAATGTACCGTAAAACATTCAGAGGACACTTTGATAAGCATTAGTGGTTAAAAGCATCCGTGCGCTGATTTCATACTTACTACCTGTTGGATTGTTAAGAGTCCCTGTTTCAACATGAGTACCCTCAGAGAGCTCTCAAGAACCACAAGGCGCAAATGTCTGAAGTGATCATACATGCCCATTTTAAGTGTGTAAATGACATGCTAACAAAACCTAAACATATCTGGGAAGAAGGACTCCTAATTGAAACTATCTCTCCTTAAGACTGGCCTGTTGGTAAGTCAGTGGTACATTTTCTTTAACTGTCATTGATGTTGGTGGCCCCTGATGACTACAGGTTGCAAACTATACTTAGGTGGCCCTGGATGTTATAAGAGAGCAGGCTGAACATGCTCCAAGGAGCAAGCATTCCTTCATGGCTTCCCTTTGAGCTTCTGTCTCTGGGTTCCTACCTTGAGTTCCTGGCCAGGCATCCCTTACCAAGAGACTGTTTCCTAGGAGTGTAAGATGACAATAACCCTTGCATCCAAAAGTAAATAAATATCTAAGTAAATAATCTGCTCATTTGCAGCCTTCACAAAAAGGAAACAGATGAATATCCAATCCCTATGTTGACTGATGGAATAACAATGCACAACAACTTGGCATAAAATGTTTTCCTGCGGTCAGTGACACCATGTAAGACCTCAGCTTAAATGCTGCAAGTGGTACCAGGAGGTGAGGAATGCCAACAACACATCTGACCATTTCAGTACATTCCCTACACGACCTCTAACGTGTTTGCTGACACTCCCCGGCTTCAGTATCACAGAGATGAACATAACATTAGCATCAAGCCTGGATTAGAGCTCCGCTTGCTTTGTACTAAAACTATTCCTTCCAGCTCAGTGTTTGAAGACAGTTTATAAATGAAAGCCCTGTGGTCTATATATAGTATGCCTATTCCTTGCTTTTCATAGCAGCAAATATTAACTTATTTTCTGCTCACCTAAGTGCATGGCTTCTCTTCCTTCACAGACTCCAAACAGGAGAAGACCAGGGTTGAACCTTGGCCACTGGTGCAAACAGTCTGTGGTTTCCACACACATGTGATAAGTACCAGACACTCCTACAGGGAAGTCTCTTTGGACTACTCAGATTTCTAAAGCCACATTCCTTAAAACCAGTGGTATCAGAAGAAGGCTTGTATTTTGATCTCCTTTTTCTTAGTAGTATTTTGCCCTGCTAAATGTTTCCAAACTCTACTATAGATAAAAGGTGCAATGTTAGGATATGTCAAAATCAACACTCAAGAAAAGTACTTAACATTATGAAATGATGCAAAAAAAAAAAAAAAAAAAAAAATACATTCCCTTTGGTGGCCTTTGGACTAGATTTGATTAGGTGAAACAGGGGTATGTGGATGAATTGAATGAAGTCTAAAGGGTCAAGTACATGCTTCTAGTGCAAGCAGAACAAACAAAATACAATTAAATGTATTAACCACGTGGGTATCCATAATAATACAACCCTAAATTAAACTACAATGGTAAAAACTATTTTTTCTTTTTGTATTGAAAATAAATTTCTTTCACATGCAATGCTCACTAACCCCAGTTTCCCATTATTCTGTTATACCCAAAGACGGGTATCTTGTCTAGTTATCAGAGAGGCTTCCTCTGGCAGCCGATGGACCACGTGCAGGATCTACAACTGACATCAGGCAACGAGAGAGTCTAAATTAAGAGTCTCCATTGAGGTTCCTCCTTGGAGCTTAGGAAACCCAGGAAAAGGGGGGGCTATAGGAGTCAGAGGGAAAAATATCTTTAAAGGGGGAAATATTTTCAATCTCTTGTAGAAACAAACAGCTAAGGACTACCCCCCTTAAACCACAAGAGTGAAGGAGAGCCAAGCAATCAGTTACTGACAGGTGTTGCCCAACAGAAGCCCACAGACTTAAAAACTTAGGCGCAGAGCCTTAAATGTCTATGTTGCTGTTTAAGTACCCCAAGAGGAAGAAGCAATGGTAATACAGCGAGCGTGGGATAGTGCAGACTCATCCAGCGAAAGACTGCAGTACCTTCCAGTCTCTGAGACAGGACACCATGGTCTTTTAAAGAGGGCCAGTCGGGTCAAATTATGCTGCGTTAGTTGGGGCAATTAAAAGTACTTGGGTGAAGTAGGAAGATGCGGTGCTACATGTTAAATTTTCAAATGTTTTTATTTTTAAGAAAGCTGATTATTTCATGGATTAAGAAAATATTGACTACTGCCTGTATTTCCTGGATTTTTTTAAAAACACTGTTAAAATTTTCACCTTAAAAATAGTGCTTGCTAGTCTGGCACATGATACAATTCTGTAATTATAGTTATCGTGATAAATTATCTTTCTCCAAACTGGATAGTAATTCAAGTCTACACAGTGATCAGTGTGTCTACCGGGCTCTGGGGGACTAGAAAAAGAAAAAAACAACCAATGTTGAGCTGTATTGTATTTTAGAGGAAAAGAGAATTTTTTGTCATTTTTAAGGCTATGACTCAGTCAAAACAATGTTCTAACAAATTAAGATGTACATCATTTGGAATGTTCTCCAATTTTCTAGTAGAAGGTATAGTACTAATATAAAAATACTTGTTCTATGTCCAATCAGTTGATATACTTGCTAAATTTAAGCAGGGTACTTGCTATATCCAAGTATGGGGACAAAGTTTCCTGCTTTCTAGTATAACTTAGGCATAAGCTGTGAAGTCAAGTATATGGTTTCTATGAGTATGTTTATGCAACCACACATACATACATGGATATATGAGCCTGTGTGGTGTGGGCAGATATATGCTTTTTCTCCATTCGTTTTATTATATTGACTGGGATTTACGTGAAAGGTTGCTGATTCCCGAAGGCAAATGCTATGAGTAAGTGGATTAAATGCAAAGCAACCAGTCTCAACAAGTACAATGCAAACATTGAATTAAAAAAAAAAGCAACGGACAAAAATAAAATATGTTAACGGCATGGATTTATCCAGTGATAACTGAATAATTTCTAATAAACAGAGAAAAATCAAAAGCAATTTGCCCTCCAAATATTTATCATTAAAAGAAAAAAAAAAAAAAAGAATCTTCAAGAGTCCTTTGCAAATGCCAGGTGAGGGTGTGTTCGGAAAGAGAAAAAAAGAAAAAAATTCCCCTTACTTCTCTGTTGGCTGCACTTTCTTATTCAGCACTCTGAGCAAAGCAATTCGATACTAGTTTCTGTAGCCATCCTGGTTCAGCAGGATTTCTCACACACCCTGAACAAAAGGGTGTCCCGTTTACAAAGTACTTAGCTCAGATATTTGTCAAGATTGAATGGATGGCAGCCAATGAACTGAGCGCAAACCATTATATGGATATCTCTTCCCTGGTCACTAAATCGGTGCTTTGCGTGGGGGGGGGGCAGGGGGAGGGGCAGGGGGGCACGTGGAAGACTACAACTTTATAATGTCCCATTTCCTCCTATGAATATGTAAAGTTAAATGGGGGAGGGACTATCACATACATTTAAGGAAAGTAATAATATACCTTTAGTTTGTCCATTTACAATGGAACATCTCAGCTCATCCAACTCCTACACATTTATTTTAAAAACGTAAACTGTCTATGGGAGCAAACCACCTGACTTGTACTCACAGGCAATTCTAAGCTTCGACTCAACTAACTCAAGTCCCCTAACTGTCCAGCTGTGGTAATAGGAGTTATGATAAGTCATGCAATGATTAATATAGATATTGATGAGTGTTCACCAGCCCTGAGAAATGGACGCAGTCTCCAGCTGATTAACATTGCCAGAGGTAAGACAAGCCAAATCTCTGGACTTGTTCATCACGATACTGAAAATACATGGCGGTTTGCTTTTTAGTTACGTTTCTGCTCCTGCCCTCCAAATCCTCCAAAGAAGCAGATGAATCTAGGCCCTACTCAGTCTGGGGAGAAAGCCATGGTCACCACCATTTGAGGGGCTAAGCCAGTGAATGCCAGGGGAAGTTTCCGTGTTCAGTAATTTAGGCTGAATTACACTCTAAGCAGTGAAGGTTCAAGACCAAACAACATAATTGAATAGGAAAACTCAGCTATAAACACTAGAAACAAGAAGGACTTGGAGGCTGGGCCATTAGGGAAAGGTTTTGTCACACTAACAGAATGCAATTTCAATTCCTAGAGCCTGCTCAACAAGTAAGCATAGGAACCCACTGTACTCCCAGCAATCGGGAGGCCGAGACAGAGACTCTTGTGTATGCTCAGACAGTGAGAATTCTCTATTCTGTTTCCTCTTTGCTAGAGATTTGTGTCAAAGAACAAACCATAACAACACAAACAACAAAAAGACAAACAAAACAAGATGAAAAGATACTTAGGAATAGTACCTGGGTTTAATCCTTGGGTTCCATATGTGCATGTATTCAGCATGCAGACAGGCTGTTGCTTTCACAAAGTATTTTTAATCCTACATTAAGCACATCTAACTACTTATTTATCTATCTATCTATCTATCTATTATCTATCTATCTATCTATCTATGTATCTATGTATCTATCTATGTAACTATCTATGTATCTATGTATCTATCTATCAAGTTATTTATTATTTTTTAATGTGAACATTTTCTGTATCTGTTTGGTATAATTTATTTTGGATACACACACACACACACACACACACACACACAAAGCTACTCTAAGGAGAAACAATAGCAAGGACAACAAACAGTGACAGCTGTGTTGCTTTATGTAGAGACAAATGACAATTTTATTTCTCATAAGTGGACAATATGGTGGCAGATGGCTGTGGAAAGCCTGAAAGTAATTGGTGTTTGTTGAAACAGCTGATCGTGCCCATTACACTTCCTGTATGGACAATCAATTAATTCATTCCAGCTCCTGGTGCCGAAATGCTGAATATAACCTATCTTTTAATGGTATTAGAGCCCCTGCAATCCATCTCTGCAGCAGACATGAGTGCAGGAAATATGGCTTTTGATAACATCTAATAAAATTCTACAGGTCACCTGCATTTGTCCTTCTTTTGCACAAAGATATAATGTTGAAGAGAAGACCCAAAAAAATTCAAATGTATCTTAATATTCTGTCCTAACAGGAGTCCATGGTAAACATGAGAACTTATAAAATGAAGCATATGAAGACTAGTTACTGTAGCAAACTATTGGCCCTGGGGAAAGGGGATGGTGGAGATAGGGGACCATGGGGCATACGGGAACCCCTAGTTTGTCTGTATAATTTAAGAAGAGATTCACCGGAGTGCAGTTCAACATGAAGCTATGATGCCGAATCTTTATGCAGACTTCTAACCCTCAGGTATAAAATACTTGTGATTACAGCAGTGTGAATTGTGTGCTAGGTGAGTGCTAACAGCCTCAGGTGACAGGTGGTTTTTCTTCATAAGTTTAAATATATATAGTTCCCTGAAGAGACATAGTACCTATTAATCTACCAAATTAACTCAGTGTCGGCAATTTGGTGAAAATGTAGACTTCTATCTTTCCAAAGTCCTGTACTCTTACTTTTCAAATGTTTTAAAGCAAGCTATAACTGAACTGTGGACATATGTGTTTACCCAAAGTATCATTTAAGGTTAGCATGTGTACTTACTTAGGGCAAGGAGTGCTGTTGTGGAGAACGTGGAATTCTGCCCATTGACTTAAGGGCTTAGAGGATAATGGGCAAACTCTCATCAACTGAAGGATTTGTGACAAGCAGTTCCGACAGAAGATTTGATTCCATCGTGAAGTCGCCAATCTGACTGGCCATAGACCCTGGAGGAAACCCAAGCTACATGGAGCCTAACAGAGGTGCAGTAGTGGCTGTCCTTACACAGTGGTGACTGAGGTTTCTGTTGTGTTATTTTTTTCCTCTTCCTTGAAGGGGTCGATGACATTTTAAAGCCAGAAGAAATGTAGAGAATGACATGGTCCAGAAATCGCGGAAACAGGAAGAAGAAACCGGAGTGCCCTTACTTCAGCACTTACTGTTCAAAATGCAGACAAGTTCTCTGTAGTGAGCAGTGGCACATGCATCTTCTCACACTTGGTGAAGCGCCAAGAGAGCCATGAAAGGGTCAAGGGTCAGTAATTCTGGAACCGCCATATAGCTCTGCTTTTCTAAAATGTGTGGTCATGAATATTTTTTCCAAAATTTAGGTAAGATGAATAATGAGAAATTGACTCAAGATGCTAAGACAGCCCTGTTTCACCTCTCTCTCTCTCTCTCTCTCTCTCTCTCTCTCTCTCTCTCTCTCTCTCTCTGTCCCTCTCTCTCAGTATAGAATAGAGTTTATTCAGGGCATGGGAAAGAGAGTTAGGAGGAGAGTGGGGGGAAGAAAGAGAGAGAAGAAAGGAAGAGGAGTAGAGGCTGGCAGTGAGCATGTGGAGAGAGGTGGGAAGGGAATGGGGAGAGAAGGGACAAAGGGGAAAGGACAAGAAAAGCAACAGCAAGAGGACAGGGGCATGAATCACTCTTGTACAACTGATGTCCCTGCCGCATCTCTGTGCCAGCGTTATCCTGCATCATCTAGGATGCCTTAACTCATCTGAAAGAAAGTATGTTTTTATTAATATTTTTAATGCTTTTAGTAGTTAACTCCACTGAGAGAAAAGGCGGGTTGTCACTACCAAACTGCATGTATCACTGACAGCCAAGATGTACTTGCTCCAAATTCAGAGATGGATGGACAAAAAGATTCACCACATGTTGAAAATTAGTGGTTCTAATAACTACTATCAAGGGAATAATACATCAATTGAACAGTGATATTCAGCATAATAGTTTCTAGTTACACACATATTTTTTCCACATGTTGACTTCTTGTTTCTATCTTCCTTGTTTAGCTACTACAACCTAACAAAATTTTGAATGGGCACCTTGGGTTTTCTAATCAATGGCTGACATTGGACATGGGATAGTGGCCTGGCGTTATGTGCCCACAAGTGCAGATACAAACATTTTGCCACAGAAATTCTTCTTCTAGGAAATAGACCAACAAGGGTCTGGGAACAAAAAATTTTGACAACATTATGTATGATAAAAGATCACCAAGTTACAAGAATGAATTATGTCTCTCTGTCCTAAGCCTTCCTGTGCATCAAAAACATATTGAAGGCAAATGCAGGAACTCACAATTGGAATAAATAAGAGAAAGTGGCTTAAAACTTCACAGTGACTTACAATCTTCCAAAGGCCTGGCACTTATAACATTGTCAAGAAACATACCAATTGCTACCAATGTCCAAGAAGTAGCATTTCCTGAGCTGGGAGGAGGAGCCCATGTGATTCCCTGCACTTCCTGTCGGTGCACTTCCTGTTACTGCCTTGGAAAGGCAACAAAATTATCCTAGCCCTATGCCTGCCTTCTTCTTTATTACAACAAGTACTCGGAATGTACAGGGTAAGTGAACGGAAAGGGTATGGAATTTTGAGTCAGCAAAAGGAGACCTTTCAACCAGATATACTCTCTTTTGAGACCCTAAATTTAGCCCCATATTATGACTAAGTTGCAAGTACCTAGCTTCATGTTGTTTCTCAAAGGATCTGCTGCAATGATGCCTTGGAAGCTGTTCATCTTTCTTCTCATTTTTACAGATTAGCGTTTAGTAGCCCTAATGGCGAATCTCCTTTACTCTTTTATAAACTCCACCAAGCTTTGCATTTGCAAAATACACTGGGTCATTTAAAATATTCAACAAATGAGCATCATGAGAAAAGAACTTTTTTTTTTAGTTTTAGTTTTTTTGGGTTTTTGTTGTTGTTCTGTTGTTTTATTTTGTTGTCTAAAAAGATATATCTTTCATGTTTTCCATTTTGGAAATAAAAAAGTGTCATTGCTTCTAAAAATACTACAGAAAGATTTTAGGGAGAAAAACAGTATAGTTAACGGAATTGAAATTTCATATAATCCTACAGCTTTCTGTAGACATAAGAACCTGAGGATCCTACAACTTCAACTGCATCAACCACTATACTTGTTGTGGGAGTCCACGTCAATGTAACCCTGATTAAAATGCTCCAAGACTTCCTACAGAATTCCAGATTGAAATAGCATCTACTGAAATAGACTTGCCTGCCAGTCTGATTTAGCATCTCACTTTCCCTTATCAGCAGATGGTAATACAACCACTTAAATCCATATGCCTTCCATAGGTATAGTTCAAGTGCAGAATGAAAAGAAGAACAAATGTTTGAAAGCTAATCAGATTAGCCTTTAAGTGAAAAAAAGTAACAGAGTGGAATTTCATTTCCTGTAAATGACTTTTACTACATCGTGTTCAGATGATGGAAGGAATTATCATCCCTGTAAACCACCCAGATGAAAATAACTACGTGAGATAAATCTTAGCAAAAGGCTTTCTTGAACTGGTTAATTTTTCATAAATCTACACTCTTGACACAGATCCCAATAATGATAGGAAATGAACATAATCCCAGAGAAAGGCCATAAATGCAGCCACAGCACAGCACGAGAGTTAAAGACCATAATAATTTGCCAGTTCTATACCCATGTATCCAACTCCTCTCCCCACGCTGTTTTCAGGGATTCGGTCAGGATGTAAGCGGGATGGAAGGATGAAGCCAGGAGGCTTCCAAGTGGTGCAGACACAGCTGGTACCTTTAGTCATGCCATTTAGGCAAAGGCATTAGGATAACGAGGCTGGTTTTTTCAGTATGGATGCATTCAGGAAAGCTTTCAGCATCTTTCTACCTCTGTCTTACATTCTTTACTATAAGTCTTAGATTCTAATTGAGCTCTAAATGATTATAGTGATCATTCCCACGCAGATTGGTACATACCAGAGACTAGCACTGCCACATGTTTCCTGTCTATAGAAGGGAGGAGACAGAAGGCTCAGGATTCTCCCTGGATCTGCAAACATAAGCATATCTTGGATAAATGAATTATATAGCTATGTTACCAGTTGATTAAATTCAAGAAAAGTGGAAGCTAGATTAAATGTGTGAGCATGTATGTGCGTGTGCATGTGTTTGAGTATGAGTGTACATACATGCTCCTTAGTGGATGTAATCTATATATGTGTGTGTACGTGTACATATAAAAGATATGTATATATATATATATATCTTTGGGATATGGGAAGACCTGAGTTGACATCTGGTGCCTTCCTCAATCACCCTCCACCTTATTCCTTGAGAAAGACTCTCCGGGTATCTTAGGTTCACCTTTCGACTTAGCAACAGTGGCTGAAAATGGAGCCGAGAACGGTTGTCTCATCTCTAATTGGAAATGAAAGGCGAGTGGGTGACTGGGACTCGGAGTCACGCCCTAACACTACATCCAGTTTACCAGTAAAGTCATCTCCTCAGTTCCTTAGCTTCCTTTATTTAATACAACTGTAACAGTATGAGGGCAATACATTTTTATTCATTATTCTTCAACAAGACAAATCTTTTAGGACTCCCTGTATGTTTTTAAAGCCGGAACATTGCTTCCCTGCATTCCAGTGTCAAAATTCTGTGAGCACTAAGAGTTTGACTTCACCAGATAAAGAAGATTCCAACTTAAAAGTGTTCTGTTAAAACCCAAATGATATGCGCTTTTATGTGATCTCAGAATCACTATAATAATCTTTTTTATTTCTAGTTCCTTAGTAACATATTAACAAATTATCTTATTGAAAAGATTCCACAGAAGTAATTTGTTAACCATTCTCTCTTTAAGGAAATTGAAATATAAATGAATTGACAATTATAAACAAATTGAAAAATTACGCAGACAGTATGGTCAGCCTTGCACAGTATGTAAGATGTGGTCCAGTGTAGTGGCTTAGTGGACAAGGAAATTTACATTCAGTGATGTGAATATGTTTGCTTGTTTGTTCCTGAACCTAAATAATAGCAAAAGCTTCTCCCACCTTACTTACAAGCACTATGGACTTACTTACACAGAATCACACACACACACACACACACACACACACACACACACACACACACACACACGAAATGTAAAACATTTCTACATTTCGAAATGTGCATATGGACTTCTTAATTCTATTCAATAAAAAATTGGTTGATTCTAAATGTAAGTGAGGACCAAGGACCACAGAGCCAGCATGAAGCACTAATAAGAACATGGTACTGCACATGAGCACTCAGGCTGAGACAGGAGACAAATTTCAAAATAGCTACACTGTAGACTACACCGGGAGACTGGCCACTTGTATTTTCCACAACTGTGCTCCACTGTATCTCAAACTTGTCAAAAGAGTGACCCTTGCTTTCAGAGGGAAACCCTCAGACACACACACACATACACACATATATTCATATACATGTACACATTCATATATACACACATACATATTTATGTAAGTAGGCTTTCATTTCATGTCCAAAAAAAAAAAAAAAAAAAAAAAACAGACAAACACAAGCATTAAGTGAAACACAAAATTGGTAAAAGACCACACAGTTCAAGGAATTCATTTTACTCTGCAACATAATTAAAACCTCCACGTTGCTAGGTAATACTGGAAAAGCCAGAAATTTTGAGTGCATCTCAAAATGTCATGTGGGAATATCCAGCTCTTGAAAGACTGAATGTGTTTGAATTGGTCATGGGGTCTATGCTATTGAAGCAAAATACAAACCCTGAGTCCAGGCCAGATATCACATATGTACAAAGACTACTGTCTACCTATAGCTGGGCTAGACATCAGCAAGCAAATATAGGTTGAACACATCAATGTGTGGGGCTCGTAGTCCTGCATATTTGGAAAGAGCCACTTAAAAGCAGTCTAGATATAAAACTTAAAAGACCTATTGTAAATCATGGAAAACTGGTACACCCAAGGCAGCTCATTTAGTTTTAAAATAATTAGAATATGTCTTCAGAGAATTTTTTTTTAAGAAATACCATAAATTCTGTGATCATCACACAATTCAGTGTGCTTGGCTCTTTTAAAGGCATTAATTTGTATTTATTACAGCAAAATGAAGGAAAAAAACTTGACTTTTTTGTTAGCGTTAAATGGGTAAATAGGCTAATAAAAAGACATAATGAGCCCAGTGTCTCAGAACCCTCCTGTTTACAAGAACTGAAAGCCTTAAAGCTTGGAAGATTTTAATCAAGACTTCCATTAACCGCCCCGTGAATATCCTCGGGATTGCTGGAATTTAAACAAAGGGGAAGCAGAATGCTTTTAAAATGACTTAATGTAATTCAGTATTATGATATGTAACCATTGTAGCCATTAAACAACAGGTGATGTGCCAGAGCCAAGCATGTGTCTTTCTTCTCAGTGACGAGACATCACATAAGACATGCAATAGGTCAAATCTAAAAGAAATCATCAGTAAATAAAAAAATAATCCAGGAAAATGATTATGACAGTTCTTGTATACAAGGCATCAATCCACTAGGCAAAGTGCATGTGGGAGACATTTTAATTGACTATATGAAAGACTGTGTGTATTTTTCTTTTACATTTATTCACACAATTAAATATGTTGTTTTTGTTTACTTTATACTTTAATATCCCACTTCTTCACTTAAGATTCTTACCTAACTAATTTCTTTTATGTTAGCCTTAACAAGACACATGTTCTTGTGGTGTTTCTAACTCTATTACTTGGGAAGAAACTTAGACACACCCAGGGGAGCTTAAACTCAAAAATGTCAAACCAGCATCCTTCCCTAAAAGTGGGGATCACAGAACTGAAGATGCAAAACTGAGGTTGTATTTAATTCCTGTTTAGGTTTTTTTTTAATTGTTCTTCATGTTGCACAGAGATTACTTGTCAACACCCAACTCCACAGACTTTTCACTTAGTGCATTAAGTGGACATTATTAATAGTAGCCCTGCTGTGATATAGTCACATACATACAAGTCACCCTAATTTGACTATGCAAATTGTATGTATATATTTTAGTGTGCACACGTGCCCAAATGTGCAGCCCACACGTGCACAAGTGCACAGACCATTAACAAAGAAAACGAGGCAGTGATTTCATGAAGCAAAAAGGACTGGAGTGCATAGGAAAGGTTTCAAGGAGGAAAGGGAAGGAGGAAATTCTATAACCCTATTCAGATTAAGAAAAAATTTAAAGGCTCTCTAAACCACGCTTGGATTTACCCAGGAGACCTGGCATCTGCCATGTATGCTGGTCTACTGAAGCAGTCTACTGAACATTCTCTCTCTTAGTGTACAAACAGGGCAAAGCCCTCAAATCTGCAGCTTGCCTATGTTGATAGTGCTTCTAGGATAATTTCTACAAAGGAGGCTTGCAAGACTCAACGATTAAGTAAAAGTCAGGTCCTTTGAACTCCCTTCAGCCCATGTGTTCTCTAATAGGGGTGACGGCATTCTCCACTAGCTAGCTTTCAGTTATAACTATGAGATGGGCACCTGAGAGAGACTGTGCTGGAGCAACATAAATGTATCCTTTGCCAGACGTTTACTGTTATAAGTTTCTCCTGTAATAACATATAAAGAAGACGTAAGGGTTTCTGCTCCTGTCTCAAGACTGTGGGACGATTCTAACTAATGGATGTCCAGGAATGATAACGTTTTTCTATTTTCCAGGAGTATAGGTACATAGCCTGGTAAAGTGACCTGCACCTGCCCATGAAATGCCTCTACTGTGTCATCCCATAGACAAGCTTACTGATAAGGACACCAAATCCAGCTATTTGAAATTGAAGGAAAGATGCTATTATTGGTTTCCAAGGATATCTGATGCCACAGTACTTAGAGTAACAAAAGCTGAAAATGTCAGACTACAGAGAACAGATCATTTTCTCTAGATGATAAGCTGACTCTCAAAAAGGGTTGTATTTTATTCTAAAATAAAATCAGGCAGTGTTTTACTAATAAACAGGAAAATCCACATTGGTAATTCACATCTTTGCAAGTGTGTGCATGTGTGTACCCATGTGTGTACCCACAAAAGATACCGTGAACATGTTCAATATCTGTGTTCCTTTGCTACACAATATCTATAATGAACATATATTTTTATTGGGAGATAAAAATATGAAGAAATACTGATCTAATCTGCCTTTGTTTTGTTCTTAGTTTTTCCTGGACTTTTTCATCTCTGCCCCTACCCTCCAGCTAGAAGTTACCAGCATTGCTGAAAACCACAGGGGCTAATTAGAAATATAGCCCCTTTCATTATGGCCACCCATACTTCAAATAGGTCATCTCTGAATAATGAGACATTAACTCTGCGAGAACATAAAGAACTAAGAGAGGTTTATGGTTTTAAGATTTCAGGGGGATGAAACTGAATTATTCTCACCCATTAAACAGAGTTTGAATGATTCACAGCCAATTTTATTTTTATATTTGTAATGAAACAGCTGGGAATAGAGTCTATTCGTGGACTCCTAAGAAATTTGCACCCCACCTACTAAAATTAGTTTCCTCATCGGAAATTCTGATCAGCACATCTGACAGAGGAGAAAACCAGCATTGGTGCTCAATACTAGCAAACTAAACACATTCTTTTTTCTGCCGTTTTGACTTGACTTCACGTTGTGTATGTTTCTCTTTACTCCCCAATTACAGAGCAGCCTCTAATTACCTGACATTTTGCTACGTGATAAAGAAGCATTCTCTTGTTTCGTACTCTAAGCTTAAATGATGTATTTTACAATGTTTCAGATTGTGTGTGACAGTTATTTATGGCTGACTAGTTTTCAGCTACTAGATGAAAGCCATATTTCAATTTGTACTTCAGATACTTTTTGTCTCTTCAGACTTATTGAGCTTAAAATATGAATTTGTATCTTATAGCCATTGATTCATTCACTCATCAAAACGTTTAAGGTTCAACAGGAATTTGACATGGCCCAAGTATTTGCCATTTAATGAAACCTAACAAACTGCCTATCTCCTATCTAAAATTTTCCGAAGTATGGGGAAGTGGGTACATGACTGTTGGTTGAATCCTCCAGGGTCACATAACTACTTAGTCACAAATTCCGTTTATAACACAAAACCTACTCTCCTACAGTACAACACATTTCCCACTTTGCCTCCAGGAAGAACAAGAAAGAAAGCATAAAATGAGAATTCGAATCATGAATTGGAATTTACCTGTAAATGAAAGCCGGTGATGCGATGTGCATACTTCCAAGTCCCAAATGCAGGCGTTTAGAGGGCCTTTTAATGTAAGGACAAGATATCTCAAAAGTTTTCAGAAATATTCAACTTCTCTGTGACATTGAAGCAACCGTGGCATATCACAGAAATCTTCCATATAACCCACATTTTAATCACTCTATCGACATCATTCAAACAAAATATCTGGAATGTCCCTTATTAATAAGAATACGTGCTGTTGTAAATTTGAAGAAAATAAGTAAACAAGCACAAGAACGAGGCAACACAATCTTGTGGACATTCTGAAATACCGTTAATACTGCCTTTAATTGTACTGTGCTTTGCAAGACATATTAAAAGTTTACAGATAAGCTCAAAGTTTGCTTTTCTGTACAAAGGACTTTTTTTCTATGAAAGGCAAATGAATATTCTAAAGAATGTAAGCACCTTTAAAGCTTTATGTTCCAAAATAGAAGACTGGTGCAGTATATTTTTTTATATAAGTATATCTTTATATATAAGACTCAAGCATATGCAATTGGTAGGAAGGATATCTTTACGAACATGTAATTAAGACTCGTCTGAGCCTTTGTCATTTTTTTGCAAGCATAAAACAAGTGCAAATGCAATGATAGTTTAGAAATGTTCTTTTATTTTCTCCTTCCAGTAATTCATTAAGACACAATAGACACTGAATCTGGTATGCAGATACTCTCATGAAGATAGTAAGTTGTAATGCAATAGAAGTATGTACCCGATATAGACAATAAAGATAAACAACTTTCAGAGAGTGAAACCAGAGTTCTGTTCTCTTGTGCCTTCAAAGCCCACAGAGTTGTCCATAAATACATTCAACCTATATCTAAGGAAAACAAGATTCACCAAAATTGAGAGAAGGTAGCCAGAATATGACTCTAAAAAAATCCATGAAAAACAGAGAGAGAAGTTATATTCCTGCAATAAAGGTAAAATGATCTATGGGAACTGTTTATACTTCAATGACACATACAAATTTAAGATGATCTACGGGAACTGTTTATACCTCAATGACACACACAAATTTTGAGAAAGATCGAAACTATTCTTATCTACTAATGACCGAACAATAAACTATACTGAAGATGCCAGGTAATATATCTCAAAGCACTAGATGTATGTATGCTAACATAGACAATATGAAGTTGAGATCTGAGATTATTA
Organism: Micromys minutus; assembly: GCF_963924665.1. Classification (NCBI taxonomy): domain Eukaryota; kingdom Metazoa; phylum Chordata; class Mammalia; order Rodentia; family Muridae; genus Micromys; species Micromys minutus. Next base: position 15,380,809 of record NC_137968.1, read on the forward strand.
ACTGTTTTCTCAATTCTTTTTATCATCCTTAATACTCTATAATTCAGCAGCCAATTCCTAACAATTTACTGCATATTATTATCCATCCTTATCATGACTGCAATTTCTGTATTAAAAGGGATTATTTTAAAAACTGGTGAGCGAAACATTATTATTAGTTGTTACACATATTTCTCATATAAATTATGAATTATATAAAAACTATATCAAAGAAATAAAAAAAAACAATTACTACGGGGCAATTATAAATGTATCTTTTTGGTGATTGTTTTGTTTATGTGATTGGCTAGTTAGTTATTGAGACAGAATCTGAGCACTCCGTAGCCCAGGCTAGCCTGGTTTTCTTTATGTGATTGGTTAGTTAGTTATTAAGACAGAATCTGTAGCCCAGGCTAGCCTGGTTTTCTTTATGTGATTGGTTAGTTAGTCATTGAGACAGAATGTCACCACTCTGTAACCCAGGCTAGCCTGGTTTTCTTTATGTGATTGGTTAGTTAGTTATTAAGACAGAATCTGACCACTCTGTAGCCCAGGCTAGCCTGGTTTTCTTTATGTGATTGGTTAGTTAGTCATTGAGACAGAATCTCACCACTCTGTAGCCAAGGCTAGCCTAAAACTCACCATGTCATTGAAGCTGTCCTTTGAATTCCACAATTCATCTGCTCCAACATTTTAAGTGCTGGTGTTACTGATAGGAACCTTGAGGCCTAGCTTTAAAATGTGTTTCACAAACAAAATTGGAAATAATGTAAACGTCGTCCATCAGTTAATACATTAAACATATAATGTAGGTTACTATCATAATAAAGCCTTAAGGCAGATATTGTGATATGCCTCTATGAGAAAGTGGAAACTTCCACATCATATTGTTAAATCCAAAAGCAAACTATGGAATGATAAGGAACACAATCCTTGGTCCAATAAAATAAATATGTGAGTGTACTTAAACGACACACCCGAGGCCAAAACAGGAACAGAAAAATTCCCTGTGTGTTACGGTGTCCCCATGACTTTTATTTTCTGCACAGCTCTTTTGTTTGTGATAGACATGAGTCACCTGGAAAGCTTCAGACCTCTGCTTTTCTCTGTCATTCATGCACTCGAGACGCAGGGCATGCAGAAGAGCGAACGCACTCTGAAAGTCTGCATAGCTCCCCAGCACTTATTAGCAATCAAAGTTGGGCAGAGGAAGCTATGCAGCGACTCTAATCTGACAGCCAGGGCAGCACGTCATTTCTGCCCTGACATGCAGCCTGACTTCTGGCAAACTGTGTAATCACTCCCTCCATTTCCTCGTCTAAATAAAAGGAAGAGAAATAGTTTCAACTTCAAAGATTTCGGATTAATTAATATGATGGCATTAATGCCCTAATAAATTAACCGAAAGGTAATAGAAATTGAAATGTTAAAGTTTCAATTGCGTAGCCATTAAGTACAAATAGCCGCCCATGTTTTAACAGTTCCTTCATTTTTAATGCCTTCCTGGGCATGATTTTTTTTTTCTCCTGAAGTAGCTCTACAGGTTTTGTCTTCTTCGGTGAGAATTCCAATTAGACAGCTCCGGAGCTGTTCTCATGATATATTGGATTATAAGCCAAGTTCATAAAGTTAATTCTCTGAGAAGAGATTATTTTACGGGTCATTTCTCTACCAAGACCCTTTTTTTAAAATCATGGTCAAGAATAAGTCTTGAATGCAAAAACTTAAATGCAATGTAACATTACAGATAAATGTTATTCACTTTGTCATGAAGCTTACGCTGTCTCTACATAAATTACTGATTTTACCAAAAAGCTAGAATAAAAACACATCACCAGCACCTCATATCCACCAAGTCTTGAGAAATAGTACCCTTCACTTTTAAATGTAGGAAAATTAAGTATACTTCATTTTTAATAATGTGTTTATTTAGAAAAAAATTAAACATATTACTTTAGAGAGACAAGCTTACATGGCCAATTATACCTGCGAGGCAACTTCTGCTCTAAGTTGAACAAGAATATCAAACATGCCATTTAGTTTACTTGTCCTATAATTATAAAAAAAACAGAATTAAGATGCCGTTTTCTCCTTTCTAAGCACTGGCAACTCAGAGAGAATACACTATAAAATAAAGTGGAGAATTTTTTTTTTCCACAAAGTTACTGCTAGAAATCAGCATCTACAAATGGCATTGCTTCTCCCAAAGGAAGAACGAAGGTGATTAAAAATTCACTGTATCATATTTCATCTTAATCCCAAATTCCACTGTAGGAACCCCAGATTGACTAGCCTCCCTGAGTAAGTAGTAAACCCATCACAGAACCATCTTTGCTTCACAATCTTTCAAAGCTCTTAAACAAAGCCTGTAAAGAAAGAAAATTCTGAAGAGAAAGAGGTTTATCATTTTTGGAGGAAACAGTAACAAAACCCAAAATGATCACATATTATTTAAGACTGTAATGTAAATTTTAATGTAAAATCTACTCGTTCTATTAGTTACTGGGGGGAAAAGGGCTAGATGAGGTAGATTCACATCAGGATAGGTTTGATGGCAGACACACTTCCAAATCGCTGTGCACATCTCTGTATGCAAAATGTGGGTCACCTGTATATTCTTCCCCTTCCACACCTAAACAAACTCAACAATGGTTCCCTTTGAGATTCCCGGTATCTTCTGCCTCAGGTAGTCAGGGGCAGAGGGGCGGGGAGAGTGGAGAAGCCACACAAATGGTGATTATACAGGAAAAAACAAACAGATAGAGAGGAGACACCTCTTCTTATGGACTATGGATCTACTCAAGAAGTTATCTGCATCCCCTGCCTGAGGATCCACACCAGACTTTAGAAACAGCCTAGCTTACAACAAGGCGTGCTTTATGTGTGAAAGAATACTTAAAAAAAAGAAAGAAAGAAACCTACTTGAGCCACTGGAGCTAAATTACAACATACAGTTAAGTTACTAGAATCCTAAATAGTAAAAGGAATAAGTCCAGCCTTGTTTGTGTATGACTTCACTCTTTTCTATCCATCAGAAAATTATGATTTGCTGTAAAATATTAGTGACTACTTAGAAGGAAACAACGCAACCTAGATTCTCATTTAGCGAATACAATTGAACTGGGGATGCCCACTATTACTGACACTAAACTCAATTCCTGGGCTTTATTTTTGAAGATCCCAAACTGTATTTGAGTTTAGACCATAAATTATCCTTACAGTTGCCAGCCCTTCCCTCTAAAACTGCATCAACACAAAGTACAGGCCAATAATTATACAGAAATTATACAATATCTGGGTAAGCCCCCAGATATAAATAGTAAGATTTATGTTTTATTTCCCCAATAGGCAAGTACTATATCAACGTGCCTCTGACGGAAACTCGCACATTTGCGTTAGACTATAGTCCTGTAAAGGGTTAGAAGATGCTGAGGGAAATGGTTGTTTACCTAGACATTAGGACATTGTTTCCTGTGTGGTGACTTAGATTCTGGTTTGGTTTTCATTAAATACATGAAGCACTGCAATAGATAGCTCTTTTTCCTCAGGTTCATCTTTACTTTAAAAAGGTTTCTGAGGTTTCCTGTCAGCTGTAAAAGGTATTATTCATCCTGGGGTGGGGGGCTTACTTGTATGGCTGCCACCAAAAGAACATTCTTTTGCATCTGAAAGGACTCCACTATCAGCAGCCTTTAGGCTATAAATTTAACACTGCTAAAGAAGAAGAGAAATAAGGTCTGCTTTGTGAGATGAGCAAGTAATTGGGCTGCCTGTCTTATCGGGCACTTGGGATCTGAGGACCTCCAATGAGCTGACAAACATTAACTGAGCCACACTGCTATAATAAGGAAGGCAGTAAGCAGACGCTGGGTCAGAGATAGGAGTTTGGATTTCCTGCAGGCTCGCTTTGGACAGGCAGTGGCCGGCCACAGATCGCAACTCCCAGAGGCCAATCAAGATCATAACCTACCACTTAAATACAGAGGGAAAGGGTATCTTAATACATGTAACTAATTAACTGCCCCATTTGGCATAGGTAATATCGAATATTTATAAGTTCTTCACAAGGCCAAATTGAAATATAAGCGAAAACACTGCTTTTCTATTTATTAAACTTTGGTGACCAAAGGAATAAGTTTTTTTTTTTTTTTTTTTTTTTTTTTTTTTTGTAATAAAGCAGCCTCTGTCTATAACTGTGGACAAATGTAACAAATTTTATCAACAAAGATAACAAAAGTTTTAACAAAGAATTGTTACTACTTCTTCAAACTCACAAAATACTCAAAGACTTCAGCATCCTAATGATTGCAATAAAAAGTCTGGCTCTTTTTTTTTTTTTAAAGCCATCTACAAGGGAAAACTTAAGCCAGTGTGTCCGGTGTCACTACCTGAGCTCAGTGCTCCACACAGGTGGTATAAACAATGTAGAGCTCCTTCCAGGTTTCCTAACAAGGCAAAAACAAATGGGCACTCACTAAAGGACAACACCCATAAGCCAATGGCCTGATAGCCTGCAACAAAAGGCGAAGACTGCTCTAGACCTAGACACAACAGAAGGGAAAGATTAAAACAAGCAAATACACAACAGGAAAAGGGGGCTGGTGCTGGTGAAAGGAATATTCTGAAAGAAAAACTCTCCTGGAGCACTTCCTTCTATACTTGTAGGAAGGCAACTAACTGTGAGCAGCAAACCCAGTAAAAATAGGTTATCTAATTAAAATAAAATAAAATGTGTCCTCAGAGAATGAAGATCCGGAAAAGCAGCATTATTGTTACAGGCTTTATGAAAGAAGCCTAAATACATTTGGAGGAGTTAGAGAAAGGACTGAAGGAGCTGATGGGGCCTGCAGCCCCATAGGAAGAACAACATTATCAACCACCCAGACCCTCACAACTCCCAGGGACTAACCCACCAACCAAAGAGTATAGAGTGGCTACAGGATGGACGGCTCCAGCCACATATGTAGCAGAGGATGGCCTTGTCTGCAATCGGTTCAGGAGAGGCCTTTGATTCTGTGAAGGCTTGTTTCCCCAGTGTAGGGGAAACCAGGGTGGTGTGGTGGGAGGGGGTGGGTGGGAGGGAGAACATCCTCATAGGAGCAGGAGAAGGGACATTGGAGAAGGGATAACATTTGAATGTAAATACATAAACTATCCAAAAAGATAAAAAGGGAAGAAAATACTTTCATTTCTTATCAGTCCTGAGCCAATATAAGCCACCACATTCTAGGTCCTAAAATCTAGGACAACCTTTCTGTGAGTGACTTTTTCTATCAGTTTATACATCTTGCCAGAGTGATTTGAAGGTTGTTTTTTCCCCCCTCTCCTCTCGGCAACAGCAATTTCTATAAAAGCATTTACTAGCTTACTAAACTGCATGCTGCTGTACTGATCAAACCAATGAGAAATGACTTCCATGTCCTAAGTGAGTTTCCACAGTTACTGGAAGTAAACACACATGTTGGAGAGCAGCTTATTTCACGTTCCACTCTGCTTCAGAAACTTGAAAGTTAATGCTCTGCCCTTTACGTAGGTAGAATGTGGTACCTCGCTCCTGTCTCTCTATACCTTTATGGAGCATTTATAAGCAAGATACTAGTTCAGGGTTTTACTCAGTAGAACCTGCATTATTTTTGCCTGTACTAAACATTGATAATGATACTCTGAAGGGCGCTTTCTTCCAAAATGAACAGACAATATATTGTCTATGATAATGAAGTGTCTCCTATTCCACCACCAAGAATAGCAATCTCAATTTCTCAATCAAAATCTCCTCTGCTTGTTAATGCAACTAGGTTTCTTTCCAAGATCATTAAGATGTTACAGATCAAAGATTTGAAATTCAGCTAAGAAATCAAACCAAATATCGCACAATGAACCAAACTAGCTACCCTTTTCTATTCCAAATAGCAAACAGAATTAGAGATTTCCAAAAGAACCCTTATAACACAGGGTATGAATCTTAAAGACTCCAGTTTTATCAAAGTCGCAGAAGAACAAATCTGACTCTTGAACTGTGTGTGTGTGTGTGTGTGTGTGTGTGTGCTCCTGTACTCTAAAATGAAGTAGGAGGCGGACCTTTTCATTCTTTTAAATAATAAATTTATATGCACCAGATATAGGGGTCCTCAGTTTCACAAAACAAACAATAATGACTAGAGTGGCCCAAAAACCCTGAAACAGTACTGGTGGAGGGCATCATTACCCCTCTCAAGGAAAGAGATTGATCCTTTCACTGGGGACGTAGTTGTGCTGAGAAATTCAAATTCGTACATCAGCAGCCAGTGCAGAGGAACCGAGAGGACAGTTGAAATGGTGCAATACAGACTTGCAGTCAGGGAATTAAGGAAGTAAAGGAACGGAAAAGAACGCATTGTTTATAGAAACTTTCTATCCTCCTCGGCCTGATCTTGACACCGGTGAGGCTTCCAGTCTGATGCTTATCACCTCAAATTTTTGGAAGGAGGTGGGAAAGTTAACACACTGGAAATAGTTAAGAAACAATAATTTAAAACAACTCACGGGCAAGCAGAGATGTCGGATATGTGGAAAAGGAAGACAGGGGGAGGCTGCAGTCAGCTGAAGGAAACCACCCGAGTGTGCTAAGTTCAATGGACACTCAACATATAATAACATATATATAACACAGAGCACTTAAAATGGCTACTTGCGGTCATACAGTTGCATCCGCCCATGATTCTGCAACAGAAGTGGCCTGAAACAAGCATGCTCCTTGAGGATAAAGCACTGTTCGCTTTCCTTCCAAAGCTACTTGGAGAACAATTGACCCTGCCAGACGACAGGGAAATGGCTTTGTTTCTTGACAGTACAAAGTACCCTCTCTCTATTCAAGGCTTACATCTAGGGCTTAGCATCAGGCAGGATTAGGAATGACTTTTATAATTAACTGTGTTGCCTCCAAGGGATGCTCTTAAGGCTACTCCACAGACACCTGAGACACACGGAAAGACTTCAGAGAATCCTAAGGAAGCAAGAACAGAGCAGCTAAGCCAATTCACAGCAAAGAGCTTCTCTCTGACCTACAGGTCAAAGCCCTGGGCAGACTGAACTCCCATTTCCTATGCAGGTGTTTTTTGGTAAAGTGAGCATCTTTCTGATGCCACCTTCTGTGCAGGGACACAGTTTCAAAACCATGCAAAAATAACTAAACTTTCTCAGCACTGAGGTAAAATGCTGAAGGGAACTGTCTGCCTTGAGCAAAACCCATAAACAGCATATGGGAGCTCATGAGGTTTCAAAGGGGAAAATAATTTTTGAGAGCATTGAGCTTACACTGCAAGAACATACTAATGAAGATTTCCCTTAGTTGTAGATTCTTTCTCATCCCCACCCACCCCTGTTCCCAGCCCTAAAAGGCCCTTAGAGTATGGAATAGAAGGACCTCTTCTCTGGGCAGTATGTGGTGTGTGTGTGTGTGTGTGTGTGTGTGTGTGTGTGTAAGAAATGCTGCTTTCCGGATTAACATCTCGCCCAGGAGTTTACACTCTTAGTGTTTTAATCTCTGCTAACCTCCTTTACCTACTGTGGACTATATATCATAGCATCTTAAAATTTGGCAGTCAGATCATTATTTGAATACAGCTGAGCATCTCTATGGGATTAGGAAGCTCCCTCTCACCAAAAATGATTAACCAGCCTTCATCATAAAGGAGAGCAGAGACAAACAGGTAACTGCCTATCTAGGACTGCATAATGTGGATTAGGTACAAGCCCCTATGAGCTACTTTCTGTTCCTTTGGCCTTCATGCATATAAAATATCTCTACACCAATACAGGTCATTAAATTCCACTACGCAATACATTAGGCTAAGTATACAGAATGTATGTTCGATACGAATTATTTGAAATAAGGAAACCTTCCTACCCGTAACAGCGACTGCGATTCATCCTTGGTCTTGCTCTCTCCAGAAGCAGGATACTGCTGGGTGAGAGAGGCAGACTTCTCGCCACCGGCGGGAGCCCCTTGCAGGAAGCCCTTGGTATCTACCGCCAAGCCATACATAGGTCGTGCCAGATGGGCAGCTTCAACGTTGGGGCTGTCCCTTAGAGTCTTTGTCTGCTCTTGGGAGCTGGACACAGGCGTCAAGAGCCCCAGGCTTGCTTGAGCGTAGGATGGACTGCCCCGCAGGATGTCCGTTCCTCTCCACGCCACACCGCGAAGGTCGTCAGCGGAACTCTCAGTCCAGATTTTCTCTTTCAGCCCTTCCTTGTCATCGAGTTTCTCTCTCTTAACTGTGCTCTCAGGAACCGTCTCTCCCATTTTAGAGTCTGGGTTTAGCAGACTGTAGACTTTGAGGTCAATCTTGGGCTCCTCTTTGATGGTGGCTGTGGCGTGGCCATCCTCTTCGCCGTTAGCAGTAGTGATTTCCTGTTCCTGGCAGTGGACCGTGTTGAAGTGCTCCAAGAGTGACTGGGTGTCAGCAGCTGTGAAACTGCACTGGCGACATTTGTAGCAGCTGTGTGCTCTCCTGGAAGGAAGAAAAGAGTCGATGGGAAGCCAGAATTTTGAAGGGAATGCTCTGTGCTAAAATAGTCCTCACGCACCGGACTTCTCTCATGCAGTGGAGCAGAGGTTGAAAGAAATACAGTATTGTCAACACCCAGAAATTATAATTTAATTAACAGGCATTTTCATTTCCATATTAAAATGTGAAATTTTCTTTCGTACTAACACACACACACACACACACACAAACACACACACTCACCTCGAGGGATTTAATTACCATTAGGACTGGACGTTTAGCCTAATTATCACCTGGTGTTAGCTTTATCTTGATGGATAATCATCAGTTCTATATTAGTTAAGTGGCTATTCATGATTTAATCAATGACCTCTTCACTTTTTCTTTATCTGAGATAGTTTCATTATAAATACATTAACATTTTCAATGCTGAGTTCCTTTCTATACCTTTCCCATATATTAAAATATTCCGTGATTACATTTTACTTCCTAGCATATATTTAAATTAATTTAATCAGTGAAATAAGGCTATCTGATCTATATAATCTACAAGGTAAGACGTACTGAAACAAGCATTTTCTGAAGAAATCTGTAGATAGATACAAAAAGTGAGCAAACAAAGTTTGCTAGGTGTCAAAAAGCATGTTGATTGCTGTACAGATATATTTGTTAAAGGAGCCTGCATGGGTGTGTATGTGCTTGTGTGTGTGTGTGTGTGTGTGTGTGTGTGTGTGTGTGTGCTTCATACCGATATATTTGTTAAAGAAACCTAAACAGGTGCATATGTGTTCATGTGTGTTTGCTTTCTTTTTTCATAAAACAAAGAGATCTTATTGCCAGATTTTAGAACACTTCCATTGTTAAAGAGAAAACAACTACCATATTAGGACAAACGTTTGATCCAAAAATGTATTTAACTTTAAAAAACATATCAGAAAGCACACAACTTTTCGCAATGAGGCTTTTGTTTTCCTTTGATTAAAAAGCCTGACTTAATGCTCCAAATATTCTATGAGGTGCTTTTTACTTACTTCATATGTCAACACCAACAACAAAATAAAAACAGTAAGTTCTTTGAGCTATCTTTTGAAGTTAATCCAACTGTAGATAATTATCAATATGTCATCTCGCCATCTCCTGGCTACATCCTGGTAAAATGGGATCTCACACCCTTGCTAGTCCAGATGACAAGTTTTAATAAACATGTAGGTATAAAGAAAGCTGTGTGGAAAGAATGACCTGAAAGAGATAGTGTAAAGCCTATGAAAGCTGCTTAGGAAAGTCAAGGACCTTTCTGAGGGAGGTCATAACAAGGAGCCATCCTTTCATAAGAAAGAGAAGACAATGCTCTAATTAGGCTTACTACTGCTGTGAACAATAAATGACCAAAGCAACCTAGGGGGGAAAGGCTTATCTAGCTTATATTTCATCATTACCATTCATTATTAAACGAAGTCAGGACAGGACCTCAAACAGGGCAGGTCCCTGGAGGCAGGAACTGATTGCAGAAGCCATGGATGGAGGGGTGCTGCTTACTGGCTTACTCCTCATGGTTTGCTTAACTTGCTTTTTTCTAGAATACAACCCTGGACAACAGATGAAGGGTAGGTCCTCATCCAGCATGACTGGACCCTCAAACAACAATAAGTAATCTTTAAAAAAAATGTCCTGCACACATGTCTACAGCTTGATTTTATGGAGCCATTTTCTCAGTTGAGGTTCCTTCCTGTCAAATGACTATATTTTGCATCAAGCTGACATAAAACTAGCAATCAAAAGACAAAAGAGCATGTTTTGGATAGTTTACAGAGAGGTCATTAAAGACATAAATAATGAAGGGGAAACAGTTTGGCCAGTCCATTGAAAGGGCATTGGCGTTTGCGGTGGCAGGGGTCTTATTCAAGCCTAAGGAGACCACCAAGAAGGAAGGAACACTAAATAAACATGGTTTAAACATACAGGGGAGGGTACATAAGTTTCTGGATTGATAACTGTGTCTGGTTATGAGGCATGTCTGATGATTAAACACCAAAAAAGCTAGGCTTTCAAGGCCAGGGTTTGTTGATGGACAGCAAAGTGGAGAGGTTGTGCCTCAGCCATCGAAGCTCCCCACGGTAATGTCAAAAAACTTCCAACTCCCAAAAACTTGCACTTCTGAATATGCGGAAGCATGGACATTCCCCAGTGGTTTAAAATAAATAAAATACTGACAAAATGAAGGAGGGTCTATCAAATGTCTTTGATTAAAAAAAAAAAAAAGAATGAGAACAATAACCATTTACAAAACAGGTCAACTGATGCCGTTGCAAGACATGAACATCTAAATTATTATTTCTTTCCAGAAAAACAAGAACAATCTGATCATAGAAAAGTAACTTGGGCTTCGACTTAAACAACTCTGAATTGCTGTAAGAAGAAAAAGTGTAATAGCTTACCCTATTTTGTAGAAGGTTCACATGATATGAAAATATCTATTCAGTATTCTTCTGAGATTGTAACCTGTAGTTATCTTTTCGCCCAAAAATAGCATCAATTCATAAGGTACTAGAGGTTCTTTTGATTTTCATAATTAATAAAAGAATCAGGATTGCTTCCAGGAAAAAATCAGCTAAAAATGCTATTTATTTGACAAAACTCTAATGGTAGGGTGATTTGAGTGAAAATGGTCTCCATAGGCTCATATGTTTGAATATTTGGTCTAGAGTTGGTGGAACTGTTTGGGAAGGTTTAGGAGGTGTAGCCTTGTTTGACAAGAAGGTTTGACAGACATCCACAATATCTCTTCCTCTCTGCCTCATAAATCTTTTCAAGATGTAAGTTTGCAGACATTGTTTTAACATCAAGTTTCCTGACTAGTGACATGGTCTCTACCATCTACGTGATAAACACTAACCCCTGAAATTTTAAGTCCCCCCAAAACTCTTTCTTCTCTAAGTTGACTTAATTGAGGTGTCCTCACACAACAGAAGAACAGTAACAAAGACAGATGGTATTTGTATTTGTACAGTAAGCCAGTCTTGGTGTATATTAAAAAACAGCAGTAACAATATTTTACATTTCTTTCTTACATTGTTTTTCTCATAACTGTTGTTAAGTACCTCCTGAAAGATACTTTCTTACTGAATATTAATAGCCATTCTAAAAATTTGAGCCATAGTTTTTCTTCAACAGTGAATAAAAATGTAACCAAAGGAAATGAAAAACATCATAAATACTGATCCATTAAACTTTACAGAATCAAATAATTACAGATAAATCATGACACAGGTAAGGTCAATGAAGGTGAGTAAAATATTTTACTTTACACATAGATCAGTATAACTGTTATCCAGTGTCACTGGTCATTTTTCAGGGTCTTCTTTGTTGGTATCAAAATTTATGATGTGTAGTGGCAGTCTTAGAATGATGGAGAAAAGATGTGAAGTTCTTGAAAGGCAGATTCAAACCAGAAAATATAAAAATAACCACCTCAATATTGTTTGAGTATGCTCTATGGGGCAGGGTCTCCTGTAGCCCAGGCTGATCAGAAACTTACTATGGAAGATGCTCTGACAATGATCTTTGCACTCCTGATCCTTTACCGACCATGTTTTAGAATTACAGACGTGTGCCAAAATATTTTAGAAGTGAGGTGTACTGGGTCTTACTGAGAAATGCCCTGCTCATTTCTTAAGTTTCAATAGTCTGACTAATAGTTAATTTGTAGTAACTTTCTTTAATGAAGAGTGTACTTCATCTTCAAATATGTTAAACTGTCTATTCCACTTAGTGTTAGAAAAAGAAAAACCCACAATATTATGCCTAGAAAATTCCTGTTTCTAATTTGTTTTGGAAAGGATGATAGTTCCTAATATGTAACTACTCGAACTAGAAATATGTCTTCCAATAAAGAAAAGCAAGCAATAAATAGGAACCAATATAAAGCCTGTCATAAAGAGAAATGTTTATGACATTATCAAGCCTGAAATGTCTCTTATTAAATAGATAGGGTTTCCTATCTATGTTCTCTTTCGTTTATATTTGTTTCCATATCTGGTTCGCTGAACTACAAACTGAACATACATACAGCTTTGCACGCCTCCCCCCCCCCCGTACTCTCCCACTGAGCAACACACTCTGTTACAGACAACTATGTTGCACACGTTCTGGACATTGGTATACATTTTCATAATTAATGTTTATGAATAAAGGTAAAAACATACAACACATTATTTTCCCCATGGTCCTGTAACATTCTTAGCAAGTGAGAGAACTGTCTACTTTTCCAGAAGACCATAGTCCACATGGTGGCTCCCAGTTGTTTGTAACTCCAGAACCTGGAAATCCAACCCTTTTCCAGTCTCTGAGTCAGCAAGCAAGCAAGTGGTGCACAGACAAACATGCAGACCAAACACCCAAGCAAATTAAATCATTAAATTAATTAAATATCTAAATAAATATTTATTCAAAAATATAATTCTAATGCCTCATTGTGATTTCCTCACAGACTATTATTACTTAATCTGGAAATTTTCCTATTTGCATTTTTAAATTTTCAACAATTATGCTTTTTAATTTGTAATCATTTTTCTTCATTGACTCCCCTTCAGTAAAGTTTTGCATTACATGATTAATTTTACACAATAATTTTATTTCTTGAAACACACGGCAATTATGACATTATCGCTGAAAATTCCTCTATCTAAGATCCCTAGATATCGAAATCTACTATTTCTGCTCTCCACCTTTTTCACATACGGTGTACTGGCTCTCCATCCACATAGCAAACTTTGTAACAATGAACTTACCTTAACCCAGGACTACTTTGCAAATTAAAAGTGAAGTGCTTTGCTATGGGCAGATTTACATTTCTTTCTGACAGCAAGCAGTAGAACAGTGAATGTAGAACGCATCTAATGAACAGCATTATTAAAGCTTATTTCCTGAATTCAGCATCTTTTTTCAGATGACCCCACGCATGACCCCATGCATTAGTCTTGACCATGAGCAGCAGACATTCTGGCATTTGTCCTCTGCGCAGCCTCACGTGCCACACTTCCTTCTCACTTCTCCCTCATTATAGTGTAGCTTGATCCTGGTGACGTGAAAAATAAGCTTTGGAAATTCCCCTTAATTTGGGGAAGTCTGGCCATGCATTTAAAGTATGTTTTAGCTAAAACACTTGCTTTCAGTTGTTTATAAAAAAGACTTTTGTCCTACTTAGGTCTTAAACATGAATTATAGCACCGTGCGTTTTGAAAAGAAAAATGGTGACCAATAGGAAATAGATGTTCTGTCGTTTGAGTAACATAAATTAATAAAAGATGTGAGAAACAGATTCATGCATGGAAAATAATAAAAGGTACAAGGTAAATTAGGGGGCTTATAAGATTATGAAAAGATGCTAAGTGACCCATTTTAAGTTATTAATTGGATAACATTTCAGCCCCAGTCAGAACAGCCCATCTCTTAAGGATTCTATGCTGAGATTTCCCTGTGTTCCATATCAGTTCTGTTTTGTATGTAAATTATTTCACACATGTTGTACATTTAGAAGCTTTTCTTGATTGTTGTCATAGTCTCCTTCTTGTTCATCGAGCACTCAAAGACCAGAATGTTCCCTAATGTGTAACATATAGACACTCTAGGAGCGCTATTATAAATAAAGAATAATCAGCAAATATGGATCTAAGTTAAGGTAAGATGACCTCTTATTCTATTTTTAAAATGCTGCATTGAAGAAAATACTTCTATAGCAGATTGAATTTTAACCACCTGCATGACTACTTCATTTAACATCCTTAAGGCTTCCAATGTGACAGATATTTATTTAAGTTTCCAGATACTACCTAGTCATGAATTACTGAAATCATAAGGCTCCAAATTTCAAATAATTCTGTAAAGATTATCAGATGATAGATGAATAACCTAAAATCTAAAAGGTCCCTAGATCAATGAAGGTATGTCAGCATTTAAAAGCAAGTGTTGTTATTAAAGTGCTCTGTGCCTTACACTCTATTGAATTTCTTAGCTAATAAAATGCTGGGAGCTTGACTTAGACCCAAAGCCAACAAGCTACTTACTGTCTTTAGTGTATGTATACCTTAGATCCTCAAACAGCTCAAAAACTACATAATAAAAGACTACAGTCTAACTCACCTTGGAGCTATCCATGTTGAAATCTATTATGGAATCGAACAGTCCTGGGAATTTCATTTGCATACAGACATTTGCCAAGATCTATGCCATGCTCATGTGTTCAACTGTGGAGCTATAGTGCGAGGAAAGGGTGGAATTGTCTTGTCCTGGTAGAGGCTACTTTCAGTACCAAGAGTTAAATAAATCTGGACATTATTAATACATCTCATTTATTCATTTCTCCAGAGATTATTTCCTTTAGCTAAAGAACATAAATATCCTCCTTGTTTCAAACAAAAATTTAAGTAATGGCTTAGAGTCCTGGAGAAAATGTGTTTGCCCAAATCATATGGTTGCTAAGTGTACCTAGCAATGGTCTTTGTAGGGGGGAGTGATATACTTATCCACATATATATTCACACACGCACACACACACACGTAATATATATGTTCATGTTTGCATACTTATCTTATTCCATTTTCCTCATGATTAAAGAAATAAGAACTTCTTCAGACATGTTGTAGCACCTCACAACTATATATGCACAGGATGCGCAAACCCAACCTTACTTGTACACCCACACTATTAAGAGTTGAGGAAAAGCTGGTACTTGCTAACCCAGAAAGAAATTAACATGCAGCTAACATCAGAGGAGACAGAAACACTCATTGCAAGTGTGAACACATATTTGATTGCAGCACCGTGTCTTTCCTAGAGCTGACCTTATAAATTAAACAGTGGAAACCTCAAGTGAGTGTTTTCTGAACATTTCCATTCACTGTGAACACTAGGATGCCCTTCACATTAACATCTAACATTCTTAGCCTATCCTTGGGCACGGCTCCTCGATTACTGATAACTGGGAAAACACACATACGAAACTACAATAACCAGATTTTTTTAATCTAGAGTATTATACCTGTATATGGGAAAGCATTTCAAATAGCAAATAAAAGCTACATGCAATGGCTCACCCCTCTCATCTCAATGTGTGGGGAACCCTGAGGCAGGGATATTGCCAGGAGTTTAAAGTCAGCCTGCATTAAACAGAGAGTTATCTTCAAGCTGGAAGTACAGTAGGACCACGTCAAAAACTAAAAATAATAGAAGAACTAGAAGAACGCAAATACACTTTTTACTTTGGTGCTGAGAGGCAGAAGAACAATAGATGCTCAACTCGGCACACCTTGTATCTTGAAGACGTGTGCATAATAATTCCAGATTGTAAAAAGGTCTCAGGTTAAACCGCTCTTCCTTACGAGGGCATTTCGTGACGTGCCATTGTTGAGGTCTGGTCATACTAAGTTTATCTCCAGAGTTGCTGATTTTGTGGCATGCCCCACACCTGATGATATGTAGGTCCCTTTTCCTTCCTTCTAATTGCCAGTTCCAATTGGTTACTAACAGTGCCTGTCTTATTTACCCCTATACCTTCCATTCCGTTCCTAGTGCAGTGTACAGTTCTGAAATTAACAAGAAAATATATTAAATGACTATGCATTGCAAACTCATCTCTCAAATGTATGAACAGTAATCTGGGGAAAAGAATACATCAGGAGAGGTAAAGAGAAGAAATGTGTGTGTGTGTGTGTGTGTGTGTGTGTGTGTGTGTGTGTGTGTGTTGTCTATGTTAATTAATTTTAAATACCCTGTTTTACCTGCCCCCAAGGGGTGACAGCACAACCCGAACCATATGCATTCCACATTCTCAACCCAACATTTTACTTGTATGTCAATCAAGAAGGTTGTTCACATATGAAAAGTGAAAGAAACCATCAATCTCATTCAAAGAGAGAGGCAGGCAACAGACTCTCAGACTGATTTTTTTTTTCCAGAAAATACCATATATTCTAATAGAACTACTAATCTGGGAGCTGTCCTTTCTGTAATTATGTAATGCAGAGTCCTGCTCACTATGCTAAATTAGTAACCTCGTCCTCCACATCGATGAGAATTGCATGGTCTCCTACAAGGGGTAGAAGACATTTAGGGAACATGACGAACACGTGCGTCAATTACAATCCGAAGACACTGCACCTACCGACTTCTCTGCAATTCTACAGACGACCTTCTACGTGACTGCCCTGGAAGTCCAGCCACACCACGTGCAGCCCCGCCAAATCCCTGCCCCCACCCTCTCTCAGGGCTCCCCTGGTATCCTGTACCCCAGAAAACTTACCTGTAGTGTCTAGAGATCTCTTCCTCCACCTGGGTTATAAAATCACATTTGGTGCACGAGTGTTCCCTGCTTTCCCTGCCAGCCTGCTGCCCATCAGATCCCAGCAGGAGGTTTGCCTCTTGTTTGACATCCGATGCTTGGGACTCGTGCGCAGTCTCATAGTGATGAAGAAGCACATCTACATCGGGGGTAGAGAAGGGACACTGGTGGCACTGGTGTTTGACTCTGGGACTTCCGGCCACCCCAGGAGACAAGTGCAACAGCAAGAGTGCACAGTGGGAACAATTACTTCTTCTACAAGCAAACGGATAAGTAATTTCTCCGAGGTGCTTTTCTGGGCTGCAAAGGCCTCTGGGACAGAACGGACAATGCTTAATGGTACACTTATTGATGTTATGGAGTTGCTGATAATGACGGAGAAGTGGACCCACTACAATCACATCGGGGCCATGGCTTTTGGAATATCTAAAGTCACAGAACTGACAGTTATAGCTCGTTACCATATTATCCTCTGCTCCCTTGCTGGGGAAGTCCTTCTTTTTAGCCCCATTCAAGCCCTTTTCTGGCTTGGTCAATGGCTCGCCTTCTACACTTTTGGCTAGATCATTCTGATTAATGACAGAGCCCCTGGGAAGTTTGTCATTCAATTCTGGGTTAAGGCCGCCCAACTGCATGGCTGCGTGCTGCCTGCCGTAATGTTCTAGCAGCTTAAGGGAGCTAGATGACTCACAGCTGAAACTACAAAATTTACACCAGTAGTAACTGGTGGCCTCTGTACCATTTTGTCGTGAGGAATCGAGGGGCTTGATGGGCACTGAGTAGCCGACAGGGGTGTCATCTCCGGCTCTGACTGTCATTTTGTCCTGCCACTTCCCTACTTCCCCAGGGTCGCCGGCTCGAAGGGCAGGGATGGATTTGTTGGAGTTTTTCTCGGAAGGTTTCACGCCCTCGGAGGATGGGAGGGACACCTTGATCTTATTCGGGTGAGTCTGGAGGAAATGCTGTTCTAGTTCAGTTGACGAGTTGCCCATGTAAGTGAAATTGCAGAATTTGCAGCGGAAATACTTGGTGTTGCCTTGGCAGTCTGGAGTTTTCCGTCCAATGCCAATGAACGTTCCACCGGAAGTGACCTGCAGCGGACAGATGGAGATTACCTAAGGGTGACTGTGAAAACCAAGGGCGGGGCCTCTGATGTCACTCACTGAAGAGATTCCCCGAGGAAATGTGACACTCAGTCCTATAGCACTGAGGTGGTGGGCAAAGACCAGTTCGTTGTTTCAGACAAAACCCAGAACAGCTAACAGAAGCTTAACCTTGCACTATGAAAACAAATAAAAAGGAAGTGGGCAAAATACTCAGAATTTCAAACGCTACTCTGCCGAAGAATGGAGATAAGCCTGTCAGGACTTTAATAGCTAATAGGCACTATTTCCTCCAGGATGGACAAACGTTAACATGAGGTAAGGCTCCATGAAAAACTATACAATTCTACCATCTTTGATGGTCCTTAGTCACACAGTAAAACATGTATCATAAACTATAATACAACACTCAGATGACAGAGGGAGGAAAACAGAGTTCAAGACTGCCTTAGGCTCTTTAGGCAGACTCCCATCTCCAACAGAAAAAAAATTAATAAAGGAAATTTTGACTGGTGGTATGGAGTCCTTCAAAGGCACTGTATGAGAAATTTCCTGATCTAAATAGGTAGTTCAGTCAAGAATCAAACAGCCGAAATTCGTGGTTTGAAATAGAATAGCTGACTGAAATATATATATATATATATATATATATATATATATATATATATATATATATATATAAAGGAAGGAAGGGAGGGAGGGGAGAAGAAGGGAGAAAGGAAGGAAGGAAGGAAGGAAGAAATGAAAGTGTAAAGGAACGCACTTCCTTCAACTATCAGTGATCTCTTATTTTTTTAGCAGCCAGATGTAATGTATGAAGCAAATGGCAAAATCATGTTCTGGCTTCTTCAACAGCTGCTCAAAAATGACATGTGTGATCTCTGCTCATTTCCAAATCTTTCCATGAGAAAAGTTTCAGCTTCTCAAAATCATTTGAATGTTCTACTTAACATGTAAATTATATTCTACGGTGCATCCTGGAATGGTGGTTTCTCTACTGTGTGGAACTATAATGGGAGCATTTATTTCTTCCCAAAAAGGAAGGATCTTAATCAAGTTACTTAAACTCTCTGGCCAACAGCTTCCTTCATCGTGGTAAGTTTTCAATTCATGTCCATGTATTATATTCTGGGAAATCAACACTAACACACTAACATCTTGCTACTGAATAAATAATAAGATAATAATTTTATAAGTTAATATATTTCTACTTAAATAATACTGATCACAGGCATGCTCACATGCAATACACACACAGACACACACATACACACACACAGGTACACATACACACAGACACACAGATACACGCACACACACACACACACACACACACACACATATATAACTCAAGCACATTGTTTTTAATCTGCCAATGATAGAATCTCTAAACCACGAGAATCCTGCCAGCCAGAAATCTAAGCATCAACAGCCTGAAAGAGGGTCAAAGCCAAATCCTTGACAAAAGCCACTTACAGCATCCTTATGCTGATCAAAAGAGCTGAAAGTTGCACAGAACAGATTCTATTGCAAAACTCCTACATGGACTTCCCAACTCCATAGAACTGAAAAGAAACCTTACTTTCAAAGAAACGGGCATTAAGTGAGATGCCACTATCAATCATTGGGGGACTTGAGCGTGGATCAAAGTGCAAAAGTCAGAAGCTCTGCTGTCTTATAATAATGATAAACATGAAGTGCAAGAGTCTAAAGAGGAATAACTTTGTTGGTTTAGCTACAACATCGCTTCCATATGCTGAGTTCCTTAATGTAAAAGGCTGCAACCTTCTGCTTAAACAAGTGACATTCTTGAGAACCTACCACAGGTCATCACTATGTTTGATTTGGCAATCTTTAAGCCCTATGGCCCCAGCCACACTAAAGTAATTGTGCAATTAGGACACATGTTCTTGGGAAACCCCTACACAGAAGATTTTAGAGTAAAATATTAACTATGTCTAGGCATCTTACTGTCCCTTTGAGATGTGTCTAACCATGAATGAAGAGATTATGAGAAGTTATCAGAGGAGGATTTTGATTGAAATGTACCAAACTTTGCAGACTACAGTAGGATGCTAGGTTGTTTGAGTGGGTGTTGACAGTGAGTCTAAGACATGTGTTTCTTCCCCTGTGAAGTGGGTCTCACAACTCCACTACTCAGTACGCTCTGAACAACTACTGAGTTCTACAACCATCCTAAAAATAACAGCCACGATGGAGCTCTTTCACACACAACACAAACAACCATTAAAACTCACAAATCTCGTTTCACGATAAACAACCTTCACTTTGATCGTACCATAGGTTACAAAAACTGTCTTATTGGCTAATGTCTATAAACCATACCATTATGTAGTAAGGAAAGCAAACTGTCACGGGCATCCCTTATGTTTAAAATACTATTGAGGGAAATAAAAATTCCTAGTATTCTGCTTAATTTTTTGACAATCTAGACTCTATGTGATGCTTTCTAGTGTAGCACTTTACACACGTCACAGAAATACATATCCCAGACTCAAGATTTGACCACCTCTGAAAAACAAAACAAAATATATTAGGAGACACAATCCATGCCTACTGCTCACACTGGTTTTGGTTTTAGTGCCTACGTGTGTTGGTCTTGATCTTCTTCTATCTTTGTTAAATAAAAATACACAGCAAGAAAAGTTGAAGCACTATCAGCAACAATTTATTAAAACCCTACTGTGAGGCAAGAGCTCTGATACAGAGTTAGTTACTCCAAACTTCTCAAAGGTAAGAGTCCAATAATAATTGGAAAAACACTTCCTAGTTATGATTCTACTAAAAAGGAGACAAAAACAAAAAACAGAACACATCCACTTTCTTCCTTTACGAACCAACATTTGAAATTCTAATGAATTAACACTGGACACTTCAATTCACAGATTAAAATCATATGGCTGCATTTTTTTTTTTGGACCTATTGTGTGCTCTTCTAGATCCTGAGCGCTACTATTTGGCTTGTGCTGGGCTCTGGGATGGGCATCATAAACAGAAGGAACATAAGCTAGACCATCTCTTTGCCTTAAGGGTATTAAGAAGAAAGATTCTGGCTGAAAAACACCTTGTTGAACTGCAGTCAACTTCCCTGCATGTATCTGCTCCTACACGTTCTCCATATCAAACCTGGGACCAAACACAGAAAACTGAGACTGATTTACCCTCTCTCTGAATATAAATAATCTTACACAATTTTGCCATTTAATTAGATTATCATAAGCACCACATGAGAACACTATAAGTTACACTGCCCAACTGAATTTTCCAAAGGAATAAAAAATTGTGTTGACTATTCTCTGTGCCATTGATAGGCATGGGTCACAAGTTGCTGTTAAGGCAAAGGCAATGAAAATGGCATGTGTTTCATTGAACCTAAATGTTTCCTTGAATTTCACCAATTTAATAATTAAAATCTAAAGAGCTGCATATGCTCATAAAGTGTATTTCTCAGTATGCTGCTAAGCAATAGTTGCAAGAATAGAATATTACTTAGTGAACAACCCATGCAGTAGATTTCTCCTGCCAACATGATGAACAGATCCAATGGATGGGACCTGGTGACATCACTGGTAAATTCAACACGCTTTGTTCAAACAGCATTCGCAGCATAACTGAAAGGTTACATTTGTTGTCACTGGGCTAACGATCTATTTATATTCTTTCTAGACGGCAAGAAGAACGTGTTACTAATATTTAAAGTATGTAAGGGCTCCCTGCGTTGGGGATGAAAGCATGAATGTGACTAAGGACAAACAGTAAGTTCTCCCCAGCATCCCTGAGTCACCTGAAATAAGGAACCATGAGAGCTCATGGCAACTCTAACGTTGCTTTAACCTTCAGGAAAGGAACAAACAAACAAAACCTTAACTGTGTATTTCATACAAAAGCAAATGAGCATATAACCTTCCAAAGACCAATAAAGTTACACATAAAAACCAGCCCAAGTAACACACACACACACACACACACACACACACACACACACACACACACACACACACATACACACACACACCATCATCATCACCATCACCACCTTCACCAACAAAACAAACAAACAGAACCAGATTTTTAACTAATGTTCCCTCTTAACAATGATGGTGTTGTTATGTTTTAATCCCAATTTTCAAACTTAGCCATTTAAAACGAATCTATTTATTTCTTCCACATAGTATTTTCTATGGATTGTCTATATAACTTTTTGCATGTTATTTAACACAAAACATTTCACAAGACAATTCAAAAGAAACATTCAACGACTGTTTCCTCAGGGTCTGTACAAATTCATTTGTTTCCCTCCTGATAATATGCATTAAAACTGGAATAAAATAATATCTGAAGGAATATGTCAAGGGAAATGTCTTAACACCTCGGAATTCTGAAAATGACACTGTAGTCTAATCACTCATTTTCACCATCTTAGACAAAGGAGTTGTTTGAACTGCACACAAGCTCACCCTCAGATGTGGTTCCTTTTCAAGAGCCATAATTGATGACAAAAGAGCAAAATAGGAGGTGCTAATTTGAGAGGACTTGAGGTTATGGGCTGATAGTCAAAAACGGAAAACCTTCAAAATAAGGCTAAGCTGTTGAATGAAGATCACTGCCGAAATAATGGGCTTCCATATTTCTTGAAGAAATCTGCAAGGAATGGACAGGGCTAGAAATACCTATGGCCAGACTCAACCTGCTAAGACACATAAGGAATGCTTCTGCGTGCGTAGAGCTCTGAAATCACATTCCTCAATGCCAAGTGCACTGCAGTGTTGGGCCGCTGATGACTAGGGTGCTTAAGATTTTCAGTAGCAAATCTAATTACGTGTCGGTCTCCACACGGCTTATTCCCACAGCCTGTTCTTACTGTGACACCACAGGAATTCCTATGAATCCTCTTCACATTTGGATTCAAAGGAGACAGCCAAAGGGGAGGGGAGTGATGGGTCAAAATTTAAAGTATTCCAGGGGAATATTTCTTTAATAAGGGCAATGTTGATTCTTCAGGGATAAATAGCTTACTTAAATTTTATATTGTCATTTCACACAGGGCAACTGGTTTTCTGTGAGCACCTGGTAGCTGGATTGACAAAATTGATACGTCATAACCCTAATCCCGATAAGAAACTGGATGCCAAGCTGAGGAGATGGTGCTCAGCGGGTCACAGTGGGTGTCATCTACACATGAACTCACATAAAGACCCTACATTCCTATAAAGCCAAAGCTGTGAGGGACACAGATCGTATGATTTCTGCAAGCCGCTAACCAAACTACGGCACCAATGAGAGAGCCTTTCACAAGGGGGTAAGGTCGAATGAGATTGGCTTCTAGCACACATCATCGGTGCAGGCCTATATCCTACACATAGCTCCCCAGCACCAACACTCTCTCTCTCTCTCTCTCTCTCTCTCTCTCTCTCTCTCTCTCTCTCTCTCTCTCTCTCTCTCTCTCTCTTTCTCTCTCTCACTCTCACTCTTTTTCTCTCTGTGTGTGTGTGTGTCTGTCTGTCTGTCTGTCTCTCTCACATACACACACACACACACACACACACACATATAAATATTATAAATAGTTCAGAAGTCAACAGTTTAATGGAAACAAGAATATGCATGTATGTAGTAGGCAGGATGTTCCTCATAGGACACAGGACACATGTACCTCTGTCCTGCCTCTCATTACTGCCCTACATGGAGGTTTAAAAAAAAGAAGAAAGAGTGCATGTGTGTTGCAAGAGGACATACAGATTGGGGACAGAGCTCAGTGTGCAGTTCTTGTCTAATATGCATGAACCCTGCACTGGATACTCAAAACTGACAGAGAAAATAAAAACACAGGGGAAAATGAAAGAGGGAGAGAAGAGCAGTAGACTTTAGGAGACAGAGTTGACTCTCTGAATGGACAGACAGAGTATCTTTCCCCCAGAAGAGCTTGTTTGTGGCCCTTTTACCAGCTGAGGAGTGATAGGAATCACAAAGGAACAATGGTCCAGAACTCAAATGTCTGTGCTTTAACGCAAAACTCTCACACGTGCGCAGGGAGATTCCTCAGTACTTAAGAACATGTACTGCTCTTGTAGAGTATAGGTTCAGTCCCCAGACTAATGTCAGGTAGATCAGGCTGCAATAAGATGTCATTCCTCCTTTGTCCTCAGTCACATGCTCATGTCCCACCCCCTGACAAACCACACTATCCACAAACACATATACACCACACACATACCCCATACACACATCACATACACACCCATACACATCCCACATACACACCACATATACTACTTCACACACACACACACACACACACACACACTAAAAGTGGTTCTAGAAAACTCACATGAAAATGGATAATGAAAACAGTATCATATGTGCTACTTCTGCTGGGTTCATAGTTCCAGGAAAAGTAGAGAACCCAACCCAAAATGAAAAGACAGAAAAGGTTTCCAGAAGCAAAATGGGAACTGGAAACAGGCAAGCTGAAATCCGAAAAGCAGCCTCAGGGCAGTGTTAAGATAAAGGCTAGGGAGGGAGAAGGAACCTTAGTAAACTCAGAAATGAGCGGGGAAGGCCTTCCTAAGAGCCAAGGAATGATCCCCAGAGGGAATGCAGAAAGAAAAGAGCAAAGAAAGGAAGTAAACCAGAACAGAAAGGTAATTAGACAACATGGGGGAAGGAAGGGGAAGAGAGAAATATCAAGGAAACGCTATAAGAGGAGGACAGGAAGAAGACATGAACAAAAAAAAAAAAGAATAAAAAAAAGCAATAAGGGGAAGGAGAGATGGCACATCTGGAAGCCCATGTGGCACAAGCCACATACTCCGAGTTTGAGCCTATCAGAAGCTAGATGTCAGGAGATCCAACTGCAATCCCAGCACTCTGGTGAGATCGGAGATGGAGACAGGAGAACTGACCACTCTGCCCAGGTTACAGGACAGAAGCAGAAACAGAAAAGATTCTACCTGATAAGATGGAAGGCAAAAAAAATCTTCCGAAAGATGTCCTCTGATCTACACCACACACATACACACAAACACAAAATATATATACACCATACATAAACACTACACATACCATACATATACACACCACATCACGCACAACATACCACAATACACACACACAATATACACCATACATACACACACCGTACCTATAAACATATACACACCACACCATGCACAACATACCACAATACACACACACACACACACCACAATATATACTACACAATATACACCACACATATACACTATACACACCACACATCAAAACAAGTACACACCACACTACACACAACATACCAGAATACACATGCACACACACAAAATATACACCATACATATACATGACACCTACCACACGTATGAACATATGCACACCACACCACACACAATATACACCATACATAGACAGTACATACACCACACATATAAGCATATACACACCACACCATGCACAACATACCACAACACACACACACCACACAATAGACGCCACACATACACACACGCACACACAACATACATAAACATATACATACAACACACAAAATCACAAACACACAATATATATCATACATACACACTACACACAGAGTAAATTAAAACTTTAAAAAAAATAAAGTATTCTGAATATTCTAAACAATCATAATTAATATTGACAGTACTGGGCTCCATGTAGGCAGAAGGTAATGGCATAGCTGCACAGCCTTGGAGAACACAAAAGGGTTAGGGCACCCCCTTACCATTGGTCTTCATGGAAATACCTACAGAAGAAAACGACTCTCATACCTCCCATCAGATTATAAATTTTTAAAACAAAGGCCTGTGAGTAAAAACACTATTAAAAGGATCAAATGCATGCATGAAGCTTCCCTTAATCTGGGAATAACACTGTATCCTTAAGTGAGGAAGGCAACATTTGTCCTGTGCCCACTCCCTCAAAACTAGTCTCTGTAGCAAAAGAACCAGTGGAAATGAATTACAGTAATTAAAAAAGACAAATCAACAGGTTTCTTTCTTTTTTTTTTTTTTTTTTTCAGTGATTTCAATCATGAGCCCAGTAAATTCCAACTCGGCAGCGTCATGCTTTATGGATTAGATAACAGATAATCTCAAGGAGATCGCACATGTCTGCACATTGAAAATGATTCAGTATGGGGATCAAATTAGCTTAGGAGCTGTTGGGCTTCTCCCCCACTCTTTCCTTTGTGGAGCAAACGCAATTTTCCCCTGAGGAGGCTGTACACTGCCGGAGTCGTGAGGCCAGGTTTCTGGAGTCTGCCTCTCACGGTTTACCTCCCATGGACCCTAGTTATGCAACTCCCTGCTCATGAGCACGGGGCTTTAAGTCTTCTCTACCTGTTTCCGCTTTCCTTCTAATGGGACATAATGGTAGTGTCTACTTCAAGGGGTTTTATGAAGATGAGTTGATTAATGCACATAAAGAACCCAGGGACACATCAGCAGAGAAGAAGCCCTTCATAAATGCTAGCTATTATTAAATGTAAATCTGAATCCGGGGGTGGAGAGCCCTGTGCAATATTTATGATGTAAACTGAAAAGATGATGAAAGAGGAACGAATCGGCTTAAAAATACTGACAGCCTTAAGGCTGCGTTGTCCATTCAATAAAAAACCAAGCAAGGCTGAGGCCCCGAGGAGGCAAGATGCATTTGTTAAGAGCTGGAGTTGCAGGATGAATAAGAAGATGTGCTACTTGGACTACTCTCAGAACAAAGAAAATAAGAAAGTGAAAGGACATCGAATTTTCTCTCCACACTTCCCCACAGCTGGGGCATTAGCTGGAGATTTGCAACTTCTGCAGCTGCAAGTTTGCTACAGTTACAATGACCCAAAGAATGAAATGCACCCCAATATCTGCCTGCTTGATACAGTCCACAGAGCACACCATTTGGGAGATAAAACTTTTATGAACAGTTGAAGGAGTCTAAATTTGATTGGATGCACTGATAATTATTGTTTTTTTAAAAATCCTAAACATTCTGCCTTGAGAGAAACACTGATGTTCTAGAAAAGAATACACAGTCTTTAAATGATAACAAACAAACCAAAAACCAAAGAGAGATGGACATTTATCCTTCCACTCCCAAGTTAACACAGCCAAATGGAGATTTAACTGCCATGCAGGTAAATGGATTAGTTAGATGGTCAAACTTCTTCTCCTTGGGGGGCTACATTATCCAGTTCAGCCATCTCCACTGATCAAAATATCCTGGTAAATGCCAGTACTTTGCTTTGCTTTATGGCCTTCGGGTGAGCATATGCTTTATTTTGCACACTTTATTACTTGTTATTTTGCACACTTTATTACTTGTTAAAGAGATACAGGCCTAAAGTAAGTCTGGATTCACACACCAAACATTCTGTACTCCATAGACAGTCTGAATTCATTAAAGTCTCGTTCACTAGGCTTTTTTTTTTCTAAGATGCAATAGGTCTCAACTCAGGAAAACAAAAAAGAGAGAACCTGCTAAGATCTACAACTTCCCTTATACTGCAGATCAAAGGAAACTGCAAAGCAAAAAAA
The DNA here is from genome assembly GCF_963924665.1 of Micromys minutus. NCBI lineage: Eukaryota > Metazoa > Chordata > Mammalia > Rodentia > Muridae > Micromys > Micromys minutus. The sequence continues at coordinate 15,408,273 of NC_137968.1, forward strand.
TAAATATTTGGAAATAATTTCAAGACAAGTCAAAATAAACCACAATGAGATTAATCTTCTCGGGTGTTTTATTTTTGTTTTGATTTGCTTTGTTTTTCCTTTACTTTTTAAATACAAACTTTAATTCCTGTGTTTAACTGAATACATTATGTGTTAAGGGCATATAGAGCTTCTATATAGTTAAATGTGCTGAAATATAAAAACAATGGATAGTTTCCTATCATTAAAATCTGCCCTTCCTGTTTCTAATGTTATATATTGTACAACTGTGATAAAAATATTTATGAAACAGAAACATAGCATTCCTGGTTCACATAGAAGAGAGTCCCTGGTAATTTAAGAAAGGGTCCTTCTAGTAAACTTTGGATTTCCCTTGGGGCTAAAATGAAGCTCCCAGAGGGAAGCCAGTAGCTACTCGCATAGAGTTCTAAATAATGTAGACCAGCAGAAGAGATCTGCTAATATGGAAAGGTTTGTGTGCATCTTCAACTTTTATCAGCTTGGGATAGTGTAAACACTTTCCCGTGGGAAGCACAACTTGACAGGACTCCTAATTTTATAACCTGATCTGAGAGCTAAAAGCTCCCCCATAAAGATGATGCAAACGCCCTAATGCACAGCACATTAAGCCCTAATGAAACAGCAGAGTCTGCGTTGTTAATGCGGGCCTCCATTCAGAGAAGGTTTAAATATAAGCGTAATAAAGCAGATTAAAAAGAAAGAGGCTGTAATTACTTTTTAAAGAACTCAATCTCTTGTCCTATGATTGGTCTACTTTTGAGCCTCAAAGACTGAATACAGATAGTAAAAAAAAAGAGATGAGGCTTGCCAATCAGCATGCATTCATTATTCTCAAGTGTGCAAGGAAAAAAAAAATCCTGATAAAATGCAGAGAGGGAATGGAACATTGGAAAACTAGGATCCTTATCTAATAGAGTGGCTCAGAGCCAGTCAATATCTTTCCCTGCTTTGTATGTTGTTTATGTTTTGGTCTTGCTGGGATTCATTATTTTTAGTTTAGATTGGGGAGTTATTTTTAATTTATGTTTTTCCGTGGACAGGTGATGTCTCTTCTGTTCTCGGGGTTGTGCATATGACTGTAAGTTGTACATTGGACGAGCTTACGAATCCCTGAGTCCAAAACAAGACAATGTGGTTCTACAGTTATTGGTCTTCACCTTGGGTCTTTATCTACAGGGCAGATTGTTTGGAATATCACTCACATAGATATGATTTGTGTCATGCAATATCTGTGCTGTTGGATTTTCAAATGTTTATAATATATATATGAAAATCTAAAAAGCTGTTTGAATTACTTCATCTTCCAAAACTAGCTAGCTTATATTTGCAGTCAAGTTGGTTGGATTAATGTAAAAACCACCCGTGTTAAACCAAACTATAAATCAAAGGCACAGAGTCCTCTGAGGTCTTTCCTCTGCTCCTTCTTCGTCGTCTAAAATGTCATAAATCTATCATTACCTGACTTCTCTGAATGTTCCCTAAAAAAAAGTTTAATTGGAAAAGATTAATGAATGGTTCATTCATTTCTGCAATGGACTTAGCTACTGTAGCTCAGCAAATGATTTCTGAAATTGTTCATAATACTGGCATCTAGAAAATAGTTTAACAGTATATATACATATATATATATATATACTTATACATATAGTTGTACATATACATACACATATACATATATATAAACACTGATATACTATATCAGTGCCATTAACTCATAAAATCCAGTATTTACTTGTATGCCTGGATGGATGGATGGATAGATGGATGGATGGATGGATGGATAGATGGATGGATGGATGGATGGATGGATGGATGAATGGATGGATATATTTCTTATTGGACTCTACATTAAATAAATTCTGTAGTCAGTATTTTATCTCACAGCTTTTAGTCAAAACAGATAAAGTGCCCAAAGTAAAAACTAGTCAAAGAACATTTCTGCCACTTAAATCTTGTGAAGGTAAAAAGCAATTTCAACCATGCCTTTGGTGCTGAGCCTATGTAGAAAGAGAAGCTGTTTTGTGGTTCAAAATGGAAACTAATAAGTTACTCAGACATGTTTACTGCATCAATATTAGGTATGTATGTACCATATGTTCCAAATCATCATTGGTCCAGAATGTCCTTAGTGTTCTCTTCACAGTAGAATGTAGTTAACTTTCTGTTGATGTGACTCTAAACCCATCCACATCATTGAGAGAATCACCCACTTTTCTACATGGGTTGGTTTTAGTCTATATGTTGCAGAGTTCATTCTCTTTGACTGAAGAGGAAAAGAAAATGATTGTAGCAAGATCGCCAGCCTGCCTGTGGTTCCCCATCACTTTTCTTCTTCGCGGCCTATAGAGCAGGGATCTCGGCCACAGCACCGTTGATGATCAGCTGTTTTATTTCCAAATTCAGAGAGTGCACACATGTGCTTCATTCCTAAAACCACTGCCCAGGAGAAGGGCTCCACCCAAACATAAACTTCACTGTAAATAACTAAGAACCTAACAAATAACTATTTGGGGAAAATGGAAGTGTGTTTAAAAAAAAAAAAGTCTGAATTCTTCCAAACCCTAGGCCTTAGTAATCTATTCAGAGCCTTCCTGACAGGCAGGATCAGCTTCCCTCAGAAGTCGTCCCCAGAGTGAGCAAACTAAAACTGCCGGAAATCCAGGTATTAACATCATATTACTTGCTAATTATAAAACACCGTTTCGCCCACTGACATTCCGCACTCCCGACCCTTTTATCTAAAACACGTATTTGCTTTCCAAATCAGAGCTTGACAGCAGCAGAATGTATCTGACAGAAGACAGGGAAATGATCCTTAATAAGACAGGAGTTCAAAAGCATGCAGCTTTTATGCATAATAACTATGTTGCCTTAATTCATTGCTCCACAGAAATAACTCTATTTGTAGAAATTCGCTGAGAAGATGGAAATTTGAAAGATGAAGCTGGCTTATTACATTTTGTCCACATCCCCTTTCCAATGGTGATGCCCATTCTGATACTGAATGATCTCAGAATTTTCTATCATAGTCCTTTCTACCAATGTTGCACAATATTTTATGCCTATCCTCTGTTCCCTAACTTTGACATTGTTCAGTAAAATAATAGTAGGAATGAGGTACTTTGGCTACAAAGATGACAAATATGACTATCAAGGGACTTTTCAGGCTAAATAAGTGCCATGGGAACTCATTCATTCTATGGTACATCTGATAGTTCATAAATAAGTTTAATATTAACTACCACATGCTTTGTGATGTCTCCCTCCTAATAATATAATAACAATTTATATGATGCAACAAAACACGAAACACTCTTCACTAGACTGGCCATGCACTTCGACTATGCTAAAATCATGGAAATTGAAGTTAAATATTGAATTTTTCTATGTACTCAATGTTTTATGCAAATCAAATGATTAGACTTTAGTATTTCTTTGTGTCATCTCTGCTTTCAAATGCAATATAAAAAACGATACATGAGATTCAATAAAAGTGTAAACACTTCATAAATTATTACCCTTTTCCTTAAAGGGACAAAGGGATGCTTCATTGACTTGCACACAAGTCACTCAGGGCCCCTACGACATATCGTCTCATTGAAATTCTCAGTCAATGCGAAATGTTAGTTTTCTTTTCATTTGTAGTGATTTTGATATTTCAGGAGTGTGTATGTCTCTGTGGCTGTTGATATTACTCAACTGCAGTTGGACTAAGTAGAGAAGCAAACACAAAAATGGTTTGACTCAGGAGGAGGAAGAATAGGAGAGAAGCCTAACGGTCAGAAACTAGAACCAGGCCATGGATTACTGTCAAGTGGAATCAGAGGTTACTACCATCAGGCTGAACATATCCAACTACCATGAAGCAGATGAAGAAATAGGAATCTAAGCTCATTCCATGCACTGCCTTTTCCAAATACACTGGAAATTCTGTAAACCCACCCCCACAATGGGAAATTAACCTCTGAATACACAGTTCAGTGGAATAGCAACGAGATACATGCACCTTTTCTGTAGGGTCTTAAAGCTATATGCCTAGCCTTGGGAGCTCACTCTAAACCTGGAAACTATGAGTTCACGTTTCATCACTATTCACTTTCTGCTCCTCCTGGAAATCACAAGAAAAGACACGTACCTGTACGTCATAGGTCCCGTTCAGTAAAGCAGGACGTGAAGAGCCGATGTCCTGCAGCACACCAGAAAGCACAGAACGGTTGACCTTCTGGAAGTCTTTGGAATGGCTGAACTGCACCATGTTATGAAGGGCCAAGATTTTGCTGTCCAGCTCAGCATCCTGCCTGGTGCGGTTATGCAGTCCTAAGTGGTACTTTCGGAAGTGCTTAATCAGATCTGTGGGGTCGTTGCCATAGTAACCGTATCCACAGATATTGCATTTAAAGTCCTGAAGCTCTGGAGACAGAGGTGCCGGGTCTGGGTTGTCATTCACCAGTAAGTCACTTTTGGGTTTACTCAATCTGACACCCCCATCTGAAGGCACTTGTGGGTTTTTTGAGGCCACGGAAACTGGACTCAAACCTTGACAGTTGGTCTGACCACTCTGCACTGGCCCTGTTTCCTCAGTGGCCTTTGGTGACATTTTACGCTCTTCCTTTGTCTCCAATGAATCCCCTGATGGGGTGCAGGCCATATCTTGAGGGTCATCTGCCTCGGCTCTTTGAGGAGACTTCAAGGGCTCACAGACTCCCCCAGCAGCTGGAGATGAGAAAGCTAGCATATTTCTGTCTGTTACCTCATCATGTGGGAAGGAGGCAAGGTTCCCTCCCTTACTGGGGCTTTCATAATTGAAGCCAGCCTTCTCACTCGGGCCCGAGATTTGCAAGTCCTTCTTACAGCTAGAAGATGGCTCTTGGCCATGCGTGCTGTGCTCCTCCTTCGTGTTCAATTCTGCGAGATCACTCTGATCTGTATTTTCTGACATCTGATCTGCAGAGAAGTCTTTGCTCTTCCCAGACACCTTGCTCTCCGTCGCTGTTGGCTCCAGGGTTTGACCCTCGCCTTCACTAGCAACGTTTCTCAGAGGGGGGTTCTTTTTCCGGACCATATCTGTGAACACATAGGCAAATGAAGGTACAGAGTTATTGGAAGTTTACACACAGCTCACCCAATCTAGGATACTTTACAGTCTATTCAAGGTCCCCCTAGGTACACAGTGAAATAGTTCCTCTAGGGGATGGAAAAAGTAGCTTCAAATGGGAAAAGGAAAAAAGGCACATAGACACAAGCCAAAACCATTGATATTTGGAACAGTTTAATGCAAAGGCTGACTGGTATATTCTTTTAAGTTAGACTATGGATATTAAAAGACTCATACGCATACTGTTAATCATTCCCACCCATGTTATTTTCAATTAATTTCCTTATTTTTCAAATGTGCTCAATGATATGTACACATATATTTATACATATATGTTATTATTATAACACATAGTATATGTTATTATTATAACATATATGTTATTGAATTTATGTTATATATATGCAGATATACTGTTTGTAGAACAGGCATGTACATCTTTAACTTTACACAACACATATCAAATATGTACTCCCATGAAATGGTATGTGCGCATACATATTATTACTAAGTTGCATTTTAATATTGTTATACCGAAAGGAAATTAGTTTCAAAGAAATAGATTCATGTCAAAAAAGGAAACAGACGGCTTTATGAACTCAATGAAAACTGTCCGCTTATTACCAGGATCTGCCCTACCAAGAAGTACTTTAAATCCTAAGGGTACCATCCTGGAACTTGGGAGAAGAGCCTGGCGTGTGTTACAGTGACAAGTGAGCTCTCACCAGGACTCAGTAGAAATAGACCAAGCCCATGTGTTCTCACCTAGAGAACAGTATGCATGCTGATACTGTTCAGTGTCATTCCGGACCTGAAATGACAAGATCTTAGCCATTTCTGATGATTTTTCTTCCCACGCTAGCTCTACTGTCCCTGCCTTAGGCATCAGTAGCTAAAAGCAAGCTTAGACAAAAGTGATAATAGTGACTAGAACTATAATGATATTGAGAAATAAATAGTCTCCCACAAATTAAAGAGCACAGTAACAAAGGCCAGTGGAAAATGGGGCCCTGTGGTCTTTGTTCTTTCTAGGCTGAAAAGCTCAAGTGTTGCCTAAGTCGCCACGCAAAACATCTCTCTGAAATTTTTACACACTAATTTCTAATAAAACAAGCTTTCTTTATTACTAGCAGGCTCTGGGAGGCCCAGTTTAGTAAAGTAAGTTATATAAAAACTATCGATGTGCTGGAAAGATCCAAATTCATAGCGTGGCTTAGCTGTTCTTCTCTATAGCTCCTCCATGGGCTTTGGGGCCACACTAGCTTGAAAGGCATTGCTTCTGAACACACTAGTTATTCAAAATTGTGGTGATACGAATCACGGACCAGGATAATGCATGAATGTATAAGCAATCCTTGATGAGGTGATATTTCACCTCACTGACTATAGTCAAAGACAGTGTGACAGCAGTTTTTGAACTACAGTGTTCTTCTTATGCACCAATAATACCAGTCATCAAATACCCACATAAGCTCCCTCAAGGCCTAACAAAACTAGGATGGGCAACACTGAGCTGTGGGAAGGAAGAGAGAGATGTACTTTTCCTGGTCATTCCATGACAACTTCAGATAATAGAAGCTAGGGACCTTCCTTGTAATTTGGGACATGGGTTTTTTGTAATGTTTGAATTTCAATGTTGCTTTTGTTGACAGTGTCTAAGGGTGCCTATATTTGTTTGCCAGATGAGGCTCTGGTAGCCTTGGGAGGGCATGTGGAAGGTTATGGGGCAATTTTAGTACTAACATTCCAAGGGAAAAACTTTAAGAAAAAAGTAGGAACCTAAAACATTATGTATCATTTAAACTATAGGTATAAACAAAGCCCATGTTATACAGTGGCCTGTGCTTGTAGTCTTAGCAATTTGGCATGCTGAATGTACAACTCAGTGAGGTATGTGTTTGTGTGTGTGTTGTGTGTATGTTGTTTGTGTGTACAGGCATGCACATGCAATTAAGTATATTTACAAATTTACAAGTATTTATACCTTTATATGAGTGTGTATATATTTATACAGTTATACTTAAAATTAACCTAGATGACAGGATGCCCTAGTTCATAATATAAAAAGTCCTACACATAAAATGGTTTTGGTTTGGGACACGCCTCCTGCCTTTCTTTACAGAATTCTAAATTTGTTAAGTACATTTCACACTATCTTATTCGTATATATTACAGATTTGTACTTCTTTGGTCAAGTTATTTAAGACCCTAAGCTTTGTGTGCCAACGTTTCTCCATAGCATGTCTACACTTTAAAAAGGAGGAACAGAAATTATGTGAATGAGGTTGCCCAAAAGTGTAAAGTTTTATATAAAAAGACAGAATGTCTGTGGAAGTCATAATCTGATTCATGAAGGTTACCCATCTATCAAAATGAAAAGCTAATGGTTTATGCTCATACATTAATGTCAATGTGATTGGGAAAATGACAAGGAAACTAAGATAAAATACTTAAAAGTGAATTGATCTAAATGCATTCATATTGGAAAAGAGACTTTTATTTCCAGAAGAAAGAAATGTGCTAATTTATCATTATCATGAAAAATGTAGTGGGTCAAAGGTTAAAAATCCCTCCACCAACATCATAGGTCCTGAGAAAAACAAGAGAATTTAATTAAATTATTATCTCCTAAATTTTAGTTCCATCTTCTACCCAGGAACAGACCTTTCAGAAAGCATACGACTCACTGATGCCTTATGCTGAACGAAGTCCTTAATAACATACATTTCGAAAAACGTTAAACTGCTAAAACTTCAAAGAAGAACCCGAGAGGTCATTTGAGTTTTATATTGTGCTGTGGGGGGTAGGGGCATGTTCTTTTTAGACGCTGTTTTTCAAAATGTGGTTAATTTATTTGAGTATACTTTGAAGTAGCTATAGAAAAAGAAAAATTTTTTTTGTACTGGAATTATATCATCATAATTTTTCAGAGTGACATATTATGTAAATATAAGCACATTTGTAATACTTCTGAGTGGAAGAAACCCCCTCTCAAGTCATAAGTTAGATAGCACAAGACCATAGCCACAAGCCAGTTACTATCTCTAAGACAAGTAACAGGCTGCAGGAAGTTTCTCTGTGTGCCAAGAGCTTGTCCAATGAACATTTTCTCTTGGGAAAAAAAATAGATCATATACTTGGAAACTCCTACCCAGCACTGACTCCATAAAGCATGTGGGTGGCTTCAGAGTACTTTCTATGAGTATGGATTCTACTCATCAACGATCAGAAAGCTCATTGCCTTAGAAGGTGCCTAGAGAACACTGATGATGTTTTAAGAGCTGATCTGCACGTCTGTACAACAAACAACACAGGGAAAGGATTTTCCTCCAAAATGATGCACACACGCTTGCACGGATTACACCGAAAACACAATAGCAGGCTAGCACCCTGGGCTGCTGAAAGAAAATTCTGATAAAAGCCCAGGCAAACATGAGACAGAATCCTTTCCTTTCTTGGTTTTAATAATACAGCCAGGGAAGAAACATGATATAAAATATTATAGGACAGGAATGTTTCCAACAGATTGCAAGCTTGGTGAGATTAGTCAACCCATAAAACTCCCTCAACCCTAAAAACTGCCATGTTTACCATTGCTGAGTAAAGTGAGAGTCTAAACTTGTTCACACCAGCCATGGTTTTTTTTTTTAAGATGAATTTTAGAAGCCATTAAAGTGGACAATCACATGAATAAAGACAATCCATCAGTTAAGTCTCACTCTACTCCACAGCCATATTCCCTTTTTAAACTAAAAGAACAAATATATGTAAAATGCAGGTTAAAGTAGATCCACTATAAAGAAGATTTTTAAATCATGAGGTAAAAGAGGGAAATGGACAGAGAGAATCTAAACTGTTTAAGACGTTGTCATAATTGAGAGAATCAGAACTCTTACCTAATAACAAAAGAGTAAGCATTGTGTGTCCCTACACCATGTTCAGCACACACACACACACACACACACACACACACACACACACACATCCCTCTCAATTAGACCATCTAACCTGATTGAAAAGATAGTTAAACAGTATTCCCGGTATTTTCTAAAAAATAAAACATACCTGTCACGAAATTCTGAGTTCTACCCTCAACTAATTTTACTGAACTCTAAATTAGGACAATAAGCTCAAAAACATTCTTCGAGTGAACAATTACTTAAAAACGTAAAAGAAAAGGGCGCTGTGTTATAGTATCACTTAGATCCATGCCGGTGAATATTTAAAGCTAGAGTTTAGGATATGATGCTATTTATTTCACTGATTAAAATTGTCAAATATAGAAAAAGAATCGTCTATATAGGACATGAATCTTTTTTTCCAGGCAGCTTCTTCACAGAACAGGAGACTCTGTAATCTGGACTATGAAATTCACCAATGATGTCTTAGCTATGTGCCATATATCTGAATACAGATTTAACTTTACATACGCAAGACTATTTACATGCTCACATACATGCACACAAATATATGTTCTCATACACTTATGAAATGTTCTTAGTCCAACTATCCACACAACCAATAATCAAACTACCTGATCAGAGAAATCAAGTTTTAAAAAAACTTGAAAGAAACTGCATTCACATTTAGTGTGCTGAAAACTGGGATTTGTTTCCATTGAATATGAAACTCTTTGAAAGTACAAAATGAAAAGTGTATGTTCTCTGAACTAGCCCAGCCCAAAAAAAAAGAATAAAAACAGGGAAAAGAAGAGTGGGAACAAGTCACATGTCCCGTTTTAGACGTGGTTTACAGCACCAATAAGTACAAGATAACCCCCTCCTAGTATAAGATAACCCCCAATACACACACACACACACACACACACAAACATGCACACACAAACATACACACACAGAGTGACAGACAGACAGACATATACACACATGCATAGGCACAAATGTCCTTCAGCATCATTAGTGAACAAACACAACACTCATGGTTTGCTTGTCTTCATTAACTTCCGAGAGAAAAACAATGCAAAAATCAAAAGAAATAATTATTAAAAACATCTTCTCTGTCAGCAGCTTTCTAAATGTCATTTTATTCATGAAATTGTACACACACATACACACACACGCACACACACACACACACACACACACATATGCACACACACGTGTGTGCGCACACACACACTCTATATTCCCAACTATACTGCAAATATGAGGGACTAGACTGTGTCATCGGACCTCTGCCTGGAATCCCATTGAGTTTAAGTTGTAGGACAAGTAGCTGTTCTGATTTTCATGATACAGAACACCACATGACTTGTTCTTTTTTTTTTCCCAGATAATAAAACTTTCAAGTGCTTGAAATCAAAGTAAAACACAAAAAAGAAGTCATCATACTCTAATCTTTAATAATAAGATGTTTTATACCATACTAGCTCGTATCACTAACATAAAGAACAAAGTTATTAATTACACATTACTTGTAGCTTTTATGGAAAAAAAATAAAAGGAGATAAAGAAGAATAAAAAGTTTCTTTTGATCAAAAGTTTACCACAAAGAATCCAAAGAATTAAGCAAATGATAGCAAAATAAAAGGGGGGTCAAGTCTTGGACCTATAGCAAGCTAGATAGCTTCCATATGAATAGGGGAAGTTGCTTCTTTAAGGAACATATGTCTCTGCTCATTGGTTTGGGGGGATGGGGAACCACTTGTGTCCTGTCTACTCCACATATACAGATCAAAATCAGACTGCTTAAGTGAACTATAAAATGCAAGAGACACTGTTTATCCAATTCGCAAACCCAAGCATTACTGAAGGAGTTTAAATGTTTTCTGTTCCTTCTGATTCTAGGACAGGACTTCAAGGGTAGATCACTTTTTTTTTTTTTTTTTTTTTTTTGTTAAATAGCAGAAGCATCTAACTCCATAAGCTTCATGTCAAATCTGGTCTTTTCCTATTCATTTTTATTTAACTTGGACGTTGAATCTTTACCATCTCTAATTTTTTTTAAAGATATTCTTTGGACACTTTAAATCCTTTTGATATTTAAATGCCATCGTCATCTTTGGACATCTCCCATAAAATAAATCTCTGGTTTACTTCAGACCAAAGGAATATAAAGTCACGTGTAGTAACATACTTCCAACTGTAAAGTCTATTAATAATCATCCAGACATTAGAACTCACCTGAACCATTCTGAGTAAAATGCAAACCCATTCCCTGCCCTCTTCCAATTACTTTTGAATTCCATACTTCCCATCATACTTTCTCCTATATAATTTAGATATATCACTGCATAGCCACTAGTCTGTTAAGGGGGATTGTGAGGTAAGCTAGCAAAAATGTAATGTTTGCAAAAAATGAGTTTTTATGCATATGCAGTAAAAATTTACGTTGGCTACTTTGTTTTTAGAAGAAAATGTTGAAAGAGTTATATTTTGTCTCCAAAGGCTTTATGGTAGAAATCTGACTTTAAAGCATATCTGATCTGAAGACAGCAAAATATACATTATTTTCCCAAAAAGAAATAACTAAAGAAGAAATATGTATCTCAGAGTATCGACATCAGGGAGAAATAATTCTCTTATTTCCTAACACATATTAGAATGAAATTCATTAATACACACAGACATCGAGACACAAACATACACACAGACACACACTCAAATGGTTTCCAATATTTTTTTCAAAGAAAACAAAAGTGCCTACAGTGAAAACTGTTGATGTAAACCAACTAATCTGACTGAGATACAAATTACCCTGGCCCACTAATTTGCATATGAGCCAGCTTAACTTTGTCTATTACTTCTTAGCTAAACTCATAATGTATCAAGTTGTCCTTGGCCAAAGCACCAATCATAGTGTCGAGTTCAAAAAGAATCGCTGATAGTGACATATTAACAAATCTATTTAACAAGAGGACTATAGACTGATTTAACACTATGTTGTACGAAAGCCACATTTTCACTGATAACAAAAATAGCCAGAGTCTGCCTTTGTGTGAATGTCTCACTTACTTTCTAGCATTTGCTGAAAATTACCTTTGTTTATTAAAAGCAGTTGAATTTTTATTTATTGCAGTCACTAGAGTTCTAGTCTGTCATGAAACAAATGGGCATTTCAATCACTAACTCAATCCCCTAATGTAACTGGCTAGAAACAGCTGTTTCCTTTAAGAAACCAGAGCCAAGAAGTGCTAATCCACTTGATAGAATAACATGGCATGCACACACAGAACACAGAATGCTCAGCACGGTGACAGCACACATCACTGAGATTGCTCAGTTTTCAATGCATCATGAAGCCATGGCGACAATGTTGTCATTGTGGTATTGATTGATTGAGTGATTGATTGCTTGATTGATAGATTGATTGATGATATTTGTTGTGTTAAAGGAGTACCAAACTTAACACAAGATTTAAAGATACAGTGACAGTTAATGCGACCCACGTACTGTGTGTCTGGGTCCTATACGTATCTGTGTATTCTATACTGTATGCACAGGAAGGAGAGACAGCAAACTCTGCTCTCTCCAAGATGAAGGGAAGTAAGCTAGTGCCAGTATGTGCAACAGTTCTTCCTCATGAAACTGAGAAGTAACTTAGAAACCACTGAACTCATCCATCTCTACAATAGGAAGTAGTTCCAAAGGCTTGCGCTCATCTTAGGGCAAATGGCCTGAGGGCAGAACCACAGAAGGCTCCAAAAGTTAAAGGCACCATCACGATGATAATGCATCTACACAACACGGTGGAAATATTTTATTTTTAACTTTCATTCCACTCTTCCTAAAACTCATCAGATTTGCCAGATTTACCTCATCTGATGTGTAGTACTTGCAACTGCCTTTCATGTAGTGAAATAAAGACGTGTCAATGACACCATATTTATGCTGTTTTAGATACAACCCTATTTGGTGTCCTTGTAGTCTATTCAGAAGGATCTAGAATCGAACTATAACTCATGGTAGCAATTACAAGAGTCATAGCCACATGGTAAGAAGAAAGTCAAGGAGGTCTTGCCTATGAATGGCCATGTCTTCCCAAGTTTCAGGTTCTATTTCATTCTGCTTTTTGGTCTGGCACGATGTAGGCAGGTTTGCTTCCCCATGTGTTATGATCCCAAGTGATCACAGACCAAAACCTCGGACACTGTGTGTGAAGAGAAAGTCTTTTCTCCTTTTCAGTCTTCTCCGGTTATTGTGTTACTACAGTGGGAAATTCGAACACTTACCCAGCATTGCTCTCCTCTGAAGACACAGCAGGAGAACCAGGACAGAGGGAGGAGAGCGTTTTCTCTTTTTAAATGCAATTATACTCTAGATGAAAACTACCATTGTCAATATCTCCGTGTGGACCAGAAGACAGGACTGAAAAGGTTAAGAGTGCACCGCTCTTGGCAGAAGATCTATGTGTTGGGTTCCCAGTACCAACATGGCAGCTCACAACCATCAGCAATCTCAGTCCCTGGGTATTTGATGTCCTTTTGTGACCTCTGGTCCTTAAACATACAAACTAAACATGTATACATAGAGAATAAAATAAATCAGTTATTAAAAAATTATTCAAAAGGTAACATAGCATCATGACGTGTAACGAAACAGTCCTCTGCCGTCTAGAAAGATAAAGTTCTCTGCATAATCACTAAAAGCACACACAAAAATCAGTGCAGAATTAGAATTCTATGCTTAGAAAGTTTCCACTATGTGGACCAATTTTTAAAAAAAGAATCAATTTTGACCATTTATGAGACAATTCTGCCTCTGTTCACCCCATATTCAGCTAAGCTCTGTCTGGGATTTGGAGAGGGTGCCTATTTAAACAGAGAAGACACAAAACCCAAAAACTTCTCTTATGTTATTCTCATGATACCGACTTCTAAAAGAAATGAAAGACAAGTCCTTGATCAAATTAAGCTGAGTTGAAACCATATACCCTACACCCCTCCCAGATATCCACAACATATATTAGTAATTACAGCTCTGAGAAGTCTTAGATGGAACAGAAGAAGGAATCTGTTCCATTTGGACTGAATTTCCCTGTCTCATTTGGCTTTATGTCACAGAATACCACTTACCCAATACAGTTTCATTTAACAGGGACAAGGTACTACTTCAAGACAGCATGGCTCAGGGAAAACCATAACTTGGACTTTTAAACATGTATAATATACCTGCTTTACCTTGACAGGGAAAACTTTGATGTTCTCAATTTGTTTATGATTTTGAAAAGGTTTTTCTTGTGCGTTAGTAGAGTTTTCAGTATTAAAGGAAGTGGGAAACACAATAGGATATAATATGATATAATAGAATCAACATCTGGAAAGGATCAATAAAAGGAAAGGATCACAGACAATGAGTGGAGAAAGGCAGCAGACAAAATATCAGTATAAAATTACATCACAGATTTCCAAATCACATACTTTCAACTATATAGGATGCATGAATTCAATGTTGACCCTGAGCTCAATATTAATACTCACATGTGGGAACTCTAACTTTTTTGCTGTTACAATTTTAATTAATCATTCCATTCGCTTATATCCCAACTTCCCAGTTACCCCGCCACCAAACACCCCACCACACATCTGAGAGCTAAACTATGACAATGGTCAGTTTAGGCCATTCATCATCCTAAATGTGTCTCATTCTTTTTACTAATTCTCTATGAACGTTCTGTGTATATATGGAGTATGTGTGTACATGCACACAGTACACTACATTTGTAGACGTCAATCCTTGTCTCTAGTGTGGGTTCTTAGACTCTCAGGCTTGTATGGGCTCCTGCCAGCTGAACTATCATATGAGCTACTGTCTCATTCTTGCACAAATAATTTAAATTTCATTCTATTAAAATTAAGAAAATATGGTGAGATGCTTGACAAAATGTGGAATGGGTAAAGTCTTAGAGAAAGATTTAAAGTTGCAACAAAATGTATTTGCTTTCAGTAATCATCAAATACTTGAAAGAATATAGTCTCCAGAATCCTCCGTGGTTATTAATCCTGCTTCTGAAAAAACTCTACCCTGTTTCCATCTAAAGTAGACTAATAATAAAGAATAAAATAGCAAGGCATGGGCCCATGAGGAAAAAAAAAAAAAACAGTCTTTAGTGAACATGTGTATTTACAGCATGAATTAATATTAATCTGGTTGTTGATTCGGGGTTATGGAATCAAGTGTCCTCAAGTAGACTCCCTATCCTAAGCTGGTATAGCCAGAGGAATTCTCATGGAATTCTGAGCTTTGCTATTCTGACTTATTAGTATATACTCTAAGGCTTCAAGCAGGGAGGAGTTCTGGGGAGAGGGAACTGAGGTAGAGTACAATAGATAAGAGACAAACATGAATAAAGGAGGGCGAAGAAAGGGTCCAAGAGGGGTGGAGAAAGAAAGAAATTAAAATGATACTGGGTTCATTGAAATAAGGAACAGACTGTTTAAGTAATCTTAAATACAAAGATTCAGTCGGGGCTGAAGTCTCACTGAGATCCAAATCTGAAAGAATGATCACGCGCGTGCATTCTTCAGGGCCCCAGCACTTTACACATTCACACGTAAAAAAGAGGAAGTAATTTGGTGCAAGTAGGTAAGAGGACAGAATTAACTAGGGCAGAAATGAGCTCACATGTGAAACATTTCATATATGTAGTGTAATTAATCTTCCATTTCAAGTTTGATGTAAACTTACATTCCTAGCTACACTGCACCACCCTCCACACACACACACACACACACACACACACACACACACACACAGACACACACATGCAGATTTAGCAAAAAAATGTTCTTTCCCCATACCCTAATTAATCATTCTTTTCTTCACCCATATACATGTGGACAGCTGTCATAACAGTATCAAGGGGAAAACACTTACATAATTCTGGATTCAGGTGTTTCTCACTCTGTTTCTCCAGACTTTAACTGAGTGAGGAAAACAAAACTCAGAACTAGATTCCCCCTCAGGCCTCTGATTCTGAGTGTCCACAGAAACTGAAAGAAGGATTGTCCTTAGTGACTAAATGTGCCCTGTTATTGCCACAACGAGCCAGGAATTGGGGCAAAAGTACATGATCTCTCCTGATTTCAATTTCCATTGACTGTCTTGGGTAAAGTAATATTGGAGGCACATTTTACCTATGAAGCAATGCAGTTTAAGCCCTTCCTTAGGCAGAAGCTGAGCCTGGGATACCTGGCTGTTAGTACACTAAACCACTCTTATACCACTAGTTGAAAACTAGTTTGTTTTTCATAAACCTCTGATAGCTTTGCTTTACAACACTTATTTGTAGATAGGTTTGCACAAACATCATACATGTCAATATATTTGTAGATATAAAAGCAGATTCCCTTTCAGATATTTACGAGAGAACTATTCTACACAGGCAGCTACCGAGCATATTTGCTTGGCTCTGTGTCCCAGGGTGATAAGTTCACAGAGGCTATTAAGTTATCCCGGCCTCAGCACTTGCCTCAAAGCATGAGGGGATGCAGAATATTCAAGTCTACGGCATGAGTGGACTTCTCCCAAGTCCTCCAGATCCATCACAAAAGAAACAGTTTTTCTGAACTGGTTCCCATGGCGTTTCATACAGATGGCATCTAACAGAACCTCCCATACTTTCCATATTGAAAGTATGTTTACGTTTATCTGCCCGACTGTGAATTACCTAGACTAGAAAACTCGAATATTGACATTACTGCCAAATAAAAATGCCAGTATATCTCCAGTCATATGTGCAATGTTTTGCTCGGATTATCGATCCATGTTCATTTTTATTTGTAAGTGTGAACTGTTGCTCATGGTCCCTCACCCTCCTGCAGGGTGGACACATGGAAAACTGGGACACATTTCCATAAGTGCCAGGGACAGTGATGACTGGACAGACAAGGAATATTTGAGGTATTTTTGAAAGCTTCCTGTTACTTCTAGTATTATTATTATATGGGTAGACATTAAAACACTTAAATATTTCTGCATATGATTTTATCTTTTCAAGGAAGCCCTAGGTTGTAAAAGAACCCCGAAGAATAAACGTGAAGATCGTTCTAAAGCAGTCTCATTAACATAACACATTCTAATCAAGACATACAGGTTCACAGCATTCTATCTTTATTTATACTGGATAAAGAACCAGCTAATCACATCCCGGCCCAAGATCTGCGTGCACAAGGCAGTAAATGCGCAAGCAGTGACAATTACGTATGCTTTAGCTTCCATTTCAAAAGTGTGAGTCACACACTGGGAAGACTACTCAGTGTTGACGAAATGTTTGCCATCCCAGTTTGAGGAATGGACACTGGATCCCCAAGGATGACAGAAAACCTGGCAGGCAAGGCAGCTCCTCTGCACTCCAGCACTTAAGAGATGTCTGGGAAGCAAACTGTTGATGTGCAGTAGCCAAATCAGTGAGCTCCAGGTTCAGTCTGCACCACCTACTTCTTAATAGAGTGTAGAAAAATTGAGGAAGAAGCCTGTTGTCTAGTTTTGGCCCCCATCTGTAAGTACACAGTCCTATTTAAACACACATATGCCCTCTGAGATGCAAGCAGGAACACCCACACAAAGTCAATATATGCAAAACGAGAACTTAAAATTACAATCCGTGGGGCATAAAGATATAATGCAGGAAAACATCAAATGTTTAGATCAGACTCCTAGCGACTTGAAACATCTGGAAAGACACAAACCATGTTTAGTTTCAAAGACACAGAAACACATACCATACGCAGGCGCACACATCCACGCAATGGACAATATAAGGAAACACAGTGAAGTATGTGTTCTGTTATACAACGTTATGTTGAAAAAAAAATATATGAAGAAAATGCATACAATATATTACTTACAAACACAAGAGGCTTAGAAACAGTCAAAGCATGCAATACTCATAAATGTTGTACGTTACTGCTTGTAGGGTTCAAAATCAAAGCCGAACTGCACCGTTCATGGTCAAGAAGGGAGTTGATTTTTAGGGGAAAAAATCAGGAGCACTGGAGCTTAAACTACAGAGACTGTTTCTTGACAGTAAAGGCATTACACAGGTGGATGCTTTATATCATAATTCTTAGCATCCTTGTGAATTTGGCTATGTAATTAGTGCTGATGTTATTTTCCTGCCAGAAAGACATCAATTGCTCTACAGAAAGCCCAGACATATAGGTTGAGATGGAATCTTTCAGGGGCCATATTCTGATGTCCTACCAACAAGGCATCACTGAATAGAGTTACCATCAACACAGTAGACACATGCTCAGACAAGGAACTTCTAGGTACTGAAGCAGGCAAGGGTCTGAGTGGAGGATCAAATTGAGAACTTTAAATTAAAGGAGGGGTTTGAGGAAAAGGTGTAACCAAACATAAGAGCAGAGAACAGCAGTAGTGAAGAGAATGAGAGAGCCTGAAACAGGGAGAAAAGAGAAACTTTTCATCCAGGACTGTCAACAAGGATGCTGGGAGCAGTCAAGGGAAGACACATGTATAGTTATTAAATGCAAATCATCATGGTGGTATAATGTGCAATTACACAAATATGCAATTATATGTGCAATTATATCGCAGAGACAAGATAAGTTAATGTAGATGAGAAGCATTTACTAAACACGTACTATTTCCTAATTATTTATTCATTTGCTCATAGAATTTCCCCACTCACCCCTCAGCAAAAGTGTACAAGTTATCCATTAACCCCACTTTGTAGGTGAGAAAACTCAGCTGAAAAGAGGTAACAGCCACCTGTTTATCTTAGAAGACTGGACTCATCTGTTACAAACAGCCAATTCAAGCCCCGTGGGTTTTCCTCTGAGAATTCACTATCTAAATTCTTTGATTCTTTATAAGGCTGAATAAAGACCGTTGTCGAGAAGACATGTGTCAGATGCTAAACTTACCTCATGGCCTTTCCACAAATTTGTGGAAAACAGGAAATTAAGGTATTCCATCCCTTGACTAAATGCTGCTGAGTGGTTCCTCATTTTGTATGGGGGAAAAAAGTTAATAGGTAAAAACTCTATTAGTTTCAAGCACCCACTTAGTTAATCTTTTCTACAGACTTTGCCTTCTATTTTCAGTTAAATGGTTTCCGAAGCGCAATAGTATCTGACAAAAGAAAGGCATACTTGAAAACACTTTTAAAACTACTTTGTTTTGTGAGGCCTATACAACACACAATGCAATCTCATTTTTCATGGAGAGTTTGTTCCAACTTTTAAAACATAATTTAGCCCTCACAAGGTTCCTTAAGGAAAAAATAACTAGTCAAAGGTTAGAGTCAGCCAAACAGTCATTTGTACATCTCATCCCTATGGGCCAGAGTGAGCTGAAAGAACAGCTGGACCAGCAGGCTAATACCCATAACTCAGCACACAAACGGAAGGAAACAACAAATATGTCAGAAGGTGCTAACATGTTGAAACAAGCACTAACTGGGAATGCCTTCTAATGACAAGAGGGAATACTGTTTGAATCTTTGCTTCAGTAACTAGATACTGAAATAGTTCAACATGGCAAAATGTCCAAGATGGTATACATTTGTGAACGAATGCAGATAATTCAACTCTAACTTCTGGATTTTGTTTTCTTTAAGAAACCAAGGTCAAAAGTAGCCCTTGGCATAGTCTCCACTTACTTTTCAATCCTATGTTTGGCTAAATATTCCAAAATTGACCAGATGCTTTGATGACTGAGGCTAGAGATCACTGCCAAATTAACAGCACATGTGTTCAGATAACACAGCTTTTTAAGGGCCAATCGTGTGTCTCATGTGTTGAGCAAGATGTGCAAAGAAGCCATCAAAAGTCTCTCACTGAGCTTATAGGCTAGACAGAGAAGTAAAGCAGGAAATGGGTACCAGATTTATGTTTGGTCTACCAAGGTGTTCCTAGGGTAAAAAAAAAGTACCTGCCGGATGAAAGACAGCAGTCGCTGTGAAAGGCAAAGATGGGATTGAGGGAATTCAGAGAGAGCAGGTAGAAAAGCCCACATCCAAAATGATCAATATGCTTTTTAATGAACTGAGAAGTATTGGGAGTTTAGGTTAAAACTACATAAAATAAAGGATGAAAACAACTTCTGTAGAAAAATTCTATTGTACTGTTGACAACTAACCTATCATGTATACTCATATTATCATTCATATTTACAAACTGTTATATGGACATGTCATAGAAAGTATTTATTTGCTTGGTTACAAATGTAATGCCCACATAATTACTATGGCAAGCATTTGAAGTGAAAAATAACAACGTACAAATACGAGAGTTTGTATGTGACTGTGTTGAATGGATCTTTCTAAAGCTTGATATTCTTGTGCTGAAGTACAAAATAATACATTTAATTTCCAATAAATCATTTCTGGTTGTTTCATGTCATGACATAGGAGGTGTCAGTGGTTCCAAAAGAAAAGGAAAAAACGAGAAGAAAAAGAAGACAAGGAAGGAGAGGGCAGGAAAGAACGAGAGGGGGATAAAGAGGGCTGAAAAGAGCACTATCAAATATCTTATCTACAATCTAGTGATGGGAAAAACACTTTACACTTCAAATTTATCGACAAGTTCATGCACCCATAAACTATACATTTATAACATCCATAATCTATTAAGGTCTATGACAAAAAAATTGCCTTTCTAAGAGAGTCAGCTAGCTTTGTCAGAGAATCAAAGCTCACAGTAAACACCTAAGCTACAATTCAGCACAAGACATGACAGGAGCCAAATGAACAAGAAGAACAATAAATCTCTTGGAGTGCAAACACTGAGCACTAACTGTTTGCTATTATTATTATCAGATCTCTTTCTCCAACCAGAAAAATAACGACTTAATGTGGAGGTTGGTATCAGAGTCCCTTCTGAGGGAATATTATCATCCCGTGAAATTTTGCAGGGCACTGGAAAAAGACAGTGAAGGTGTCCAGAGATACAAATGTGAAAAACAGGGTAACTGCCCATTATAAATATATACCAAGGAAGGGTCAGTGTTTCAAACAAAGAGTTGTCTTGACAACCATTGAAAAATGGCTGTGGTTCTAAAGGAAACTGAGGTAGAAGTTTGCCTGGAGACACAAACCAACTGAAGAGTTTCTAAAAGTAATAGAATGGTAAATGACAAAGACAATAATAAGCTACCACGTCATGGCATACACACTGAAGAGAGAAGTGGAACTTCTAGGAAATGTCTAGGTTACAAAAGGAATCAATCAATTCTAACCATAAATAAAATAAAAGGAGAAAAACCTAAGTGAGATGCTCTAGGCTCAGAACAAAACTTCCAATTCCTGATACAGGTATTTGAGCAATTCATGATACCCTATTATTGGCATATTTGCATGTGGTCAAACTATTTAGTTAAATCAGAAATAGGACTATCACTGACTTTTGTATCATTATTATGACTTCCTCCCTGAAGGATGCCATTCTGTTGCCATGGAGACCGTTTACTCAGGACCTACTGCCAATGAAAATCCAGGTAAAAAAGAGTTATTGGCGGAACGTATCAAAATAACAGGAATTGATAAAACTTGTTGAAACCACAGCCACAGCGTGAATCAAGGGCTCCCCTTATAGGTACTAGAATCTTCTGCAGAACTCTAAAGGGACATTCTAGCTCTGTCTGAGCAGAGTCCATTCAGACTCGTGTTCTTACATTAGCAACATTTTGTAGTGCCCTAAAGTACAATGAAAGGTAAATGTAGACCTTCCAAAATGAGCCCACATCTGACTAGTCCCCTTGGGAGCTCACTTAGAACATGGTCATAATCTCAGTGATGATTCTACTAAAACGTTCTGGTTCATGAAACTAAGCACTTACCACATGCACTGGAAGTAAGATCAATGCAGATGGCACCATAGCAAACTGCATACCAAGAAACCACAGGTTCATCCAGTTTGCTTTATGCCTGTGCATAAATCTCCCGCTGTTAACCAGGAAGGGAAGTTTATGTTCAAACAGGACCATTCCAAAATCCGGTTACTTTTTAGCAGAGGTTATTCCTCTGTGGCCATCACAAATTAATTCTTCCAGTCCCCTTCAGGGAGAGTCAAAGACATGGGCAAAATGAGAAGAAGATGTTATCCTGTAAATATCTTGTGTTTTTGTAAATATCATGAAGGGATTTTGGCATGCAAGACAACAATGCCTCTCTCTCTCTCTCTCTCTCTCTCTCTCTCTCTCTCTCTCTCTCTCTCTCTCTCTCTCTCCCTCCCTCCCTCCCTCCCTCCCTCTCTCTCTCTCTCCCTCCCTCCCTCTCTCTCTCTCTCTCCCTCCCTCTCTCTCTCTCTCTCTCCCTCCCTCTCTCTCTCTCTCTCTCTCTCTCTCTCTCTCTCTCTCTCTCTCTCCTCCCTCCCTCCCTCCCTCCCTCCCTCTCTCTCTCCCTCTCTCTCTCTCTCTCTCTCTCTCTCTCTCTCTCTCTCTCTCTCTTTCTCTCTCTCTCTCTCTCTCTCACACACACACACACACACAGAGGACATTGCTTTTAAGATTGAGGTCATGGGTTTCTCAAAATATTACTAACTTTGGAATAATGGGTTGTCTTGAAAAAAACACACATGAACACGAAGATATGTACACATATTAAGCAAAAACAATGTGGTTTGGGTCAAAACTGTCTCTGCTTTTTCATATTCGCCTTTGTACATGCACAAGTTCACAAGGCAAACACACACACACACACACCATGGTCATGTGGAGGTCAGAGGTCAATTGCTGATATAGGTCCTTAGCACCTACTTTATTGGAGACAGGATGTCTTGTTCAAGGCTGTGCACACCAAGTTAGCTAGCCCAAGAGCTGAGCACGCTCCTGTCTCCATCTCCTATATTCTGTAGAAGTGCAAGGAGTGCAGATGTGTGTACTACCTTGTCCAGCTTTCCAGGGACTCTGGAAACTTAAGTTCAGGTCCTACGTTTACACACTTATCACTTTTCCGTGAGAAAGAGGATTACACATGGATTCGAGCTTCCGGGATCACACAAGCATCTTGGAACAGTGGCACTGTTTAAAGACACTCAGTTCAACTGTCTGACTCTGGGTTGGGGGACCGTTTAGCAGTGCCCATCTTCTTTCCTGGTGAGTTTTCTGTTTTGTAACATAACTTCAAATATTTTTGAAGAAATATGGTAAAGTGATTATCTTTACTACTGTCACATTAACTCCCAGCTTGTTAAATACTCCGCCATCTTTCCACAACGTTCTTTATTATGAGACTAGATTCAGCATATGGGAATTGCTCTTTTCCTGCCTCGCTGAAGTCATTACTAACTACTCATCTGTGACATGCACTCTTTTCTGGAACTAGGAATTTCAGCTTCACAAAATTTAGAAAGTGCCACATTGTTTCTTGGCATCTTTTCAAATGTGACATTATTGAGATTAAAAAAAAAAAAAAAAAACTCTATCTTAGCAAACGCATCAGGGGGTGCCAGGTTAAAGATTGCCCAAAATGAGCAGCAAGGCCTCTGTGGGAGCAGATCACAGACCTTTCTTCTAATCTGTAAGGTCACATGCCTTTCATTATAGGCACATGGAGTTACGCTGAGCTCAACAAATGCCCTTCAAAACATTTCATCAAATTACGAGCATATAGAAATGAATTCCAGTTCCGGAAGATAAGTATTGGAAAACAACTCCACTAGATAGATGAAAAGCTGCTGGCGCTGTCTCTAATAAAGTCCATTGGAGTAGGTCTGTGTCTGACGCACAGATATTGTTATTATCAAACCCATACACCATCCATTTACACAAGCACCATAGAAATAAAAGTAAAGTAGATGTAGGAATTTCCCGGCTCATTCATTTCTGAGCAAAAAAAAAAAAAAAATTAAGTAAATAAAGGATGTCCGATGTCCGAACAGCAGTTTTCAGATCTTTGAAAGTGGTGTCTTGCAGGTCCTCAAATGGTTTTTAGACATGTATTCATAAAACTCACGTCGTGAAAAGAGAAGGTTAGCCCTTTCATCAGCACCTTTTCCTAGCCTCTACCTAAGGGAGCTGTACATTTCATGATCCACATGCAGTGTAAATAGCGGCACCTGCCAGCAAACACTCAGAATTCACACTTTGGGCTGGGAACATACCAAATTAAATAACAGTTCCAATAGTTTGCTGAAGCTTCCTCCAGAACATCTCAGGAAACATAAATGGCACTTCTTGTATTGCCACTAAGAAAAAATCTGTACATCTGGTGTGTGTGTGTGTGTGTGTGTGTGTGTGTGTGTGTGTGTATGTTTAAGGCCCTTTGTACTCACACTAGACAATACTTTGAGCAGACAATACTTCATAATCGCCCCACGGCGTACATGCTACTATGACTACCAAGTAACTTCTTTTTATTGTTTTCCTTAAGAAATGTTGGAGGCGTCAGTAATTAGAGGTCATTTTATTAACGAAGCGCTATGACCACATAGCATTTACTTCACCTACGAAAAGAAAGTCAATTCTAAAATATTCTGGAAGAAGCACAAGACATCACAGCCATGACAGTAGCCTTCAGAAGCACACTGGATGCATCCTGCCTGCCACCAGACCTATTGACAATGACAATGATTAATTCCTAAGAGGAACTAGGGTGAAGAAGAGGAAGAGGTACCAAGCATGCAATCACCATGGAATGTAAGCCGAGATAGGAAAGCTTGACTATCGAAAAGTCATGTGACCTTTTAAAGAAATTGTGTAATAGCAGAACTAACCCCCTCCCTATCCCACTCCCATTCCACCGAGAAAACCAGGATGATTTCAGAGATCATCCAGAAACAAAAAACAACCCCCAATTCACCCCTTCAAACGTCTGTACGGTTCAGGATGGCCTTGAAAAGAGACTGAGACGTAAAGAAATGAATAAACCTAAGGCATGAGTGATACTTGGAGTAAATGACGCTATGGAAATATTGTGATGCCACACTTTCCTACAAGTCTGGATTTGTCTCCCTCTGTATATACAATCGAACTTAAAATAGGGATTTAGGTCAGCGGTTCTCAGCCTGTAGACTGTAACCTCTTCGGGGTTACATATCAGATATTCAGGATATCATATGTTTATGAGTCAGAACAGTAGGAAAATTACAGTTGTGAAGTAGCAACAAAATTGTTTTATGGTTAGGGGCTGATACGACATAAGGAACTATGTAAAAGGACCATAGCATGGGGATCTTTGAGAACCTCTGGCTCAGAAGAACCATTTTGAGTAGTCTAATGAGCATTTCCATAGTTAATGACATACAGAAATTAAAAAGATGAGAAACAGATCCTTGTAATTATTATCATAATAAATATTCACACAGCCCTTTCGCATCCTTCAGGCCTGTTTAGATAGGCTATCTAAATTGTTCTTCCCCTAAAACCTATGCATTATTAGTCAAGCCCACAGGTGGGAAAATTACACACTTGAGCAGTTAAAGATTTACTCTAAGTCTGACTTTATTCCAACACAGCCACACCACAGAAATAAACCCAGCCACAACTGCTGGAATTCTAACCTACACTGGGCATTAGTCTATTCTAGACAATGGAACCTCCCAAAGGCACCAGGGTGGCTGAACCTTCTACAGTTTGATTTGCACTCCGCATTCCTAAATATCGAGTAAGCCTTGAAACAGGTCGAGGGCTCGAATTATAGAAAATGAAAAGCAAGACCAAAGGTGGAAAATATTGTGTACTGATAACCACAGTCGTAAGAGGACTAATAAATAGGTTCCTAACACCATGACTAGCTCCCTCTACGGAAACATGAGATGACAGGCTCGGGTCGTTCTAATTTGTATACAGGACTGGGTGCTTCTGGTGCTGGCTTTGGTCCCACTATTTAGTGGAACATTATTTAGTTAGGGGGATAGAGGCCGGGGTACTGCTTATTAGTAACTAATATAGTTGATATTTTATCATAAGGTCATTACGTTCCCTTCAATGAATTCCTTAAAAAGATTTGTAATACCAAGTCACCATGCATGCTTAAGGGACAAACTGGTGACTTTGTATAAAGTAATCTCATTTTGATACTTTGCCTTGTGAGCTGAGCCCATCTGCCCTGCTTTTCGGTATACCCCTGTGATCTGAGGATCTGAAGACCAAGGTAAGATGAAGAGTCAGGAGCCCCTTGTTCTAGATACGGACTCCAGAGCTGCTCTGGGTCACACAGCTAGACCTGCAGAGAACTCCGTCAACTTACAGCTGCTGAAAAAAACTCTTCAGCGTGATATCGATGCTGGGGCTGAACCTGTTGCATGCTGGGAAGGAAGACCTAAATACCCTGACTCTCTCTATTAGTCCTCATTTTAAAATTAATGAAGGCCTTGGTGTACAACCCTGGTCATTACAAGTCAAACTGGCCACCTCACACGCAGGTGCACATATCCATTATTTCTTTTGGCTAATGTTAGGCACCTACAGATCTTCAAGGCCAAAAGGAAGGAGTTGGATACAAATTATATGAATCAATAACCTTCAATCTCTGCTAAATACCAGTCTGAGAAAGAACTTCAGGGCAGTTACACTAAAAACAACTGCTGTTGCAGGATACACTCTTAATAATATGGAGTTCTAGGAAAGGAGATTAAAAGGAAGGGTGTAAGAAGCATTTCCATAGCAAGAAAGTACTTTAAGGCTGATAATGTAAAGACAAGTAAGCCTGAATAGGAATTCGGCAGCTGTTTTCAAATTTAGACTTTAAAAGACTAAAGACACTGAACACCAAAAAGTATAGAAGGCTCAGCCACTGCGAAACAGCTTCTTGTGCTTATAAAGATACTTAATTACAAGGCACATGTAGATTCGGTGCCTCTGACTTTGGGCCTATTTTATTCACGGCTTTCTGACTGAGAAGCCTGAGAGACAATGCTCCCTTCCCCTCTGTGTCCCCAAATAAAGTTCCACATGAAAAACCCTGGGAAAGCAGGCCGCTCATCAAAGGCTAATCATAGATCGCTTTAACTGATGAAGAAGAAGAAGAAAGAAAGGAAAAATAAACAACTAGGACTTCGCCTCTCCGCCGTGGCAACTCTTGCGGTCTGCACAGCGATCGCAGGTGAAGAGCACGGTTTTAATCTGAGTCACTGTTGATAAACCCATCTTGGGGGCTGGCGGGAGGAAATCCGAGCGCCCCGTCATCCGGGAGGGCGGCGGCAGAAGAGGAAGCGCCAAGGGAGCCGGGGACAAGGCTCGCCCTGCCGGCCGGGGAGGCCAGCGAGGAATGGGGTGGCCTGGCAGGCTGCGCACCAGCTCGCACAGCTCCCCGCAGCGCAGCGCCGAGCTCCACGCCCACCGCCCTGCACGCGCGGGCGAGCGCCCCGGCTCCCCGGCCTGACCCGGTTCTGCAGCCCCGGAGCCGTGGCGGCCCCAGCCCCCTCCCGGCCCGCTCGGCGGCTTCTCCTGGCGCAGCAAAGAAAATGGACCCCGAAGGCTCCCATTTTTTTTCCCCCACTTCACCTTTCAAAAAACGGGGAAGGTACAAGATTTTACTCTTGCGTCTAGTTCTGATCATGGTGTTGCCGGAGCCACACTGCGTCTTTATAACTCTTCCGAAAACACACACACACACACACACACACACACACACAATTAATAATAATGAATGAATGAATGAATGAATGAATAAAGCCTTAAAGCCCATAACTGATCTGAAGAAATGCTTGGGTCTAAACCGAACCAAGCTTGCTTTTGGATGTCTTTGTACCATCCGCAAGCCACGGTTCCTGGGGTTGTGCGGCCCCATTTTGAGCAGCGGTTCCCCAAGAGTCCAAATACAGTAGGAAACACAAAGCAAGATTAACAGGATGGTGCCGGTGCCTCCTCCCCCTGTCATTCAACGACTTCCTCTTACCAGGGTTTGCTGAGCACAGCCTTTTTACTGTAATGGAGCCAGGAGAGGCAGTTACTTAAGCTTATGCGTTTGAGCCAGTCTCTCTCTCTCTCTCTCTCTCTCTCTCTCTCTCTCTCTCTCTCTCTCTCTCTCTCTCTCTCTCTCTCTCTCTCTGTGTGTGTGTGTGTGTGTTTATTAGAACTGCAGCTATCGCTACAAGAAAATGTTATTTGTAATGTTCCTAGATTACTCCTCTCAACAATTTTAAACATCTTATATACAAAGGTGACAGTTTATCTCCCAACAGTCTAAGAAATCGCTATGCGACAGTGTAAATTTGACAGAGTTGGATTCTCAAAAGCCCTACTGGGTCAAGCCAGGCATTGTGGCGCACAGCTTCAGTTTCAGGGTTGCCAAGGCTAAGGCAGAAGGGTGCGAAAGCCGGGGCCTGGGATACAGGGTCAGGTCTTACCTCTAATAACGAACTAGCTATGACTATACTGTATGATCCCGCACCACGAACCTTGCTCATCCACAAGCAGAAAACAGTCTTCAGATTCACAGAGCTAGACAGAGTCCGAATCCTGGCTGCTTCTCCTTTTCGGTCTGAACAATGTGTAGCTGCCCTAAGTGGTCCCCCCTCTCTATGGTTACAGGTGGGGACCGTACACTTGGATGACAGGACAGCAGCCTTAGTGCGGTGCTTCCTAAGATGTGCACCATGAGCCTCACATGAAAGTGTCCTCTGAGGAGAGACAGCGCTCCCAGGTAGCACCCTTTCCTCCCTGCAAACCTGCCTCACCTAAGACTAGTGGCTTCTCTCACATCCCTCAGCGCTGGCTGCTCATCAACCAAAGACGTGTTTTAGGGCTTGTGGCTCATTTCTATGCACACTGAGTCCAGCCTTTGAGCACAGTTTGCATGCCCTCTGTTCCCTGATTGTCACAAGTGAAAACTAAGTCCAACACATTGAAGAGCGTCCTCCTTCGCATCCTTAAAGGGCACCACACGGCTTTAGCAGACAGGAAACTAGCCGCGCACACATGCTGCCCAGCTGGCGAATAGAGGCATGTTCTTCAGCATCCACTCTCATGAGGAGCACTTTAATGGAGCCAAAACATACATTTGCTTCCCCTATTTCTACGTTTAGCAGACATGAGAGCCCGGCAGGTCTTCTCAGAGATCACAAAATGGCAAGGAAGAGATTGGTTTATGAAGCCACCAAGGTACCAGAACAGCAGGGCGAAATTCCGCCTACTTGCCTTTCACCAAAAGTATGTAGTCCTTCCGTTGTGGAAAAGTACAGAGAATTTAAAAACCTCTACTCATTAACCAGAAAGCACTTTTCAGTAGAACTCTTTCTGCTGTGGCTCACAGGGTCTGTAAAAACACAGGCAGACACTACTCCACAGATCCAAATATCTCCTTCCAAGGACTTGCAAAGTCGCTGATAGATAAGGTGACATCAGAGCAGTATGCTTGAAAAAGGCAATTAGCTAAGGTTCCTAGGAAGCTTTGGAATGTTTGGTTTCTAAGGAAGAAGCAGATACTTAGGAATGGGAATCTTACAGTCAGCCACAGAAACAAAAGAAATTCACTGGTACGTCGTCCCCTTGAGTCCTCTACCATAGGTGTATGGAATTGTATGATAATAATAATAAAAAAATACGGCTTCATAATTTTTTCCAAAGCTGCTTCATATTTAAATGCTGAGTGGAGTCATTTCTTTAATCCAAGGGACTTCCCAATTATCAGATAAAAGAAATGTTTTACTTAAAAGGAAAGAAAATCACTTTAAAAGGATTCAAGACCCACTGTTTGGCTTTCAGGGCAACTAAAAGGGATTGATGAGAATCAAATACCCAGAAGTCTTTGACATTCTTACTCTAGCATGAAATCGCTCCACTAGCCACAATCACCTAACACTTTATTGGCCATTTGTTGGGGAAACATGGCTGATTTTTAAAAGCAAAGAGAAGTCCAACATCCTCTTCCTGCGAGACCTGGGCATTTTAAGCAGTGTTAGCTATGGTTCTCCTCCGGAGCATTTTAAGCAGTGTTAGCTATGGCTCTCCTCCGGAGCATTTTAAGCAGTGTTAGCTATGGCTCTCCTCCGGAGCATTTTAAGCAGTGTTAGCTATGGTTCTCCTCTGGCATAATGAGCCTTAGTCATCACTGATCATGTTGGATGCTCTGAGGGTGCATGGCACCTGTGTTTCCTTAGTGTTACAGTGCTGGACCTGTTTACAGGGCACTTGCACTGTGAAGCCAGTGCGAAAGTCATTGACCAACAGGACACGATGTCTGTGCTGAAAGAAAGAATTGAAGTTCAATGCCACAAATCTGACCTTTTCTGGTGGAGATTATCATCATCAGCCTTATTACCTTATTATCCTTATTATCTTTGACCATACAATATGACCATACAATATTAAGTACACCAGTGTGTCGAAGGCGGTACCAGTAAAGCCCAATGCTTTTCTCTCATTTTCAAAAGTCCTAGAGCGTCCCTCTACCTCAGTTTTCTGGAACAGTTCTGCTTGGTTAGGTATCATTAATCATTAAAATGCAGGATTTGAAAGGACACTATAAAATACAACAAGCTAGGCTGTAACCAGTGCTATTATACTTTTGGAACAAAACATCAGGGCAAATTTCAAGCAGAGTCCACTAATTACGTAGCAGCATAAAATGTAGTTACTCTCTGAAACATGACAATCCAATTTCACAAGTTTCTCAAGCCCAGAAAGCCCTAAAAGCCCTATACTTTTCTGGATTAGAAGAAGAAGAAGAAGAAGAAGAAGAAGAAGAAGTAAGAGAAGGAGGAGGAGGAGGAGGAGAAGGAGGAGGAGGAGGAGGAGGAGGAGGAGGAGGAGGAGGAGAGGAAGAAGAAAAAGAAGAAGAAGAAGAAGAAGAAGAAGAAGAAGAAGAAGAAGAAGAAGAAGAAGAAGAAGAAGAAGAAGAAGAAAGAGAGAGAGAGAGAGAGAGAAAGAAAGAAGGAAGGAAGGAAGGAAGGAAGGAAGGAAGGAAGGAAAGAAAGAAAGAAAGAAAGAAAGAAAGAAAGAAAGAAAGAAAGAAAGAAAGATTCTTTCTCAAGTACCCACTTAGTCCAACATTTTAAAGAAACTATTGAGAGATGATTTGGTCTGGTCTCCCCTTCCTCGGGTTTATAACTCCAAGAGGAGCCAGCAATGTAACCCATTACCCAGATGCTTCCATATACGTGTCAGACCTCAGGAGATGTGAGGAGGACTGCTGTGAAGCTGGATGGAAAGAGGCAGGAGTGTTAACAAGTGTGTTTGAGAATGCTCTGGGACCAGCGAGCACTCTGCTGACAGAATGCATGGCAGCCTTGGGATAGAACTTGCAAACCAAAAACCTGTGGAGGGACCTGAATGTTGGAGGACAGGAGTAAAAAGAAGATGAGCAAGTCCTGCAGGCCAGTGACATTGGCACCCAGGGGCAGGATGGGAATAAAGGAAAAGCCTCGGGGATTATTTCATTCAGATGAAAAGCCGGAAGCATGAAATCCTCAAAGAAAGGAACAGGCATTTAGAGGGGGAAAAAAAATCAAGGACAGACTAGAAGGGTGGCGGAACCACAATGCCCTGCTCCTAAGGCCAGAGAGACACAGGAGAGGAGGGCCAGCCAGACAGGCTCATTTGAGCAAGCACAACTGCACTGGGGCTTGGCTTCTGTGCAGCCCGCCACTTGTGACTTTGGTGCAACACTGTGAAGAGACAGGGAGAGCTGGCACAGGCTCTCTGCTGATTTACAAGAAGAGAGAACCAAATTCGGGCATCCAATATTTTCCCTCTCTCAGCCTATTCTTGTAGTTGTTTTGGTTTATCTTTTATCTGGAAAAAAAAAAAAAAAAAAAAGGAGAGTCTGGATTCCACATCTGAAATGGAAGCATCAGAATCCATAAATCACAAAAGGTAACATTTTTGACTTAGATGGAGGAGTTGAAATTCATGACCAAGTAAAATTTCAGTTGAAATGTGGATTTTTTTCAAGGAGTTATATTCAGTATTTGGTGAGTGTTTTTTAGTCTCCATTCTGCCTAAGTCCTAACTTACTTCCCAGCTTCAGGAGCCATAGATTGCCTACAAAGCTATACATAGACTTTTCTTACATTCTGAGAATGCTCTATAAGCGACTACAACTGGATTATAACCCATTTAACTACCTTCTATAAAACATCTAAGACAGTCTTTGTTCACAAATATGCGTCATGAGAACAAGTTTAAAATAGTTTAAAGACGGCCTGAAAAGTAATTTACTTCTGTAGGTGAATACATTAGCATCACTGTGATTGGAGAGAAACTTTAAAGGAAAAAAAGTCATGTGAACAAGGCCTTATTGGGCAAGGAGATGGCTTAAGAAAATGCAATCACTCGCTATTATAAATCCGTAAGTAAAAGAAAAAAATAGGTGTGTGATACAGATAGAGGGGGAAAGGAATTGAGAAACATACTTAAGATGACTTTAAGAAAACCATTAAGAACTTGGGGAAGAGCGAGTTACCTGTTTTTGCTAAAATTGCATCAGGTACGTATTGCTATTCAATTATGACTTAAAGTCAGTAAAATGGCAAATTCAACTATCCTGAGATGATAAAGGAAAAGCACAGAGAACTTGATGGTTAAGTAAGGACAGAGGAAGGGATTTCTTCTCCAGAGGGTACCATAGTATGCCCACTGCTGCACAGAGTGGGGAGCTACTCCTTGAGGTGGCCAAAACCACCCTCACAATGGCTCTCCCATTTACTTCAGAAGAACTACCTTTAAACCACTCCCTGGCATCAGGACTCCCTTGATGATTTCTAACACGAAAAAGATGGTTACTTTTCACTAGGAGGCTGTTCCGTTTTAAAGGAATACCTATAGATAAATTATGCATACAAGCTTCCACCTGAAAGAAACATCAAGGAAAAGAAGCAACCAAAGCAAGGGGAAAACCAATAATAAAATAATAACCACCTGCCATCTGACTAGGACAAAGGGGCCTTGCAAATGAAAGTTCCTGTCTTCCTAACCCTGCAAGCAAGAGCAAAGAGCTTCAGGTACCCAGCCTGGACCAGCCCTCAGCCCATCCCATTGCCAGAGCCTGTCAGCTCCTCCTGCTTTCTGAGGAGTCACTTCTGGAACTGTCTGAGATAGAGCCAGGAGTGTCAGATTCAAATCCTTACTTCATGGTGTTCCACATCATCTTTAAAAAAAAAAAAAAAAAAAAAAAAAAAAAAAACCCTCAGGGCAGGCGCACTGCAGCTATAGTGAACCTGTGTCCATCTCTTATGAGCGACAAGGCTGCATTTGCCCTTTAAAGCTGCAGTATTAGTATTAGGAATAAACCATAAGCAACAGCAAGGTATTGAGGGTTTTATTATATTCAGAAGTCTGTTAAGGAATTCAGTACTTCGAGCACACCAACTGAAAATTGACTTGATTAGAATCAAGGAAAAAAAAATGATGATATCCATGTTTTAAGTCCAAGCCACAACTAAATATGTAAAGAAAATAGATAAAGGCATTATATCTATATACTAAATATTTTACGTTACTGTATTTGAAGCTGAAATGTATCTATCATTTGAATTACAGGACTAAGAAGGAATGGGTCTCTGGAAAAAGTTTTTTTTTATCCCCTTTGTTCTTTGGTTAAACTGTTTTCGTAAGTGCTGAGAGGTTTGTATAAAATGCTATAAACCCTCTCTTAACCACATTCAAATAAACGGAGCTTGTTTTTCAGGTCCCATGTCAAAGATACACTGAATAATTTTTATAAAAATTAAAACTCCTAACTCAAATGGACCATTGTATGGGTTTTAATACTGTTAAAACGCCAAACTGAAGTGAAAGGTAACAAATTTAATGGGCATGTCATAATTAATTTGTCAGTCCAACTGAACTTCATGTCAGCAAATTTAAGGAGGTTCCTATCATTAAGTTGTTTCTGCAGAAACTCTGACATGTGATAACGTCATATAATATATATATTATATATATAATATAATGTAATATTATATATATATATTAGTGTGTGTGCATGCAATAAAGAAATGTATCAATGTATTCATTATACAGTTACCAAATTCTGCCTGTATACTTATGAGAAACTAAATGGCATTTGGTTCTGTTCCCATTTCCCTCTGCAGAAAGAACACATAGATTAAAGAGTCTTAAATATTAAGCAAACTTTCCAAATAAAACTGGAAATTGTCTACTGCTTTACTCATTTATTTCGGTGATCATTATTTTAGTAACATAGGGGAAAACCTGTTACCTGATCCTTAGTTTGCTTTTTTGGGTTTTTATTTTTTTTTTCCTTTGTAGATCAAGACGGGCGCTGTACAGTGAAATAGTAACTCATGTAGTTTCTATCATCCAGAATAATACAGGA
This sequence comes from Micromys minutus, assembly GCF_963924665.1. Taxonomy (NCBI): domain Eukaryota; kingdom Metazoa; phylum Chordata; class Mammalia; order Rodentia; family Muridae; genus Micromys; species Micromys minutus. The sequence goes on from NC_137968.1 coordinate 15,442,534, forward strand.
GCCCACAATCTTTCTGCGTACACATGGATGACAGGGTAGAGATGAAGACAGACCTCAGCTGAGTCCTGACTAACAGCCTAAGGAAGCCCAGCCACTGAGCAAAGGACCTTTCTCTGCTCTGGGTCTCTCCCTGGGACTGTTAGTCACACTCACAGACTGGTCTTTTAAGGCAATAAGGATGCCATAGCTGTAAGCATCTTCACCGAAGCCATCGGTAAACCGGATGGGGAGGATGGCATAGAGCAGAATCACAGAGCCAGGAGAGGTCTGTCGGAGGCTAGACATTGCCCTGAATGTCAGTTCAGGTGACGTAATTCACTGGACCATCAGTTCCCTTTATTAAGAATTTCCCTCTTGCATTTGATTGGGAAAGGCACATTCGTTCTGGCCCTGAAATTTAGCCAGTATCTATAACATATCTTACTTCGTCAGAATACAGTCAACCTACTATTTCTATGGTGTTGTCCAAATGAGGAAATCCTTTTTTTTTTCCTTTGTATTCTTTTTAATTTTTTTAATATAGGAAAATGTGAAAAAAAATCCTGTTAAACTTTTCACTATCTGTAACTACTGGCTTCAAATTAAATCTAAAAATACTATTCTGACTTCATTTTTATAATTCAAATTTAAATGTGGGGTTTCAAAATAGCACTGAAAAAATTATTAGGGATCCTGACAGTATCCTAATTCCTCAAGGCTGAGGAGGCCCCACTGGAGAGTTCTGGCTGAATTCTTGTCTGGCATCACAGCACACAAAAGAGGAGGTGCCTGCTTGGAGCAAGCCCATCTTCACCAGCAGAGACGGGAAACTACTTCTAAATACACTTCACTGGGAATTCCAACCGTGTGTTCTCTGGGGCCTATTCCTTCTCCCCGGGAACAGCTTTCAGGATAGTGAGTTTAAAACTCCGTGCGCCCCTCTTTAGGAAGGAGTACAGCTATTTTAACGAAAACACTGTTTTTCTCACATATAAACAGGGCTGTCGTTTCCCTCTGGGCTCCACCTTTCTTCTGTGTATAGCCACAGTGTAAGAATGCTCCGAGTCATTATCAGTGGTCAGGACAACATACAGGTTGAAGGCAGACTTTTCTTTACAATCGAACACCCTCCACACACACTCCCAAAACACATCCCAGGGAAGCCTCTGCTCTTAATAAGGGGAATGCTAACCTGATTCTCTGTCGATGTATCTGATTTTCTTTTTAATTCAGGAAAGTTCCAGAAATTGTTCTTCAATGGAATTCAAAGTTGGATTAGGTTTCAAACAATTGTTAAGTTCTTCTACATCATTTCACAGACTTCAGTTCACTTTCATGATTAAGTATGTGGCTTTCCCAAATCTCTCTTTCCCGAAGTTAAAATAAAAATGTAAAATGACAAGGAAAATGACTTCTCCCTGTAGAGACTTCTTACCAATAACCAAAGTATCTTCCAGGGAGCACTTTGAAAAATGGCATTGCTCTTATCTGGATTTCTCTTGTATCAGAGGTTTGAAAAGATGACATGACAGGGCGCGAAAAAAGGAACAGCAAACCCACATAAAATGAGTTTGTATTTTACAGGAAAGAACAAAGGATCCACAATCTAAAAAAATCAAAACAAAAACCATACAAAGGTTAAATAATTCCTCTCCTGAATCCTTAAAGGGGAAAAAAATCTATGTATTTTGAAAGCAATTGACTTCAAGAAGGAGCATTTAAGCAAACATTTATCTAAAGCTCAACGCAGAAGGTAGAATATCAATTTGGTAATAACAACATATTTCGTTTGAAAAAATCAGAAACTGTAGAAAGACCAAAATTCAAGTTAACATCCCTGTGATTAACTCTAGGGTTGCTTAGCCAAGAGCAACTTTCTGCACTTAAAACATAAAACTGTCAGTCTCCTCTGCTTGGAGAGAAAACACACAAAAAGCAAACATTCAGTGCTGTATTTCCTAGACATGAAGGACAGAACTAAGTTCAGTGATCTCTCTGGCTCTTTCTACCTATTGTAATACTCAAACCAGAGAAACTAAACGTCAGCGGCAAGACCCAAGCTTTGGACCCACCTCAGAGGGCATTATATCATATGTCATACCCCAAACCTTGATGTTAACATAGTCTGTTCCTCAGTGGGTTGTACCAACTATCTGCACAAATGTACCAGCCGCTTGAGCTCAGCATCGTAAAGCATTAAAGTTCTAAGACCTCCAAGCACTGGTAAGGTGAGAGTTGACACCCACGCCTTGGGAATCTAAAACACACTGGTGAGCATTTTTCATGTCCTCTCTCTTCCCTACATCAAAACAGCATACATTGCAAGCATCATCTGTGAGAGAGTGGTCCAGCTCCCACTTACAGACTCGGGAATGCCGAGATTGTTATAAAGCACTAACTTCCACTGCCTTAATCTTTTTGCCAGAAAAGCAAAATAGTGGGCCTCATAATTATTTCCAAACTATACCACAATTTCATTGAATTTCATTCAGTGTGTTTTGTCACATGAATTGAGTGGCAATGATCTGCTCAAGAGCAAACAATAAAATCAAATTATCATTTAGCTGTATGTAGGCTTCTATTTCCTATATCACTGCCCTCAAAATATAAATTTTATAAAGAAATTAAAATAAAAAATCCTCCAGCCAGAACATTTGTCCACTCAATGGGAAATTCTTAATCCTTTTAAAACGGATATATATGTCTCTCTCTCTCTCTCTCTCTCTCTCTCTCTCTCTCTCTGTGTGTGTGTGTGTGTGTGTGTGTGTGTGTGTGTGTGTATGACTGTGTGACCGTGTGACTGTGTGTGACTGTGTGACTGTGTGTGTTTATACATGTATATATGTATGTACATAGGCACGTATGTATATATGCATGTATGTATGTATTTATGTATGTATGTATTCCCCCTCAAGCAGGGTAAAAAGAGAGGAAAAAGAAAAAACAATTTGCTGGTAAAGCATGCTGTAATAATCCAGACACAGCATGCTTTGTCTCAGGATAATTTTCTTCAGCACCCTAATGTCAGCGACATCGTGTGGCCCTGCTGGCCCTTCTGAAGCCCATGAAGAAGATTTTCAGAAGGGAAGAATTCTGGTTCTAGTTTTGAATGCCAAGTCACCTTAAAGTATCTTCTAGTCCCGTAGAACAACAGCTCAGGAGCACAGCAGAAGCTGTGCACGGAGTGCTCTGTGTTGCAAAAATCCAGGACTATCAGTGTGAACCCAGTGACGTTTATCAAAAATTCTAAAGGACCACAGGCTGTCAAAGTTTTCTGAGTCATATGTATATATATATATACATACACATACATATACATGAATAAAAACGTATGCTTCCATAATGCCTTACATCATCATAAACTGGATAGACAGAGCCCATTCCCGTTACTGTTCAGACAGATTTCTTGCTCACGGGGAACCAAAATGTGTAACGGGAAAATGAGGAAAACCTGCTTACCCAAATCAACCCCTCTTATTGTCTATTTCTAACCATGTTCCATGTCAGCCACATCTCGAAATGTTATTCTCAATGATACATGAAAACTTTCAGGGAGTAGTAGTAATAGCATGCGTATATTCAAATAAATGTCAAATATGAGATAGGAAATTATTCTCCGGATAAAAAGCGCAGAATGTGTACGTATAATCAATTACAAACAAACAACAATCAAAGTCGAGACTCCAGCAAAGGCAGTATGCAAGATCATGTGCATAGGTTTATAAAATGTATACACATGATTTTCTTCTCTTTTCTCTTTTACTCTTTAGACTAGTGTTCTGAGTGACAGCTTCCTGCTTTAGAATGTATCAAAGTGTTTTTTTTTTTAAGCAATATATGTGTTACAGATAATTAGGGCATCCTTTCTGCCCAGTAAATAGACTAAGGACTGATAGGATGAAGGATAGGAAAAGCAGTTTCCTGGAGCTGGGGTTGTGGTGGCAGCAGGTTTCTTCCTCTGATTTTCCCACATCTTACAGGCAAAAAAACGACATTTTTGTAAAAAGGTAAAAAACTGTTCTTCAGTGCTTGCTCAGCAGTGCAAAACACTTGATGCTTATAAGGTGGCTTTACCTGGGTTACCTTCTAGAACTTTCGCAATTCTGCAGAACGAGGGAGCAAAGTTCACAATAAGCTTTACAGCACACTTGCACACCAACGGTGAGCATAATCATTTCTAATGGTTCATTTAAAAAATTTATACCATAAAAAAATCATCGTCAAGATGAAGAAGACAGATGAGGTATAAGGGTCTCAGAATTACATAAAAAATAACTATGGAAAAAATCACTGATCATCTGGAATGAGAACTGTACAAAAGAAAATTTAGTAGTACGGACAGTGATTAAACTTAAAATATCTACACTCAGCCTTAAAGTCTGTCAACTGAATGGCATCATTTAGAAGTAAAGTGACCTAGATTCTCCCTCAGCGATCATTAAGAACATTACAAAAGGAAGAGCCGAGGCAAATGACAGCTATTTTTTCTAGGACCACTCATACGTTCAGAACTACCAACTATTGAGACTACGAACCATCTAGAAACGAATGAAGCAGTCTTCCAGAGTGGATCATGACATCACACGAAATAGATGAGTTGTTCACTCTTTTAAAGTCAATCTCATTGCTAGTTAGAACCAGGATAGTCAATTTAACTCTCAAATACGTTTGGAGGTGCATCCAATAGTTGAAAGGGACATGAGAAAGGTTAATGTGATTTTACTTCCATCACAAGAGCACACCAACATGTGCACATACGTGTGTGTACTCAGAACCGTGAAGTCAGAGATAAATTGCTTTACTGATCCTAGGATATTCAAAGTATCCCTCTGCGCATAAACTGTATCTGCAATAGAGAAATCTGATTCCCCAAACCAACTGTGTCATACATATTAACACTGCTTATAGACATATGTCTAATTCCTTTGTGAATGCATGGAAGAAATAGTATTGCAGTTCACATGTAGGCTCAGAAAGCCATACTTCAGAACCCAATTACAAAAGAACACGTCCTATTACAAACTTTCCACTGGTTTGCAAATTTCGTAGTCTGCCTGAATTCTATAAGCAAAACCAGCTCTGAATGAAAAAGTTTTCATGCCTTGTTTTCTTACACGTAGGACACTTTCATGTTTAAGTTTCCTATTTTCTTATATTGAGCTCATTTCTTATTATAATATTCAACCTTTAAAAATGATCTTTAAGATTAGGGAATATAAATATCTTCTATTTTATTACCTTCATCATAATTATAAGTAAGTAACAGATAAAAGAATCATTGAGATAAATGAGAAAACGACGTTCCTTTCAACTTAAAGAAAAAAAGAAATAAAAACAAAAACTGTGAGCATTACCATTTCTTTCTAGCGATACCAACTATAGCAAGGCTTAGAGAGCAGACAATGAATCATCTGTTTATCTAAGTGCTGAATAAATGCATATATGCTAAGTCCTGAACTCACTTGAAAATATTTGGAACATTTTCCAGAGCCTATTTTGAATGCGTCAATTACCTAGTTACCAACGTTGTTGTACTGTGTTGCTTGATGGTACTGAGACATCCAACAACCCTCAAACCAGTATTACAAGCCCAGCAAATAGCATCCCTTTTGGATGACGCGGAAGCTCCATCACCCTAGGGAAAGAACGCATGGGGCTCAGAGTACAGAACCTTTACATGGTTCGTGGTATTTCTGCATAACGTTGTAAGCCGGTAGAGTTGGAAACTAAACTGCCAGCCTATAAATTGACATCTTCAGAAAAAAAATAAAAGCACTGTCACTCCCTACAAAAATGCGACTTTTTCGAAAATGTTCTCGGAACACTACTTAAAATACACAATGAGGGGGACGGTTTGATTTTTTTTTTTCCTTCTTTTGAAATTTCTTAGTAAATTCTGAGCACATCTAAATACTATGGGAATGACTGATTCGTTATGTTTAACCGCCACAATAACTTCTAACTTCTAACTTAAAAAAAAAAAAATCATGTATCTAGTTAAACGATTCCTGTTCTGTCTAAAGCTCAGCAGGTCATGATTTAGCACATGAAATTCCACCAACAAGGTGCATCTATGAATTCCATTCACAAAGCATAGCTCCAAGAGCGCACAGACACAGTGCTGCAAGGAATCAAGCACAGAACAGTAACGGTGGCCCCAGCAGACATACACTCTAGGATTTCTCTTACACTCGAAGCAGCCTCCTAATAACCACCAAAGAATTTCACAAATCAAAATGTGTTACCTTTGCTCAAACAGCACAGCTGCTCATCCTTCAACAGAAAAGACCATCCTTAATCACTCAAGAACCAGGGTACTGATAGATGCCAGGAGTGGAGGTGGTGCCGAATGGTTCGAGGCAAAACCGAAACATATTGTTTAAGTAAACCTTAAGGGGAGGGGATCCTACGCGCAACTGATGGAATTTTTTTTTTTTTTTTTTTTTTTTTTTTTGGTATCATCTTCCACAAAGCCTCCCCTTCCCCTCCCCAGCACTCCACAGTAAACAAGCTGCTGATATTAAGACTGTAGCTGCAAATAGTTCCCTCTTGCTTTTCCTGCTACTTTTTAAACTTTGTAACTGTCCCTAATCTTAAAACAGCAGACCAATATTTATTAAGTAAAAAAAGAAAAATCATTTCAGACATACCTATGACTTGAAATTGATGCTTGCAAACGCCCTTAAAAAAATCACTCATTAAATAAAAGCTTTAATCAATAAGCCTGCACTATGTTGATTTTTCTTAATTATTTTTCTACATTTTCAAGAAAAAAATTTTTCTTTAAGCAAAGGAGCTGTTATCAAAGGGGGAAACTGTGGGGCATGAATTAAAGTCTGTAGTTCTCACAGGAGAAACTAAAACCGAATAAAGTAAATGAAGGCTGCCAACCATCTAAGATGAGAACTCAGCAAGGGACTGGCGAGTGCTAAATATTTTGATGATAATAAATGTATTAGTGACCACCCTTCCTCTCTGCGAGACATCTTGTTTCATGATATCTTATTCCTTAGATGACCTCTGGATATGGAAGTGGTGAAAATAACTCAGACATGAAATCTGGTACCCTTACAACAAAGACTTAAACCTCAGCAGCAGCCAGTATGAGGAACTTTGACACTAAGCTCTGTCCCACAAATGGGAAGGAGGGCCCCACTTTTGGGTGGAGTAGCTTTTCCCAAGGAAGGAAATACTGACACAATTTTTTTTCACCCCAGAAAGATTTTGTTCCTTGCCAACTTCTGAAGTTGGCCCCTGTCAATGTTAAGGTGTCTCTTAAAAGTAGATGGAGTTATATTTGCCTGTGAGAATTCTAGAGGAAAGAAAACGATTATTAAAGTTAAGTTAAAACACTAGGTGATTAAAAAAAGGTCTGCTGATGCCATTTAAATTTCTCCAGGTGAAAAACAGAACACTTCCAGGAGGAACAAGCTGACCCTTCAAACTCATGCTTTCAATACAAAACTACACTTTCAAAACATTTCATCTGTTTTCCTTCCTCTGCACATAAAAATGATTAATGTCACAATTAAATATCCATATTTAGGCTCCTTGTAACAGGTGTGGCGTTTTCTATATAAACGTATTCACTGACCTGTCACCATTGATAACCTTCCTTAATTAATCTCGATTAAAACAAAACTTGTTGGGTTCCCCCCCTTTCAAATAGTAAAAAAATAAAAGTAACACAAACACACATTTTCCCTGCAAACTCCCAAACTGTTTAAATTACGGTAACCTCAAATACACCAGCCATCCAGGAGAAAAACTGAGGAATTACAGCAGAGCTCAGCAGGAGCGAGTTTTAATAACAGATTGAAAAAACAAGAATAAAAATAACTGTATCAACGGAGATTTTCTTCCTCAGGCCACAAGCCTGTTCTTACTTGAACTTTTTTTTCCCCTAAAAAAAAAAATAGCATTTTGGCCACCAAAACCAATGCAGAACATTATTAAAAGTTAAAAGCTACCAATTACTTCTGTCTGTTCTTTTAAAGCAAAGTTTGGCATGACGTCAGTTGGTTGAGAGAAAACAAGAAAGAAAGAGAGAGAGCAGGAGAGAAAGTTTCCTACTTGTATAAACTGAACACCAGGGAAGATGTCTAGCCACTTGTAAAGCATTTACTGCAGGTTTTTAAAGCGCTAGCAACATTTTAAAAATGAAAAGTAATTTTTTTAAAAATTCTTTCGAATGCACCATGCGACACAGCCAGCCTGGGTGTTTGTGTTTCTACTCCACCTCAAGGGAAAAACTTATTTCAAAGGTGCTTCAGATCTGAAGTACACTGATAATTCCATCTTTGTTTTTGGTATTTGGAATTGTGCTAAGAGGGGGCAAGAAGAGATGGGAGAAGAAGAAGAACTCTAAGGCAAAGCTACAATGGTCCCGGTAGGCATCATCTCTAGCAGGCTCCTCTGGACTGGCTTGTAACAATCTAAATAATGTTCAGCATCTTGCAAATTCGGTAAAAGCGTTTCCTTATGCCCCAAGATCTTTCCAAGCCAACAAAATATCTCCATTCTTGTATCCTATGGAGAAACAAACTAGAGGTCTGCAAATTCACTTCCCGGGGAAATAATGAACGCAGAGTGATAGAAAGACCCCCAGTGTGGCCAAAGCTATACCTTTTTCAGTATCGCTTAGGAAGGTTATCAATAATAGAACATTGAATGCAAATTCTTTGGACCAACGTAAAACAGGCTGCGCTCTATTTGCAACTAAGCAATAGTCTGAAAGCAAATCTTGGCGTTTTTGGGTATCTCAGAAGACTGATGAAAAAGTTCAGGAGACAAGTGGTTTGATAATGTTAAAACCAACTGTTCGGCTTCTGAAATGAAAATACTCATGTGAAAGCATGTTGAGTCTTTTCTATACATGAGCACAAGCATAGTTGGAAAATGATGTTAAATTTCAGCCTGATAAAGCCAAATGCCTGCACATTCTACCTACAGAGACTCCACCAGATCCATAAATCCCGATCTGACAACAGACTTCACTTCTTTCTATATATCCCCAAATGAAATGTAGCTATCCCATAGATGAGCTGCATCTGTATGTCTGTATATATTATTCATTCCCCAACAGCTCAATCAATAATAAGGAAGCACAGGAAAAATAATTAGTTATCCACAACATTAGTAATCAGAACTAAGAAAAGAAGAAAGTCTGTTACCTGAAAGCTGGGCCAGAGAAGACCAACAGGAAGCAAGGACATACAAATTGTCTGTTCTTTATCAAATTGTAACTCCTGAGCTACAATATTTGAGACAGAACTGTCTGAGTTTATAGTTTTCTAGGCCTGCCAAAAACAGATGCAGGCTACCACACTAGCTGTCCCGAGGAAACTAAATTAAGCAGAGGCAAATACCAAGTGGAAAGTTGTCAGTGTGCTGAATGAATGGCTTCATTTTACACACCAGAGGATATCTTCATGAGGATATGTTTTAATGGGAGCCAGTCATTTTTATTTAAAGCTCATCACTTGTTTCAAAAATAATAATTTCCCTTGAAATCAATTATAGACACCTGTCCACAACTCTCTGAAAGTCTATTTTGTTCTGTGTACAATAACACAGTGTTTTGATAATATTGTTTGCTCTCAAAGGATGTACTTAAGTAACAAGAATTTCATATATAAATATATGCATAATATCAGAAAGCCAGCTATGAATGCTAACAGCAATTTCAATTTCAAAATAAAGTTCAGGCTCAGAAACGAAGTCTGTTTCAAGTTTAAAATTTTTCAGCCCTGCTTATTGACTTCAAGAGCTAACCAAACCTCACTCCCTTGCTTATTTATTAATAGATAATGCATTTATCTCTAGAAGCTAATAGTGGCTTCTCTCTGTGTATAGACCCATGTATGTGTAACAATAAAAATACTGATAACGATGATGATAGCAACATTAGAAAAATCACCATTATATACTAGATCTAAGAGCCGGTCTCCCACAGATGCATTCGCATCCCTATTTAGAAGGTTTTCTTAGGAATGAAGATTTACCTCCGTGCTTTACAGAGACCTATAGAGGAAACTAGAATAAACTCAGGAGCGTTATACGACTTAAAAGAAAAGTAAACACAGTGCCAAAAACAACATCAGGGTATATGTAAGTCACTCACAATTAAACGCACACTGATTTGAACGCTAATCTGGCTAGTGTGAGCGCATGTAGAAATGCATGCAGAACTGTTCATAATATTAGCAGTCAAAGTGTGGAGCTCTGAATTCAACTTAGGATTCAGAACCTCTCCGGTCACTCTCTTTGGAACCTTTAATGCCAGCCTTAACAAAGGACAAGAACCACCCAGCAGCACACACAGGAGCAATCCCAAAAATTCACAAGTGACAAACTTTTTTGCTTGCTATTTCCCACCAGCTATTTGAGGAGTATCAGAGTATGAATGCAAAAAAAAGTGTTCCACACAATCGTAGCTTACCCTGCAGCAGGCATATTCGGAGGCCATGAAAATCAGCTCAGCAAAGGTATATAATACTCTGCCGATAGAGTACCGATGAAGCTTCCCAATATCTTGTGGTTAGAGAAATCACGGCAGAGCAAGACACGATTCCCTCCTCTGCAATCTTATTTTCACAGTACTAACAGCTAAAATAATCACCAAACTAGCATAATCAGAACCCTGTCTATTCGACTGACTGCAGATGATTTTACACTCAAGGGTATAGCTTTCAAAGGCAGTTCTGAAGTCTACAGGAGGATAAACTTCGTGAACATACAAGTTTAACTTGTGAAGTTTGAGCATGCCATTAATAAACTTTCGCTCAAAGGTTAAAAAAAAAAAAAAAAAAAACAATCCTCAGAATGTTGGTATCATTTCCAGACTGTCTTGTCAGCATCGAAACTTACAGGAAACGCTTCATCTTCCCATACAAACCCTGTATTTATTCACAACCCTGTCGTAGTTGGGGAAAGGAAAAGGGGGGAAAAGCCGCACAGTGATTATTTTAGAGCCTTGGCTTTCCACACCCGTATAGCCTGAGCTGAAAGAACCTCAGAAGCAAGTGAACAGCATGTAAGAAACTGCCCAGGAGTGAGGTTAGGGACTTTCATTCTCATTTTGCCCACGTTAAGGACCTGCTGGCAGCAGTACTTTGAGGACAGTCCCTAACAAGTTTAGCCCTGGCAGCTTCTTCTAACTGATCAACTCTTTCTAAAACCTGCAGCGAAGATCGAGATGCTACAGAGGCTGGTGGGTTTGCGCTAAGAAGTTTACAACACTCCGAAGGCTTGTCGAAAAGTCTACTTTTTTATTTTAATTTTTTTTAAGCTTTAGCAATTAAATTTAGCCAAGCAGGCCTAGAATGATCACTTCTCTGTAATCTTGTCTCAGGCCCCTTATCTGTATTTTTGCTTTTGTGCTGATTATCTATCTCTTTCCCTGTTCACCTGGAGAGCATACAAAAGTTCAGTGAATCGGCCTAACTTGTGTCTGATTTTACTTCTTCACTGGTCCAGTCCCCTTTCACTTACCTTGTTTAAAATGCTAGCGGTGATTTCCCCAAACCGGATAAAGGATGGATATTCTATCTTAATTTGGATTCACAATTAAATCCATAGCTTTCACTCAAAAAATAAAAAAAATAAAAAACTTTCAAAAGAGCAAATCTGAGGCCTAAAAAGATACGGGGAAAGTCAGCCAGGTCTTAAAATGTTGTGAGTCCAAACAAGATTCTCTCTGAAGCCCCGTAAGTAAGTCCTCTCAGTTCAATGGCTTTAGGATCCTAGAGCCATAAAACAGTTAGTGACTTCCCTGGTGAAAGGGGAAACACGTCCATCTCAGACAGGTACTCACAGAAGAAGAAGGGAAAAAAAGAAAAAAAAAAAAAAAAAAAAAAAAAAAGCTTTCCCCGGCCACAAAAACAGCTTTGCACTTCAAACAGCTCCAACCTCTGCTTCACCCTCAAATTATTCATGGGGTCCTATAATCCTGGAGTTATTTGGAGGGACAGAGGTGTTTGCCTTGGCCTTTCAAAGATGCGTTTCAGACTGTACAGCCCAAACAGGAACTAGACAGAAAGCAAAGAGCCTGTCTGCCTGCATGTCCCACCGCTGTCAGGCGTTTAATCACCAGCCCGTGTCCCCTGACCCGCTCGACACATGGCGCATCAAACCGCACCGTAGAGGAAGTCTGCCCCTTGCTCAGCCCCTACGGAAGCGCCCTGGCTACAAGGCCCTGCCTCATGGTAGCGACAGGGCACAGACCCCTGGGCCCAGGCTGCCCTGAGGTGCCCAGAGACGGGTCTACCCGGAGAGGATGCCACCGGCTCTCCCTCCAAGCCCAGCTGGGCCTTTAAGGGAAGAAAGTTTGGATCCTGCTGGCTTTGCAAACTCAACTCCTCAAAGCCAAAGGCAGCCTAGGCTGTTCTGCCACTCTGTGGGCCACTCCAAGACGCCCCCCTCTCGGCAGCCCTCCCCACCCTCCCAAGTTCACCCAACTTACTACTCTGCATGCCGTTGCCTAGTCTGCTCCCGGTCTGCCAGGAGCCCCCCAGAAAACTTGCAGCAGCGGCGGCGGCGGCCCCTCGGGTCCAGCCACCTCCTGATCCTCTGCTGCTCCCGGTAGGAGAGAATTAAAATCAGCCAGCGAGACACAGCGAGGGGGAGTGGGGCTGGGAAGGGGGGGGAGGGGGGCACCGGCCTGAAACTTCTTTTTTTGGCAAATCGGGATTTGTTTTTCCTCCTCCCCGGCGGCTGAACTTGACCCTCCTGACTCTGGGGGCTACTGCAGTTTGAAGTCCTTCTGGTTTCCAGGGCTCAGATGCCTTAGACTTAGCAAAGGGGGGAAAAGAATAAAAAAAAAAAAGAGGAATTGGGGGAGTTGGTGGAGGGGGGGTTGTAAGGGGAACAGAAGAAAAGAAAGAAAGAAATCACACGCGCAAAGGGGGGTGGGGGGGGAGGAAGAAAGAAAATGCGTGTGAAACCCGAGAAGCCTGCGCTTGCTGCACACTCTCTCCCTCGGCTGTGCTTGGTTTTTTTTTTTTTTTTTTTTTTTGCTTTTCAAAGAAAGTCACTTTTAATTCCCAGGGCTCCCCGCTCGCGATCGCCCACATTTTGCGCACACTCGCGCGGGCGCAGCGCTCTCCCCGGCCGGCTGAGCCCGCGCCCCCCGGCCTGTGCCCGGCTCCCCCTTACCTGTTGATTAATCGTCAGGAACACCCTCCGCAGCCCGAAAGATGGTGGCGAGGCGGCCAGAGCCATGAACCGTCTTCTGTTGTTTGCAGAGTTGATCTTGGATTATTGGGGGGGGGGAGAAAAAGGTCTTTCCTGCCTCCCCCCCTTTCCCTTCCCTCCCCCCCCAGGGGAAAAAAAAAGAGAGCGCGAGAGAAAGAGAAAGGAAATAGAGCTAGGATGTGCCCGGTGCCGGGTGGGAGAGGGGAGGGGGTGTTGTTGGGGGTTTTTTGTTGTTGTTGTTGTTGTTGTTAAAGGAGAGGGAAAAAAAATAGGCAGAGGCGAGAGAGCGATGAGGAGGACGCTAGGTCCGGAGCCCCCCCGAGCCGCAGGGAGAAAGAGGACGCTGGAGATTTGCAACGAGATCGGGTCTTTATCAGAAATGTTATCGCTTGTCAGGACCTCACTCCCCGCGCATTACGTCAGTTTCAAGACACCAACACTATTAATATCAAAGGAGCCTTCGCGGAGGAAAGCGCCACCCCAGACTGAGCTCCCTTAAAGAGACAGGCGCGTCCCCGCGCCGCCGCCGCCGCCGCCCCGCCCGGCCCCGAGCACCCGCCGGACCGGCCGGCCGCACCAGCCCGCGACAACTGGGGACCCAGCGCGGGCGCGCGCCGCTCCTCCCGCCCCGCCCCTCCCCCACCGGACGGGCTGGGGGGAGGGGGAGGCTGCGCTGCCCTGGCCCAGGGCCTGGAGGCCGGGACCTACCTTGGGGGGGGGGGAGAGAAGGTTGGGGGTGGGGGTGGAGGGGGGGGAGGATGCGTGGCAGCCGAGGCGATGCTGCCCAGATTCTGGAGATGCTGTCCTGGGAGAAGGCAAAAGAACTCTCAAAGTGCTTTTTACCTTTCCCCTCCAGCGCGCAATTAAAGGATGTGTGCGTGCGTGCATGTGTGCATGTGTGTGTGTGTGTGTGTGTGTGTGTGTGTGTGTGTGTGTGTGTGTGTGTGTGTGCGCGCGCGCGCGCGCGTGTGTGCACCCCCCTCCCCCGCCCCCTCCCCCGCCCTTTATCTGTGGCTAGAAGTCTTAGGATACCTCGGGGCCGTGGTCAGGATTTCCCAGGCTTTGGATGGTAGGAGGGCTTCAGGAGAACAACTTGAACTCTATCCTGAGTTGGAGAAGGGCGGACGGAGGTTGCTATGGTTTTCTGAGCTGAGAAGCCAGAAACTCAATTGGGTGCTTTAAGGGGGTACCACGAAACAGATAAAAATGGGGACGTTATTCAGACACTGCCAGGTTAATACATGCCGGGCCTGTGGGGTTCTCCAGGCAGATAAGGAACTCTGAACCAGGCGTGACATACTTTTCTTAGCATTTCTCTAGCTACGAGAAATTGCTTCAGCGTAAAGTTCATGAAATGAGCAGGCTATCTTTCCCTTTAACTTCTAAAGATCAACAATGCATAAAACATTACCAAGACAGAATTCAAAGTATAGGAGGTGTTAAAAAAAAAATAAGTAAACATTTCTTGGGCTTTTGGACTTCATTTTCTTCAGTTGAGTGACTTTAAGTGGTATGTTTTTCCTCTAGCGAAAGTCAACTTAAACTAATTTTGTGCTAAAAGAAGAAACATCCTTCTCTGAACTACAACATGATTAAAATTGGACTTTTAGAGGTAGAATCACAAGTCTGAAAGCAGAAGGTGCAGTGATTTTTTTCCCCAAATATTTTTCACTGATTCGTGTATCTTTTTGCAGAAAAGATAAGTGTTTTCCAGACATGCTATTATGAAAAGTAAAAAAGCCAACCAAACACACACACATAGTGTGTGTGTATGTGTGTGTGTGTGCGAGCGCGCGCGCGCAGCTTTAGACCCTCCCTCTTTTTCCTAAAACAACCGTATTTTTACTTAGCATGCTCAGATGGCCCTATGCTTTCTGGTCCAGATGTGTTTCGGAGGCTTGTCATGTACCAATGAATAGAAAAAGCAATAGAGAAACCAGTCAGGTGAAGAACAGTCAAAATGCAGTTTCACAATGAGGCAACAATATATTCCCTAAAGGAGGGAGAAGATAATGTTGCTCATATGCATAAAGTTATTCATGTGGCCATCAGTTTAAATTTTTTAGCAATATTAGATTTATAAACAGCCATGCATGTAGAGAAATGTAATAAGAAAATCATCAGTAAATTTTACAGTCAACTCCTAATGACCACCTGCATATTTCCACACTGGAGCCATTTAACACTGTCCAGCCCCAATTTCCCCTATAAAAAGTATTTCTATATTAAATATGGGCCTTTTATTTTCTTTGTCAAGTCATGAATTAGCTCGCTGACGTTTATGGAAATATTCACAACCCGGGGAGAAGAAGTTTTATTCAGAAAAGTAATAAGGATCAGAGTGAAACATTCTTTGAATATGACTAACTGAAAATATTAGCTCAAATAAATGTGGAAAGACAGACCCAAGTAGTTACACTGCTTGTGTCGAAAGGGTTAAAAGACCTGAACCTGCCCAGTCTAGTATCTAGCTGATAAAATCTGAGAAAACACCATCACAGCAAAGTCAAACAGTACAATTTATCACAAGGATTAGTCCCCTAATCTCCTATTGCTCCCCCAGATTTAAATGACATTTTAAAAGGGGAAGTGATCTTCCTCCCAGTCACCCTCAAATCTAAGGCACTCGTCAGAAGTGAAAATTTACACACATGGAGCAATCATTGATTAAATTGGTTCAAAAAAAAATCAAATTACACGCTTTTGCAGGCACAAAACCCTTGAGATAGCTGGTGTTTTTCCACCTGTAATAATACAAAATCTAACCATTAAGTATACCCAAATTATATGTTATATGACAAAGTAAAGCCAAAGGTCCAGGGGTGAATTATGTCCTTTAATTGAAAGGATAAAGTTACACACCAGGTACTGAAGCCAATAAGTTCATGGTTGCTTAAAATTCTAATGAATGAAGTTTCACGGACTCAATTTGGCTGAAGTTTGCCTGAGAAATTAAAAAGAAAAAAAATTCTTCATGTTACTTTTTGTATTTCTAAGCTAGGATCAGAGCGCTGCCGCGTCAGGCCGTTCACATCAGCCTCGAAATGTCTGTGCGGAACCCAATAAAAGCACAAATATTTTCATAAATTTTTTTCAAGCAAATTACTTATTTATTGATGCAATAATTTATGAAGAAAATTTTTACCTCATGCTTTAGATAAATTACATATGCTCTTGATCGACACAATATGTTTAAGCTCAAAGGCCCTCATAGCATTTTTTTTACTCTAGTAGGAATATTTCAAAACAACCAACTAATACATGAGGTCATAATTGTTTAACAGTTGTTTTTAATATATAAACTAAGTTATTTGCGTTGTTTTCCTTTAAATGTTTATTGATTTGGTTTTTTTTCTAGAACTGACATTTGCATGGCATAAACTAAATTAGAGGAAATATTAAAAGATTTGTTTACATTTATTATTGTCTGCTGTCACACATATGTAAGGTTCTCTAAACCATCCTCACACCTTTGAAGCCATACATTTCTGAACAATGGCGGCCACATTCAAAACCACAACCTGGGCTTTTGTAGGACATCTCGGAATGTCCTACAAAAATGAGGAAGAAGTCAAGGAAATAAAATAGCAAAACAAAACAAAAACAAACAAATAAAGAAGCAACTTTCAGCTGAAATAACTTCTTGTTAATCTCTCATCCTGTTTTGAATGCTGGAATACTCTGCTAGTGCTGAGCCATCGATCAGATGGTTCCTTGAGTTGTATTAATGCTATTATCTCTCAGAGTGAGATAATATTCCCTTTCTGCCTCGTTTTTTACAGCACCCGTTCCCTCTTTGCTTGTAGTTTATTCAGTCAGGATACAAACAGGGATTAGAGGCTAAGCATGGACATATTTGTTCTACATTTCTAACCTTTTAGCACATAACTTACTCACCCGTTTGCAGTGTGCTTGTAATCACAATGATGTTACCTGAAGGAACACGCACCCCAGAAATGTAATCCAACTGTTTACCCTAACACATCATAAATTGGAGATTTCTAAAAGGAACCTCCAAGATTGACATCCCTTGGCCCTACACACCAACACAGTCACACATCCCATCAAGAAATATATTATTTGCTCTCAAGATTGCACAGCATCTCAGGAAATAGAATATCATTTTGCCTTCTAGCACATAGAAGCAATTATTGAAGTGCTCCGCCCTCCTTTAAGGCAAGACCTGAAGGAAGAGAGTGCTTTCAGAGATGGATTCTGTGTCTACTCCTTCCCCAGTCACAAAAAATTCCACCTTTCAAAACAAAATGCTCTTTGGCACAAATTAGGCTCATTTGCCAAAGTACCTATGTCTGAGCACCTCTAGGTGAATTTAATAAAGGAAAATTTAGCTTTAAATAGTCTGTCACTGGTATTCAAAATCAAACTTACAGTTGCCAATCCCCCCTCTGCAGTGTCAGGCAAATGCCTAGTTAAACAGATGGGCTTTGAAACCCACACAAAAAGCCAACAAACATGAGCTTTGTTTAATTAAAAGGGGAAACAAATTTCTGAGGTGTAGACACACACATGTGTGCATGCACATGAAATTACTAACTAGTGTGCTCTGGAGTAAAAATAATGATGCTGAATATTTGTGAATGTGCTACCAACTACTGACCACTGGCATTGAAGGAAGAATTTAAGGAGATCATTTAGCGTGTTGTATTCAAACCAAGCCTGGAGAAGAATTAACAAGACTACCTCCACTTCAGCCAACCAGGAGAGAACATCTCTGTAGGAAAATATCAAGATTTATCGCTGAGCTGTATCCCACCCACTAATCTAAGCTTCCCTCTTGCTAGCAAATAATCAAGTTCTCCATCTGAACTGTGCCTAAACTGTAAGGTGAGATTCTTCATTAGAAATTCAAAATAGATTTACCTAATGTAATAACAACTAAAGAAGAAGAAGCTTTCAAAGGAAAAAAAGAAAGAGGAGGAAGAGGACAGGTGAGCTCCATTTTCATCATTGTAACCAAAGCCTCTGGATACTGGGCCTCCCTGAATTGTGGGAAACCTGCTCCCAAAGACCCCACAAAGGCTACCACCTTTGTTTCAGCCACAGAGACCTGTCCCAAATTCAGGGTTTTGGCTTTTTAACATGATGCTAATGTTTTCTCCATCTTTCCATTATTATATTTAGCAAACAGATCTGTTTGTTTCCTCTTCATCCCCAACCCCCTCATGAGAAAAATGCCATGAATATTTAACACTAAAACAGCCCCAAGGGCTTAGAGCTTTCTTGTCTTCCTAAGAGGTTGGGCAAGCTGTCTTTCTGCTCTTCCACATAGGCCTGTCCCCTGGCTTCCAGTTGACTGAGTCATTCCTCAGATACATCTGACATTTTCCAGTGTACCTATTTTGCTTTCCTTCCTTGGAACCCTTTTGGAAGAAGCT
This sequence comes from Micromys minutus, assembly GCF_963924665.1. Classification (NCBI taxonomy): domain Eukaryota; kingdom Metazoa; phylum Chordata; class Mammalia; order Rodentia; family Muridae; genus Micromys; species Micromys minutus. Next base: position 15,461,103 of record NC_137968.1, read on the forward strand.
CTCCATCTGAATATGCTGTTCCCCTTCAATATCCAACACACACTCTATCTTAAAAAAAATGAGTTCTCTGGGAGATCTAGGGTACAGACAGTCATGGCGAAAAGGGCCTGCTTTTGATTTTAGCTACCAAGTGGGTTCTGTGGACTTGTAAGATGGTATTCATTGTCCTTCTGCCCTTCCTGTTTGCTAAACTGTAAGATTCTTGCAGGCAGGAGAACATGAAATCGTAGGTATTCCCTAACATCTGTTAAAGAGAACTTGGACATAGAACAATGTCTCGCTATTGAACACAAGTCTCAAACTCTCTATTGCTAGTTCTGTTAATGTATTTCTTTCTCTCGCTTCTCTTTTCCTTTCTTCTTTTCTGCTTTCTGAAGTTTTTTTTTTTCTTTAACGCATATGTGTTGATGCCTAATGTCAGTTGAAGCTTCTGGGTGGTCTTCATCTCAGCAACATATTTTTGGCAATGAATCAGAGGAGATGTTTGTCTTCCTCTGAAATATTGTCTTCATTATCATTAAGTTTTGGTTCCTAATTCCATGTTGCTCTAAAAATAATGAATTGAATGATTCTTTTAACTAAATCAGAGGCGTCTAAGCCCAGAAGCATATAGTAAATGGGGTCAAAGGCTCAGGGTTTTTACGTGGAAAGGTGTTGCTTGTAGTTTCAGAAGCCTGCAAGTAAGACAGAAAAATTCTGAATGTAATTCGGACATAAACAGTTTCTCAAGCACTCGTTTCAAACATACATTTCCTTGTGTTGTTCATCATTAAGATACGAAGTCAGCTCAACAGTTACCCAACCAACGGCTGCATATGTTAAATCAGCAAAACCTGATAGTTACTGATATTTAACAAACAATACCCATTTGCATGTGCAGATTTCATCATTGCGTTTTATACTATCCGGTGAATCCAGTGGAAGGGCTCACAGGAGCAAAAGCTTGGGTGTATATGTCTGTGCAAATGCGCGTCAGGACTGTACAGTCATCTCAGTGAACCTTTCTATTTCCTTAAAATTCATTGAGATCTCATAACTGGCTCACCTGTGGCAACCCTAAACTATTAGCTGAAAGATCACGTGATACATATTTATCACTATTTTCTGTATAAAATCGATCCAACAGTAAGTCTGCAGTGATTAAAATATGGTTGACATTTCACGCTCAGTTCTGCACTGTTGATCTGTGGAGGTACTCTGGCAGACTCCTCCCATAATCCTTTGTTATTAGATTAGATTTAGCCAATAACAACATTGCATCAGATTAGAGAGAGAGAGAGAGAGAGAGAGGGGGGGGGGGGGGAGGGAGGGAGGGAGGGAGGGAGGGAGGGAGGGAGGGAGGGACAGAGAGAGAGAGATGATTTGTGTGTTTGGTCTCTAGTTCCTTCTTTCGACTTTTGTAGTCCTAGGCTGTAAGCATTGTAGTTCTTTCTGTCTATAGCTTGGTCTTGAATGGTTCAGTATATTTTCTTGGGCCCCCTAACTCTGTCAAGCATTTGCGACTCTTTATTAAGCTCTCTTCAATTGTCCTTGAGCATTCTATATAATTTTTTTGTGGACCCTGCTTGGTACAGGAAGGCATAGAAGGGCATCAACTTTGTATCCTGGAATATGACCTAGGCTTGCTAATTTTAAAGAGCAAAATAAACTATGCATTGTTGTATTCTAGGTGCTACTTTGGTGTTGGATATCTTCACTAGCTTCTTGAATATTGGATGCTTTGAGAGAGAGAGACAGAGACAGAGAGACAGAGACAGAGAGAGACAGAGAAACAAAGACACACACACACACACACACACACACACACACACACAGAGAGAGAGAGAGAGAGAGAGAGAGAGAGAGAGAGAGAGAGAGAGAGAGAGAGAGAGAGAGGTCTCACCTATGACTGAGGGCACATCTTTAAAGGGAGCATCCTAGAAAGTCAGAATGCTCTTTTTACTGCATCAGATATCACGTCGTTTATTACAAGTACAAAGATATAAAGTTAGAGGATGATAAATGTTAGGCATGAATTCATGCTGAAGATGAGTGGCCTCAATACGAAAAGAAAATGCATTGGGATTGAGGGCACCACAGTGACTGCCCTTCCACAGGTGGGAAAGCGTCAGAGGGAAAGGATGATGCGATGTGCCAATTACGTTTAACCACTCTGCTTTTGGCTGGACCAGCTCTCATCCCTCTCCTCACTCAGCAGCCAGCATCCACCAATGTGCTCCAGCAGCTGCAGCTGCTGGGTTTCCCCAGCAGAGCAGAGCCCTGGGCAATTGTTCCAATTTGCTCTAGTCTAGACTCTAGAGATAGCTCTGTCTGGAAAGAGACATGGACACTCACAGTTCAAAGCTAATTAAGTCAGCAAGATAAACAAGGTAAGACTCCCGAGAATAAAGGGAAATTTCTGGAGCTTTCAGAAATTCATAAAATAGTGACTAGAGAATATTAGTAATATATCTGAGGTTTCTAACTGTATGTTCCATCTCATCCAAGAATGCTGGTTTCGTTTACATAAAAGGCATATCAATAACCATACAGGACTACTACACAATCAATTAATTAGCTCTTCATTAAGTGTAATAATATTCCATCTTAGATTTAGGCTTCAGATAGTACTAATTAATTTATTCCTCAAATACTTAAACTTCTTCCCTCCCCTCTTTTATAAAAAGGGCATTTTTCCTCCTATAACATTGTATCGTGATTACGGTTTTCTTTCTTCTACTTTTAATCCCTCTCACCTGCCTTCTCATATGGACCGGCTTCTTTTCTGGCTCTCATTAGAAAGCAAACTGCCTTCTGAGGAACAATAGTAATAAAATAAAATTGTGAGAAGATAAAAACAAAAAACTGACACACAGGAATAGAACAGAATGAATGCACAAAAGGAACAGTACCCAAGAGAATGCACAAGAAACAAATACAGACAAAGAGACCCACACATCCATACACTCAAGAACCCCATTAAAAACACCAAACAGGAAGCCAAAATATACACACAAAAGACCCATAGGGTAGGACTGAAAAGAATATATATCTATATATATGCACAAAATAAAATGTAAGGTAGATGAAAGACAGAAAGAGAGAGATGGAGAGAAATTGACAAGACACTCTGAAACAAGGACCCTCCAAAGATTCTGTTGAATTTATTTTCTGCTGGCTATCTATTCTCAGGCATGCAACCTACCCTTAAGAGTCGTTTGTTTCCCTAGTGACACTCCCTTGGGGAAAAAAATAAATAAATTTTCCTTTGCAAGTGATTATCGATTGACAATAACTTCTGGGTTAGGGGCAGGGTGTATGTCTTCTCCATTCAGGTGACTGCCCCATTTGGCCCAGACCCATGCAGCCCACTGTCTATGAGCTCATAGTGCATGGATTCTATTGTTTTCACCGGCTTGAGACTTGTTCTGTTTCGTTTGAGGTGCTCTGGTGACTGTACTCTCTCTTCCTCTTCCTCTGCAAGCTTCCCTGAGCTCTGAGAGTAGGGATTCAATGGAGACATTCCATTTAGGACAGTGTCTCCAGGTCTGCCATTCCTTGAATGATGTCTGGATGTGAGCCTTCAGTATTTGTTCCCATGTGCTGCAGGAGGAAGCTCTGAGGATGACTGAGACATCAGAGTGTAACAGAGGGTCATTACAAGTCATGACTTTTATTAGTCATGACGTTTTAATTTTACAACAGTAGTAGCGTGAGCACACCCCTGAGCTATCGAGGCCCTGGCTCTCGGTCATGCAAACAGTGTCAAGTGTAGGTTATATCTTGTAGAGTGGTCCTTCAGTGGCATCTGATCTCGGTGGGTCACTCCTACAGGCTTTGTGTCACCCCTGAGCTAGCATATTTGGAGGATAGACACCATTGTGAATCAAAGTTTTTGTGGTTTTGCTGGGATTGAAGGTTCTTCCTTGGTGGTATTCAGAGTACCTTCTTATACAAGGACACTGGCACATAGGGATGAAGTCACGCTGCAAGCACTGGATAGATTTCCCCATGTTCAACAAGTGTATTAATGTTGTCCCAATGGTGCCTAGTCATCAGTTTGTGGAGAATAACCTCTTGGCAATTGCCTGGGTTGTTTGGGGGTTTCCAGGGGGTTACTTTGGGCCAACAACTTGAATAGATGTGAAATAATCATGGTACTAGAGAGCTTCATTTGGGGGCAAAAGATGTTCAACCGGGACTCCACACCCTCCACCAATATTTTGTGATATCATTTAGATCTTCTTCATATATGTCTATACTTTAGGATGCTTCAACCGTAGTGTTTCCATACTATCCCCCAAATGACCCTTAATGACTATGAGCTATCTTTCCTCATAGTCTGTCTGCCATCCTCTGCCAGGGGCCAGCCTCCACATGGGGAGGGGATCTGAGGTGTCTGGGAACCGTGAAAAGAAGTACTCAGAGTCAAAAATGTGGATCCAAGCAAACGACCTCGGTTCTACTCAGATGGCTTTCCAGATTGCTCTCCTTCTCTCTCTCTCTCTCTCTCTCTCTCTCTCTCTCTCTCTCTCTCTCTCTCTCTCTCTCTCTCTCTCTCTCTCTCTCTCTCCCTGCCTCTGTGTGTGTGTGTGTTTCTGCTCTACTCTGCTGTAGATAGCTTTCTTGCTATTCTAACAACACTGTGGTGGAGATAGCTCTCTGCTAGCAAAAATTCTACAAGCTCTCCGGATTGCTCATGGCTTTTCTGAACAAAGACAAAAAAAGTTGCTATAAAAAAATTACTGTATCTTCTGACCAAGTCAAAAATCCCGTTTAAAAAAAAAATGCTTGAAGAGCTGTGTTTCTCTCCAGAGATGTTCAGACAGCTCTGTTCTTGCTAGACGAAAATTCCGAAGAACTGCTATCACTTTCTGCTAGCTTACTTCATGCAGACCAAATGCTCAGTTTTTTTTTTTCACTTACATATTAATTCAGTTATTTATTCCAGGTTTTCTTTTGCTTTTCTTATAAATCAGCATCCCAAGACTTTAGTCACTGGATTTTTAAGAAACAGGAAGCTACATGTTTTTTTTTCTTAACATTACAAAAGAAATCAGAGATCTGTCTGCCTTTGTTAAAAGCACAGAGAATAAACTAGTTGGGTAGGTCCCTGCCCTGCAATCTCCATGTCTACCAAACCTGGGCCTGACTTCCATCTGTCATAGACTGACATAGAACTAAGGAATATGCTGCCTTTGTATCTGTTTTACAAACTGGCCCAGAGAGTTTCTTTGTTCCTTTAGATTCACGACGCCCCTCATGTAGCATTCTTACAGTTCTCAGAGTTGAGAAATTATATGTATTTTGAACTCATGTCTCCCATAACCTTAAGGTCTGCTCTGAAGGACCCAAAATTTACCATTTTGCAATAACATAGTCATACACTTGACTCCTGGACTTGTGGTGTTTCTAATTCTCAGCAGCCATTAACACTTGTGGAGGCTCACACCAGGGCCCTGTCCCCACAGAAGTCATGCTGGGCTTACAGCAGTCCCCCTCTCACGCCCCATTCCCAGTTGACTCCTGTGTTTCTACCCTACTCCCTTCCATCCATCCCTCCCTATCTTTTCTAGGAAGAAATATCTGACCTCCATTCCTCCTTCACTCTGTACCTAACCTCTGGGATTAATTTATTCCCACTGTGATTGATCTGCTTTTTACAAAGATATTTATTAAACAAAATCATTTAATTACCCGTGCCCTGCTAAAAAGTCAAATTTTTGTAATAGTGTGACTCAATACATTTGGACATATAATCATGAAAAACATTTTGGTTATTTCTCAAAATCACAACGGCACATTAAGAAGAAACTACCCATTTTATAATACTTTATATTATGAACTTTTTATTGCTACATTTCACTATCTGAGAGAATCCTAGCCTAAAATTATAAAAGTTGAAGTAAGAAGCAATATATCACTTCATACTTTCATCTGATTTAATGTGAATAAAGTCCATTCTAGGTTTAAGTTACAAAAGTAAAAAAAAAATAATAATAAAGATAAAATATACAAGGAAAATCATCATCCTTTTTGGGCAGTATGTGAAAAGTTAACATACATTTCTATATGGAATATATTATAAAGATATTAGTGTAATGAAGAGAGTGGGAAACTTTGTCCTTTTTTACTAGGACATGCTGCTTAGGAGAAAACTACAGTATAACTTAAAATTAACACTAAAATCTTGCTGAATGATGGTGGGTCATGCATTGATGAGACCCATTGATACCACAAAGGCCAAGCCTGAGCCCTGTTCTATTTTATTAATATATGTTACAACTCAGATAGAAGAAATTCTCACAGGTACATATTTCTCAAACACATATTTAGCAGTGGGTATTTTTCCTTTCTTCCTTTCCCTTCTCTCACATTCAGAATATCAAAAGTGGAATGTTACATAATTTCTCCCGAGGTCATGGTGAAATTTAGCTCCTTCCTGCTGTGATTCTGGACTCTTGCTTCAAAGTCTCCCTGGAAAGGACTATCTTAGAGGATGCAGATCATCCAGATGTCTATAAAAGAACAGGATGATGTAATGTTCACTTCATGCTGCAGAAAAGACTCCAACTTTACAAGGAAAAATAGAAAATCTCGGGCCTTATCAATTAACGAATGTAATGTCCCAGGACACAATTAAACCCATAGTGGTGGTGAGTGTTTGCACAGATCACTTTGTGCCTTCCTTGAACCTTAATGTTTCATATCTACTAATTAAATTCTGATATTTATTTATTTATTTAATTTTATGGCAGTGTGACCGCAGATGAATGTGTGAACTTGAGTGCGGCTGTCCATATGGAAACCGGAACAGGCATCCAGAGACCAGAACTGGAGCTACCAGTGATTGTGGGACCGAACTCAGAGCCTCTGGAAGAACAGTAAGGACTCAAGCTCTGAAACATTATCTTCACTCTTTGCTGAGTCTTACTAAATGTTTTATGAGCTATTTATCTCCATTTTTTCTATTTTTTAAAGGAAGTATACTTATACAATATCATAACTAAGGTCACAAATGCAAACTTATTGGCTAAGGGACTAAGTCTCACAGTAGTTTGCTATTATAGCAGTGGCGACAGAGCTGAAGCTCTGGAGTCATGTGACACAAAACTATACAAGGTATTAGTGAGTATGTGTGTGTCTACTTGGGGTCTGTAACTGCTATGTCCTAGTTACTTGTGTCTGTCACAAGTACTCTTCCTTGGAAGTACTCATTGGTTTCCCTCTAGAGAGAGCACAGCTTTCACGTTCAGTACCCAAGAATAACCGGCTACAAAAAAGACAAGCATCTGGCACTGGATAGCCTAGAATAGCAATGGATTCAGATTCTTGCTAGATCAGAAACTTGAGAACCTTGGGTATCATCTGCAAAGAAAGCTCGAATCTGGTATTCAGTTGTATCCCTTTGAAGATATAAGCTCATGCATTTGGCTTGGTATATTGGAAATACAGGGAAAAATGAGTTAATATTGGTAAAGCAGAGGTTGCACAGTGAGATAGATCTGGAACATAATAATATTACTTAAACTCCTGAGGAACATCAAGCCAATTATAACTTCCGAATTCTCCAGCAACTCTTCTTAACTCTTCTTTTTTAAGATTAAAAGGTCAATACCAAGTAGCAGTCAAATTAGCTGGGCCTGGTGATACTTAACAATAGTCTTAGATACTTGGGCAAAACTAACTCAAAAAAAGAAAAAGAATTCTACACACACACACACACACACACACACACACACACACACACTGCTTTATTATTATTTGATACCTACTGATAATTAAAACTGAATCATGATAGAACTTTAAAATATGTATTCATTTTAAAGTCCATTGTAAGAAATTAAAACCAATATAATTTTTAATAGTCAGTATAAAAATCATATTATGTAGATTGAAAACTGCTCTTCTTTGGAAGACTTGGCATGAACACATCAAAAGAACATGTCACTAGCTGTTAGGGACAACATAAACATCTTTGACATTTCTTTTACTCTAACAAGTTATAGTGTCTGTCTTTCTGACTGGTGCCATGTTTCTGTTTGTTTAAATTATATTCTAAATTAAATATGTTCACAAAATAATATTGTTACTCCTTTAACAAAAGGGGGTTGCCATTGTATTTGGGGGGGGGTAATCTCTTTTGCTTTTACTACATTCTTCAGAAGCCACTTCATTAGGTAAGGGACTTTATTTGAAAGGCCCCAACAAGATGATCAACTAATTGAAATCCACATGTTAAAATCGATATTTCTTAGGGAGCTACGGGTGGTTGCAAAAGGATATGGGACAGAGTTAAATCTGTTCATTCATGAGGTTTGGACTCGAGGTTTATAGTCCAGGAAGATAAATGATGCTGTTTAGCCTCAAGTATGTAATAGATGAAAGTCTAGAAAATGGCAGAAGGAACCTGAGGAAACACAGGCTCAAAGGACTTGGTATTGTTGTTGTAGGTTCAGATTAGTTATTAAATATCTAGCTATTATGTACCTAATTTTTACTCGCCATATCTGATGAGGATGTTTCTGTCTCTTTTCTAGTTTTATCTATAAACATATCACTCTATTAAAACAAGGTCATTAAGTACCAATTCACGAGGCATGAAAGAAAAGAATGCCTCTTCTTAGAGTGACATGTTCAACCTGAAATACTGATTAAACCCAGAAAGAAAAATGTCACATTATTTTGACTTTCTATTATATATTTTCTAACTTTCCCACTGTCTATTTATAAAAAATAAAACTGTTGAGAAAGGCAGAAAGCAACATTGCCTTACTGTCGTACAAATGTAAAAAAGAATGTTTGAAGTGAAAAGTTCTCTTCATCCAACTTTCTCCTAGGATTTGTACAACATGTTCAAACCAATTACTGAAATAATAATAATGATGATGATGATAATAATAATAATAATAATAACAAAAATAGCACAAATAAGGAAACCTGTATAGCATAAGGGCAACCTTGTTTTTTATTTTCAGAAGATTTTCTAAACTAAGAAAATATAATTATTGCTTTGTATGTAAACCATCTTACTTTATGTACTGAATGTTCCTTGGTTCTTATGGTTTAGCCAAATTTTGAAGTCATCTAAGTAACACGCTACCAAGTACACAGCTGGGGTACAGGCGGGAAAAACTTTTCTACTTTGGACTTTACTTCCGCTGGTGTGTCCCACATACCTGCAAAGATAACTTCTATGAAGTGTGTTTCATGCTCTTGTTAATGTAGGCCGGGTCATGTCACGCATCCCCACTGAAAGACCTCTGAGAGATTTCTACGTTACATCAAAGAGCCCACAGTAACTCACAGAACTTCACTTTGACCCTACGGCATCTCTGTTAACTCTCGCTTCTCCTAACCACTTTTCTCTCAACAAAACACTAGTCGATGTGATCGTGTTTATATATTACACATAGACCCTCCTCATAGTCTTTGCAGATGCTGTTCCCTGTGTCTGGAGCACTCTTCCTCTGGATATCTATATGGCAAACTCTCTCATTTCAGCCAAATATACCCTTCACCTACAGGATAATCTGAAGGTGTTATTTATTTCTAGTTTTATCAGGACAGGGCTGTGTCTATTTAGCTGACTTCTGACTTCATCGTGGTACCTAGCAGGAAAACAAATGCTCTTTTAAAATGTGTTCATCAATCAGTTCATCGGAATTCTTTACGCTGAATCTTTGGGGCAAGAGCAAGGGACCTGACAAATGAGGTCAAGTGAAATTCCATCAACACGAAGACACCTCTCAGTCCACCTTCTCTGAATGTTTGATTTCACCATTCGGTTCTTTTTTTTTTTTTTTCTTGGCAGCCATCAAAACGGGGAATTTAATTTTATTTATAAAGCATTTCATTTCAATTCGTATCACCATCTGCCGAGTTTTCTTCAGCTTCCCAGACAAAAATCAGTGCTCAGCTTCCTGCCAGCTCACTCTAATCAATCGACATTTTTCATTCACCAGTTTTTCACTAAGCAACTCTTCTGTGTGAAACGTTAGAAAGAGAATGAGAAGTTGAAGGCCAACAACCTTTTCTCCTTGAGTCCAAATTACCACAGGAAAAAGCCATTAAATCTAGGGGCAGGATGGGCACAGGTATCTAAAAAACAGGGACAGGAGATGGGGAGAGAACTCTAAGAGGTAAAGTGTAGTGAGAACTCGGGAGATAATCTGTTCTCCAACTCGTTTTAGTATCCCTGGCCAACGGAACGTCTAAAAGAAGAGAAAACAAGAAAGTGAGAATGGTTTACCGTGGGCTGAAGTTTGGGTGTAGAATGGTCCCATTTAATGGGATGGGAAAATCAAGGGGAGGCGGAGGCTTTAGTGGGGCAAGTGTCACACTGAAGGAGAGATGTCACTTTAGAAATGCAAGTCCACAACTCACCACAAAGATGACGTGTGTGTACATGTGCTCAGGACTCGTGTTTATATATGCACACGTGTACACATCAATCAACCATATTCAGCTGGGATTCCAAGCTGTGGAAGATAGATCGTTCCTTATGGGATGACTACAGCATCCATACGCACTGTCAAACTAGAGAAGTGCCTTGCAGGCAAAAATCTCTCAGCTCTCGAGGAAGAAAGGAAAAGTTCCCCCAAAGAGAATACTGAATCAATCCATCCAAAACCACAGACAACAGTTGAGATGGGGTGAAATGAGATGCTGAGAAGCCAGACTTAAGCATCCCAGAGTTGGGCTGGTGGAGTCACAGTTTCTATGGACCAGCATACACACGGCCGTGGAGAGAGCTGGGAAATGGGATGTGAAGAAGTGATAGGGACAAAAGCTGATTCTGTCAGGATGCTTGGCAAGTGAGCAGGACTCGGGGTTAGATCTACTGAGAAGTTTCCTGAGAACTGGCAGGTACGAAAGCATATACATGCAGAAAGGGAAGAACACAGGAAGTGAGAAAATGAGGAAGATTAGAGAAGACAATAACGACAATCCTAATATATTGAAATATTTGGATGCAATTTTGCATAACTGGTGTATTATCCCTGCTTTTCCCCTCCTACTTTTAAATAATCTGTCATGAATGTCATTTTATTCTACTTAACATTTGTGCTTGTGTATGTGTTTGTGTGTGTGTGTGTGTGTGTGTGTGTGTGCTGGTATAGGATGTACTGTTGACAGCTCCTGCTTGTAGGACACTGGTCAGTTTTTAGAAATCCATTTTCTCTGTCCAACTTATTTGTGAGGAAATGCCCCTTTTGTTTCCTTAATGCATGCTCCAGGGTAGCTGGGCCTTGAGCATAAGCTTTGGGTGATTCTCCAGTCTCTACAACTCACTACGAAAGGGAAGGGATTGCAGACAAACAGGCTCTGAAGTGGACTTTGTGATCAAATATAAGTCATCAGGTTTGCATAACAAATGCTTCTATTCCCAGCTCCATCTTAGTAAAAGTCTGTCTGTCGTTATTCTTAATGCCTTCTTAGATGGCTTGCCTCTTAACTTTGAGATTATCCACAACTCTTTTCCATAACAACCCCTGCTCTCATGAACATTTAAAAAATGCTCATAACTATAATATTCCCCAGAAAAAAAGGATCACTGAGACATAGGGACATAAACATTCTGGCCTCTGACTTGGATTGCCCAAATCATCTCAAGAATAAGGGGCTGATTATATCTTTGCCAGCACAACATTAAAGTGCCCATGGGAACCAGAAGTGTTTTGAAGAGACTGGGAGGAAATGGGTAGGGCTCTTTAATTTCATACCTTCTGAAGCAGCCAACCTTGATCCTCCAGGGTTGACGGGATCTATAATCAACTGACATTTACTATTCCACTCACATGTTCCTCCGATGTATGACAGACTTGTGCAGGAATGTAGCAGCAAAACGAAGCAGTCATCCAGGAGCCCCAGACCTCCTTGTGGTATTGAGAGTCAAAACCAAAGTTTCTGAGTTTCTCTTGACCCTCCCTGGTTACCTACCGTCGACCTCATGTAATAGAACTTTATAGCCTTGGTGTGTGAGAGAACATCGCATTGAGTTCTCCACTTTACATCAAGCAGTCAGAAATCCAGACACAGTAATATTCTCAAGTTCACATAGCTGGATACTTGAGACTAGAATATTGCTACCAGTTGAAGATATCCTTCTGCGTTATGTCTGTTGTGATTCAACTCTTAAGCCAGGTTTACATATCTATAGGCCAAAACTGTCCTCTGCAAAACGTTGGGAAAAAAATAAGGCAATATATAAGTAAATAGAGTAAATTTTCTGAAAACTGCTTCGACAGATTCTTGCGAATAAGATAAAATTGAAATGATCCCAGATATGTGCTACAGAGCCTGATAAGTAAGTCCACTGGGGAAATAATTTTATTACATAGTAACTTGTTCTTTTTAACTACTGGTTTCTTGAGAGAAATCATGAATATGGGGCGCAATGTATTACAATTTTTACTCTAGTAGGGTAATTGGTTTTAATACTCTTTTTAGTAAAATTTTTAGCCCATATTTAATACAGCCCATTCTAACTCATATTTGAGTGTCTAAAATTGAATGTCCCCCAAAGTGTCCTAACTTTGGTGAAAACTCGTACTGAACATAAACCAGCATTTGAAAAAAAAAATGTTTTCTAATAACAAAATATTTTACTTTCAAATAGTTCTTTCATATCATGTCCAAACTAAGATTCACTGAATCCTTTTAACTTAAAAATTTCCACAGACCTCTCATTTCTCTATCATTTGTAATAAAAATCCTAGTTATATTTAACATTTTAGGACCTTCCAACTTCATATATAATAATATATTTTAGGCAAGGAAAAAAAGCAATGCATTTCTTTTTTTCATTATTCAAAGTCACATAGACCACACATACACCTTAAAATCCACTAGCTAATTATTATAAATGGTCAAAACGAGTCC